>NC_040082.1:606060-909090 GCF_003369695.1 Bos indicus x Bos taurus
AAGTTAAATTCTACTCTCTTAGCAAATTTCAGTTATATAATACAGTGTTATCAATTATATCACCATGTTTTACACTAGATTCTCCGACCTTATTTATCTTATAGCTGAAAGTTTATACCTTTTAACAGTCTCTCGAAAGAGAATAAGATAGTGGACTAGAGGAACGTGTGCTCATCTTCTGCGAGAACACCAAAATCACAATCAGCTGCTGAACAACTGTCGGCAGGAGAATGTGGGATCCCACCAAAAAAAGATACCCCATGTCCAAGGCCAAAGGAGAAGCTGCAACAAGACGGTAGGAGGAGTGCAACCGCATTTAAAATCAAGCCTCATCCCGCCAGCGACATGGGCGTGCAAACGAAACCCTGTGGCGCCAGGCCCCGGGAAGGAGCCGTGACCACCGGCAGAGACGCGCCAGACCTGCATGTGGGTTTGGCCATCCGCAGGCACAGGGGCTCTGGCAGCAGCCATCCTGGGGGCCCAGCATGGGGCCTGAGTCTTCTTGGAGGAGGTCACCATTAGCCCCACCATAGCGCCTCCAGGCAGGTGACCCACAAACTGGAGAACAATTTTACCAAAAAAGTTCTTGCACTAGTGCAAAAGTTTTAGGGCCCACAACAGATTTCCCAACCTGGGGATCTGCCAAAGGGACTGAGAAAAGGTACTGGAAAAGGTCAGTTTTCATTCCAATACCAAAGAAGGACAGTGCCAAAGAATGTTCACAGTACTGCATGATTGCACTCATTTCACATGCTGCCAAGGTCACGCTCAAAATCCTCCAAACTAGGCTTCAACAGTATGTGAACTGAGAACTTTAAGATGTTCAAGTTGGATTTAGAAAAGGCAGAGGATCCAGAGATCAAATTGCCAACATCTGTTGGATCACAGTAAAAGCAAGAGTTCCAGAAAAACATCTACTTGTGCTTTATTGACTACACCAAAGCCTTTGACTCTGTGGAGCACAACAAACTGGAAAATTCTTAAAGAGATGGGAATATCAGTCCACCTGACCTACCTCCTGAGAAACCTGTATGCAGGTCAAGAAGCAGCAGTTAGATACTGACATGGAAAAACAGACTGGTTCCAAATCAGGAAAGGAGTCTGTCAAGGCTGTATATTGTCACCCTGTTTATTTAACTTACATGCAGAGTACGTCATGTGAAATGCTGGGCTAGATGAAGCAAAAGCTAGAATCAAGATTACTGGAAGAAACATCAATAACCTCAGATATGTAGATGACATCACCCTTATGGCAGAAAGTGAAGAACTAAAGAGTCTCTTGATGAAAGTGAGAGAGGAGAGTGAAAAAGCTGGCTTAAAACTCAACATTCAAAAAGCTAAGATCTTGGCATCTGGTCCCATCTGCTGCTAAGTCACTTCAGTCATGTCCGACTCTGTGCGACCCCATAGATGGAAGCCCACCAGGCTCCTCCATCCCTGGGATTCTCCAGGCAAGAACACTGGAGTGGGTTGCCATTTCCTTCTCCAATGCATGAAAGTGAAAAGTGAAAGTGAAGTTGTTCAGTCGTGTCTGACCCTCAGTGATCCCATGGACTGCAGCCCACCAGGCTCCTCTGTCCATGGGATTTTCCAGGCAAGAGTACTGGAGTGGGGTGCCATTGCCTTCTCCAGTCCCATCACTTTATGCCAAATAGATGGGGAAACAGTGGAAACAGTGACAGACTTTATTTTCTTGGGCTCCAAAATCGCTGTGGATGATGGCTGCAAGCCATGAAATTGAAAGAAACTTGCTCCTTGGAAGAAAAGCTATGCCAAACCTAGACAGCATATAAAAAACAGAGACATTACTTTGCTGACAAATGTCGTATAGTCAGAGCTATGGTTTTTCCAGGAGTCATGTACAGATGTGAGAGTTGGACCATAAAGAAGGCTGAGCCCTAAAGAATTGATGCTTTTGAACTGTGGTGTTGGAGAAGACTCTTGAGAGTCCCTTGGACTGCAAGGAGATCAATCCAGTCCATCCTAAAGGAAATCAGTCCTGAATATTCATTGGAAGGACTGATGCTAAAGCTGAAGCTCCAATACTTTGGCCACCTGATGCGAAGAGCTGACTCATTGGAAAAGACCCTGATGCTGGGAAAGATTGAGGGCAGGAGAAGAAGGGCATGACAGAGGATGAGATGGTTGGATGGCATCACCAACTCAATGGATGTGAGTTTGAGCAAACTCTGGGAGATGGTGAAGGACAGGGGAGCCTGAATTGCTGTAATCAATGGGGTCAAGAAGAGTTGGACGTGAGGGACTGAGCAACAACAACCAAACTCTCACCTATTTTCCTCATCCCCTAACTCCTTGTTGTTGAGTTGTAGAAGTTTATTGCATATTTTGGATATTAACACTTTATCAGATAAATGATTTGCAAATATTTTTGCCCATAGTTTGGTTTGACTTTTCACTCTGTTGATTGTTATCCTTAATATACTGCTATTTCACTTTAAAAATCCCATCTTCTCTAACTGTTAAGTGAGGTTTTGGTGTGTACATTGGCTATTTATATTTATTTTTCTGTGAACCGCCTATATATGTCCTTTGCCTATTTTTCTGTTAATAATTTGTGTTTTCTTGTTGGGTTGAACTGGCCTTTTCTTCTGGTTATAAGTTAAATAGTTTTCACTTGCTATATGTCTTTGATATTTGTTAATTGAATTTATTCTATTTAAAAAAATTTTATACTCAAATTTAATAATCTTTTATTCCATGACTTAGAAAAGCTAGTCTTGCTTAGCTAAGATTGTATATATGCACACACACACACACATATACATAAACACACAATCTACATTCATTATTTTCTAACACTTTTGTAGTTTCAGTTTAAATTTTGGGGCGTTGGCATCAGTTTATTTTTCCAGTTTGCTATCCAACTGACTTTTATACGCTTTATTTAAGAGTTTGTTTACTCCTACAAATGTGAAATGCCACCTCTGTGATATATTCAATGATCATTATTTTCTAGATTTTCTTAGCCATAACATTAACACAATTTAAATTATAACATTTTCTGGATTCTTTACCTGTGTAGTATTCATTGGCTAAAATACAGAGTGTCTGTGAAAGGATACACAACAAACTAGCGATTGTAGTGACTCCTGCAAGGGGAGCAGGAAATCAGGTAGCTGGAGGAAATGGAGAAGAGAAGAGATGACTTCCCACTGCATATTCCTATGTGTATCTTGAGTCTTGTACTGTTTGCAAGTATAAACCTTTTCAGAAATCATTGCATTTAAATGATGCACAAGCATCAGACACCGCCTCTCGTGTCCCCTTGTCGCCCCTGCCTGCTCCCCAGAGTGTCCTCTTACCCTTTAATCCCCATCATTGACCAGAATCCTCGGCCTCTCCTAGTCCCTGGGCCCTGAGGAAATATTCAGTCCCCTACAAGGAAAACTGCAGGACTGCTTAAGACCTCTTCTGACTCTTGATATGAAGAAAATGTGGAGTTTGCCTGGGGAGGCAGAGCGGAGAGCAGTGGAAGTCACGGGCAGGACACTCGACGGAAGAAAACCTCCTGGGATGCAAGTTCTCTGGCAGGAGATCCAGGGAGAGCTTTTGAGACTCATATGATCACTATCTTTATCATCACCAGTGATAAACTCTAAACAGTATTTCATAAGTATGTTCTGTGGAATATCAATCTGTCAGGATACTCGGTTTTCCTCTTTGTGGTCAATGACGTTTGCAAAACCAGTAGTGTCTCCCCTTTGAAGAATTATGATACACTTTAACATTTAAATGTCTGAGAAATTTTGCAATTAGGAAAACCTCTTTCATTTTTGTTTAAACTAGAATCTCTAAACTTATCTGACCACAGAATCAATCTTACCCACCTAGCTCTCCAGTCTGGTCAAGACCTACAGTAGCAGTGTAAATTGTAACAACCAGAACAGACAAATGTTGAAATGCTGGAAAAGAAATGCCGATCTGAATTTATGCAAGGCTAAATTTCTAGAAGACTATTTTGGCATTTTGACTACAGTGAATAAGGGCTGGATAATAAATAATTCAGCAAATAAAAATGTTGTAGCGGGTGCTTTTGAAACTTGAAAATAATCATCTTCTGCAGGATGCACGCCACCAATAATCATGTTTTTTTAACTCTTCACATGTTTACCAAATCCTGAGATAGCCAAAGTGGTCATTAGAGTGGTCATCAGTTCAGACCTAGTTAGCACAAATCTAACTAGGCAAGTCTAAACCAATAACATCGGCCTGAATTTGCCAGTCCTGGAATAAGGATAACAAACTCCATTTTCTGATTTGTTTTTTTCTAGAATGTCTAAAGCATTGGTTAAAAATGGTAGATCTAAAGGGTAGGCTGGGAGAGTGTGGAAAGCAGGGAAGAGAAAGGAAGGAATGGGGACATGGTCAGAAAACAGGGAGAGAGGTGTCTTGTGGCAGAGATGTCGCTGACTGTGCCTCAAGCGTCGCTCAGCGCACTCCGTGCAGGTTCGTCTGTCCAGGGAGCGCGAGGCTGGGCTGTTCTCAGTGCTCAGAACTGACGCTCGGAACAGGCAGAAGTAGTGTGTTTATTAGTCTCAACGGGGCTTTTTGTGTCTGTTCTCGTGATGGAGGTGGCGAGAATGTTGATGTTCTCATCTTGGATCCTGTAAAGGAGTGCTCTCATATCTGGTTCTGGACTCAGCAATGAACTCGAATCACTCACAGACACAAAACAAACCAGTGCTCAGACCCCGTCCCTGGTCAGTGAAGTTGGACTCTAGCGGTGGGCTGCAGATGTTTGTATTCTTTAAACCTGCCCCAGATGGCTTTAATATGCTCTCTCAAGGTTGAGCTGCAGCTGCAATGATCCCGTTGAGAATCTAGCAGCTCGCTGACAAGGGCACAAAGGACATAAGCAAATTCAGTGCGTTTCAGATCAGTACCCTGAGGCTGCTCCTGGCTATTTGTGATTAAACCTGTAGTTCTGTAAGATTTTTAATTTCCAGGTCAGATGATTTTAATATAAAACTATTTGGTGAGTAGTCAGCAGTGATTCCAATTTTTTTAAATAAGTGACTTTTTGGACTTCCCTGGTGGCTCAGATGGCAAAGCGTCTGCCTACAACGTGGGAGACCCAGGTTCAATCCCTGGGTTTGGAAGATCTCCTGGAGAAGGAAATAGCAACCCACTCCAGTACTTTTTCCTGGAAAATCCCATGGACGGAGGAACCTGGTAGGCTACAGTGCACGGGGTCGCAAAGAGTCAGTCATGACTGAGCGACTTCACTTTCTTTCTTTCCTTCTTTTTGGAAAATTGCTGGTTCATTATTTCTTTAGTTCTTTATTATTTCTGGCTGTGCTGGGTCTTCATTGCTTCCTGGGTGCTCCTCTCTTTGCAGGGAGCAGGGGCCACTCTCCCTTTTGGTGCTCTGCTCACTCATTGCAGGGGCCTCTCTTGCTTTGTGAGCAAAGGTCTGTCTAGTCAAAGCTGTGGCTTTTCCAGTGGTCATGTATGGATGTGAGAGTTGGACTATAAAGAAAGCTGAGCACCAAAGAATTGATGCTTTTGAACTGTGGTGTTAGGGAAGACTCTTGAGAGTCCCTTGGACTACAAGGAGGTCCAACCAGTCCATCCTAAAGGATATCAGTCCTGGGTGTTCATTGGAAGGACTGATGCTGAAGCTGAAACTCCAATACTTTGGCCACCTGATGTGAAGATCTGACTCATTTGAAAAGACCCTGATGTTGGGAAAGATTGAAGGTGGAGGAGAAGGGGACAACAGAGGATGAGATGGTTGGATGGCATCACTGACTTGATGGATATAAGTTTGAGCAAGTTCCAGGAGTTGGTGATGGACAGGGAAGGATGGCATACTGTAGTCCATGGGGTCGCAAAGAACTGGACATGACTGAGCGGCTGAAGAGCAATTTCCTTCTGGGTTTCCCTGGTGGTTCAGTGGTAAAGAATCCTCCTGCTAATGCAGGAGGTGCAGGTTTGACTCCTGGATCGGGACGATCTCCTGGAGAGAAGGGCATGGCAACCCACTCTTACTCTTGCCTAGGAAACCCCACAGACAGAGCAACCTAGTGGGCTACAGTCCATGGGGCTGCAGCAGAATCAGACATGACTTAGTGAGTAAACAATAATAACAAAATTTACTTCTAAATTCTTTTGTTGGTGGTGACATGTTTGTTCTGAACTAGAGTCATTTCTTTGTGAGTAAGTTATCTTCTTACTTGATAGCCTTTGTGGTTTTCTAATATGCAGTCATTGTGAATATTCATATTCTTGTGGAACATTCGCAGAACTGTATTTTTGAAAATTGTTGCTTTGTTTTTTTCCTTCTAGTCTATTCTTTTGGAAGCTCATTAAAATATGTTCAAGTATTTTCCACTCAACTATTTTAAGTGCTTTCCATAACTTTTAATCTCTCTCTGTGGTATTTCCTTGGTGAATTCATTATTACTATATTTTGATGTTTCCTTATTTGATTTCTATTTAGAATCTGGCTCATGTTCTATTTTCAATTGATAGCTATATTTATATCAATTTGCAGATTTCATAGTAGATCAGAATCCGCCTTCAATGCGGGAGACCTGGGTTGGATCCCTGGGTTGGGAAGATCCCCTGGAGAAGAGAAAGACTCCCCACTACAGTATTCTAACCTAGAGAATTTTGTGGACTGTATGGTCCATGGGGTTGCAAAGAGTCAACACAACTGAGCAACATTCACTTTAATTTTCATTTCTTATATTCTCCTTCATTTCTATTTATTTTTTTTCCCCAAGGACAAAAACACTTATTTTAAAGTAATTTTCAGATTGTCCTGTTTTCTTTTATTGGGTTACAATAATCTACTAATTTGTCTCCTTGTCTGCCTTTATGAATCATCTTCATGTACAGTGGAAAAGTAATGTGCAGGCTCACCTTGATTATGTTTTTCTTTTCTTTTTCCTTCATATTGAATATTGAAACTTTCATTTCCAAATGAGGTCATATTCAAGGCTTGTTTTATTGGCTTTGTGCCTAGAAGAAGGTGTCTGCTTTCTCCTATTTCCCTCATTAAAAAGCTATATATATATATAATATGCAATAGCCCATTATATTGTGGCATAGCCTGGTGGCAATAGCTTTTCTTATGTTTTATGTTTTTTCTGAAACGTCTGTCTTTGCACACAGGAGAACCCTACCCTGTCTCCAGTTACCAAGTGTTGAGCCTAAGAGTGGCTCCTGAACCTCCGTGGGGCGCTCTGAGTCTCCCTTTCCCACTGGAGATCCATTTCAGCCGTCGCCCCCTGCTTTCAGGCCGAGGCCGGCAGACTTCCGTCACACGTGCTGCTTTGCATTCTCTTCCTTTTCTGGACTCCAGTGACATTTTACCTTTCTTTAGAAAAATTATTAAGGCTGTGCCTTTTTCTATTATATTTTAAAATATTTCATGAATTATTGTTTGGAGCACGAAGATTGTGTGTGTGTGTGTGTGTGTGTGTGTGTGTGTGAGAAAAGTGCCCCACAGATATCTTACCTGGGCGTTGCTTCCTAATAATTTCATAGATTTTCTTATATATACAGGTAGTAACCCTTTTGCTACCAATGTATTATATTTTACTCAGTTGTCATGTTCTTTTGCATATTGTATTTTTAATTAGTTTTTATTGAAGTATAGTTGATTCACAATGTTGTGTTCATTGCTGCCGTTCAGCAAGGTGATTCAGTTATACGTGTATATTCTTTTGTCTAGTATGTTCTTTTCCACTATGGTTCATCATGCTGCTGCTGCTGCTGCTGTCGCTTCAGTCGTGTCCGACTCTGCTCGACCCCATACACGGCAGCCCACCAGGCTCCTCTGGCCCTGGGATTCTCCAGGCAAGAACACTGGAGTGGGTTGCCATTTCCTTCTCCAGTGCATGAAAGTGAAAAGTGAAAGGGAAGCCGCTCAGTCGTGCCCGACTCTTAGCGACCCCATGGACTGCAGCCCGCCAGGCTCCTCCATCCATGGGATTCTCCAGGCAAGAGTACTAGAGTGGGGTGCCATCGCCTTCTCTGATGGTTTATCATAGGATACTGAATATAGTTCCCTTTGCTATGCAGTAGTATCCTGTTGTTTATTTGTTTTGTATGTAAAAGGTTGTTTCTGCTAACTCTAACCTCCCACTCCATCCCTCCCTGACCTTCTCCCCCGCGGCAAACACCAGTCTGCTTTCTGTGTCTATGCTTCTGACTCTGTTTCTTAGATAGGTTCCTTTGTGTCTTATTTTTGGTCCCACCTGTGAGTGACACCATGCAGTGTTTGCCTTTCTCTTTCTCACTTCCTTTGGTGTGACAATCTCTGCTTGTGTTGTGTGTTGTATTTTTGATTACAAATGTTTTACACTTTACAGTTCCTCTCTCTTTGGTATCACGCTTAGGAAATACCAGTCTATATTGTGTTCTAGTGCTTTTACAGTCCTTAATTTTCTAAAATGTTAGGCACTCAATTTTCCTAAAATATATTTTTACTTGAGATAGAAATAGTAGTATTTTTCCCTAAATAGTTAATATACTATTTACTATACATTTCACATATGTTGACCACATCATATCAACTGACTTGAAATATCTGATAATATTATACATTCTGGTTTACAGCAGTTGATTCTTTATGTTATTTTCTGTTTAACTATGCTGGTTCCAGCCTTGTTCATTGCTTTGTATGAATTTTTATATAAAACTGCTGCCTTATAAGTTGCAGACGATGGAAGAGACCAAATTGTGGACTCTGGCGGCAATTCCTAAGGTGTCACCTTCTGAGACCTGTTTAATAGCCAGCTGTGTCCACCTTGCAAAGAAATAGAGGAAAACAACAGAATGGGAAAGACTAGAGATCTCTTCAAGAAAATTAGAGATACCAAGGGAACATTTCATGCAAAGATGGGCTCGATAAAGGACAGAAAAGGCATGGACCTAACAGAAGCAGAAGATAATAAGAAGAGGTGGAAAGAATACACAGAAGAACTGTACAAAAAAAGACTTTCATGATGCAGATAATCACGATGTTGTGGTCACTCATCTAGAGCCAGACATCCTGGAATGTGAAGTCAAGTGGGCCTTAGAAAGAATAACTACAAACAAAGCTAGTGGAGGTGATGGAATTCCAGTTGAGCTATTCCAAATCCTGAAATGTGTGAAAGTGCTGCACTCAATATGCCAGCAAATTTGGAAAACTCAGCAGTGGCCACTGGACTGGAAAAGGTCAGTTTTCATTCCAATCTCAAAGAAAGGCAATGCCAAAGAATGCTCAAACTACTGCACAATTGCACTCATCTCTCATGCTAGTAAAGTCATGCTCAAAATTCTCCAAGCCAGGCTTCAGCAATATGTGAACTGTGAACTTCCAGATGTTCAAGCTGGTTTTAGAAAAGGCAGAGGAACCGAGACTAAATTCCCAACATCTGCTGGATCATGGAAAAAGCAAGAGAGTTCCAGAAAAACATCTGTTTCTGCTTTATTGATGATGCCAAAGCCTTTGACTGTGTGGATCACAATAAACTGTGGAAAATTCTTCAAGAGATGGGAATACCAGACCACCTGACCTGCCTCTTGAGAAACCTATATTCAGGTCAGGAAGCAACAGTTAGAACTGGAGATGGAACAACAGACTGGTTCCAAATAGGAAAAGGAGTACATCATGGCTGTATATTGTCACCCTACTTCTTTAACTTCTATGCAGAGTACATCATGAGAAAGGCTGGGCTGGAAGAAGCACAAGCTGGAATCAAGATTGCCGGGAGAAATATCAATAACCTCAGATATGCAGATGACACCACCCTTATGGCAGAAAGTGAAGAGGAACTAAAAAGCCTCTTGATGAAGGTGAAAGAGGAGAGTGAAAAAGTTGGCTTAAAGCTCAACATTCAGAAAACTAAGATCATGGCATCTGGTCCCATCACTTCATGGGAAATAAATGGGGAAACAGTGGAAACAGTGTCAGACTTTATTTTTTTGGACTCCAAAATCACTGCAGATGGTGATTTTTTGCAGCCATGAAATTAAAAGGCCCTTACTCCTTGGAAGGAAAGTTATGACCAACCTAGATAGCATATTCAAAAGCAGAGACATTACCTTGCCAACAAAGTTTCCTCTAGTCAAGGCTATGGTTTTTCCTGTGGTCGTGTATGGATATGAGAGTTGGACTGTGAAGAAAGCTGAGCACTGAAGAATTGATGCTTTTGAACTGTGGTGTTGGAGAAGACTCTTGAGAGTCCCTTGGACTGCAAGGAGATCCAACCAGTCCACCCTAAAGGAGATCAGTCCTGGGTGTTCATTGGTAGGACTGATGCTGAATACTTTGGCCACCTGATGTGAAGAGTTGACTCATTGGAAAAGACCCTGATGCTGGGAGGGATTGGGGGCAGGAGGAGAAGGGGACGACAGAGGATATGATGGCTGGATGGCATCACTTACTCGATGGACATGAGCTTGGGTAAACTCCAGGAGTTGGTGAGGGACATGAAGGCCTGGCATGCTGTGATTCATGGAGTCGCAAAGAGTCGGACACGACTGAACTGAACTGAGCTCTGTCCACCTTTTATTAAACATACTTCCACAAATTTTCACTTTACACTGCTGAAATAAATGGTGAGAACTAGCTTATGCAAAGCAGTCAGTCATAGCAGAAATCCTGGTGGACAGATATACCCCAGCTGATTACTACTGAGGTGACCTCCATTCATAGCTTCCCTCCTCTGTAAAGTAGGGATTATGTTCTTTCTGGCCAAGGATTTTGTGGCAGTTCCACACACTGGGTGGTGGCATCGACTGCATTTCTCACTCTTTGACGTAAATATTTAGTAGATGGTAACTATTACATGCAGAAAATTTTCTGCTGAAAACCAGTGATGACACGGAGCGTTCAGGGCCACAGTTGGATGTTCCTCCGGGTTGACTGCCCATACCAACCATAACACCAACAACAATAAAATCAGTTATTAAGATTGGAAGAGATTTTCAGAGGATATGGCTCATGGAAAATTATTTCCAGCCATCGTTAAGTGTCATCTCCGTAACTGTTTTCTAAATGAGTTCCATATGTGGGCATGTGGTTATTAAGACATATGTAATTTTGATTGTTACCTAATAAAAGACTAATGATCCAATGGGAAAATTTCTACCCTAAATCTGAGTTTTTTCTGAAACTTAATTTCTGAAACATAAAGTGAAAGAAAAATTAATTTTAAACCAATAATTTTATGAAAGATATTCACATCAATCTAATATAAATTTTAACAGACATTTCATAAATTTATTCTTCCATAACTTGAGCTTCATTTTTCAGAAAGCAGGACTTTACCCTTTTTGAATGGATTGGAAAAGTAGATTTATCTGGGGAAATACAAAAGAGAGAAGCATTGGGCTCTAGGATACTCCAAGAGACTTTTATTGTTTATTTACAGTACTGCTTCAAGAGTGTTAAAAATTAATCTCAAAGGCGCATGTGCACTGCGTCGCTTCAGTTGTGTCTGACTCTTTGTGACCCTATGGACTGTATCCCGGCAGGCTCCTCTGTCCATGAGGATTCTCCAGGCAAGAATACTGGAGTGGGTTGCCATGCCCTCCTCCAGGGGATCTTCCCGACTCAGGGATTGAACCTGCGTCTCTTACGTCTCCTGCATTGGCAGGTGGGTTCCTTACCACTAGTGCCACCTGGGAAGCCCAATCTCAAAGGTAATATATATTAATCGTAAGAAACTGTAAAGGTAGATTAAGAGCATAAAGAAGAAAAATCACTCATAAATCCACATGACATAATACTTCCAGCCATTTTTCTGAGGGTAAGAATGAATAAATATGGAGTCATAGTAGCCAAACTATTTGAGAATAACATGCCAGTAATACTATTCAATCTTATTTTATATTTTTCTATGGCATGATTTTACTGGCTGTATAATAACCCTATAGGTTTTTAATATCTAATATTTTTAGATATTCCTCTGTTGTATAACATTTAAGTTGCTTCCAGTATTTTACTGTGATGCGTGATACTGTATTAGAGTCACTTATGTGGCACTTACATTCTAAAGTCAGCTTGTAAGAGAATCTAGTAGACAAAATTATATCTGCAATTCTCTTAAGCAGTTGTCATGTATAATGTCACCTCAAGAGACACTCAAGTTCTATCTCTTCATCAGTCTATCTTGGGTATATTTTCTCTATAGAGTTTCAATATTTTTGATTGTAGGCAATAAAAACTGCTCCAGCATTTTTAAGCAACAGGGCTATTCCTCAGAATATTATGGGGATTATCCTTTATTATACTTTATTGGGAATCAGTGGATAACTTGATTTGGAAAATGGGCAAAAACCAAGAGGTCTTTGGAGACTAAGCTGGAAGAACAGTGTGGTCCATGCTTCGGTGCTCTGTTCCAGTGAATTAGGCTTTCGAACAGTCATCTGTCCCCGCCTCCTTTTTATGGTGAGAGGTTCCTGTGACCAAGCTCAACTCATGTGCGCGCTGCTTAGTTGCACTAAGAGACAAAGGAAGGATCTGACTCTTTGGATTCTGTGGCAGGACATGCCATGGGAAACAAGAGCTAGGAATTGCCCTCCCATGAGAGCCTTAATCATGAGGAAATTCCACTCAAAGGCAAATCAGAATACTAGTAAAGGATGGGAGAGCATTTGGATATCAAGAAGTTAAAAAACAACAAATATTGCCAGTTTAGCCTCAAAAAATGTTGTTGTTGTTTTTTTCCAGTTAGATACCAAATAGAGAAGTTGGGTAAGGTTCAGGGGTCATGGTGTGTGCTAGAATAATGCTCAGCAAAGTGGGAGCTCCATGTTGGAACCTATTGAAGGAAATAGGTTCATAGCTCTCACATTGGGCTCACTCTCCAGCTTATGCTACAGTATGGCTGACAGAACCCTCACCTGTGTTATTTAAATTATTATTATAATGATTACTTTGGCAGAGGATTTAATGGCTGAATTGTGTAAATTAACCGTGTATCGCGGACCTTGAATGTATAAACAGCAACTAAAACCCTTTCTGAGATAAGCAGTTTCAGAATGTATGTTTCTGGGAGAATATCCAGTTCCCTAAGCTCCTAACTGCATAGAAAGGATTTCTTCACTGAAACCCTGGATAGTGTTTAGGGAATCTTTGATCTCAAAGAAATTGATATGTATGCATTTGTATGCATGCCTTTGTTTGTGTGTATTCCTTTAGTATGCATTTTTCTTGGGAGACAGTCAAATACTGTCATCCAATGTCTGTTGGGTACCAAGACCGAAACAAAGAATCATCTTCGCATCTCTCTCCTAACATCCACAATAAGAATTAAATCTTTCAAATAGAAGTATTCCCATGGAAGATAAGAGGCTTACAACATTTCTGTTAAGGTGGAGAATCCTAGAGAAAGAGTAGTCTGTAGGAAAATCCTGGCCACACTGTCCTTTGGCAGCCTCTGTGCTGCTAGCCAGTCCTGGAAAGCTGCATATCATCTCGGTGGTCAGCAGAAAGCAATGGAATGGGCACCTGTGGACATACGGGCATTGCTGCAAGACTGAAAGAGTTCATTCTCCTTCAAGGAATGGTGGCTCCTTTTCCCGTGACTCGCATATCGTACAGAAGCCCTTGGCTCCCTGGACTACATTTGTTGTTGTTGAGTCACTAAGTCATGTCTGACACTTTGCAACCCCAGGGACTGCAGCACACCAGGCTTCTCTGGCCTTCACCAACTCCTGGAGTTTACTCAAACTCATGTCCATCAAGTCAGTGATGCTATCCAGCCATCTCATCCTCTGTCACCCGCTTCTCCTCCCACCCTCAATCTTTCCCAGCATCAGGGTCTTTTCAAATGAGTCAGTTCTTCCCATCAGGTGGCCAAAGCATTGGAGCTTCCCCTTTAGCATCAGTCCTTCACAATGAACATTCAGGACCGATTTCCTTCAGGACTGACTAGTTGGATCTCCTTGCAGTCCAAGGGACTCTCAAGAGTCTTCTCCAACACCACAGTTCAAAAACATCCATTCTTCGGCGCTCAGCTTTCTTTATGGTCCAGCTCTCACATCCATACATGACCACTAGAAAAACCATAGCTTTGACTAGATGGACCTTTGTTGGTAAAGTGATGTCTCTGCTTTTTAATATACTGTCTAGGTTTATCATAGCTTTTCTTCCAAGGAGCAAGCATCTTTTAGTTTCATGGGCTTCCTATTTGTTATTATTAACATAAAATCTTATCTGCTTATTTTGATAGAAATTCTTAGTAGTGAAGAAATATATGGGGCATTTGACATTCTCTTTTTTCCTTGGTTCTTTGTGCAGAAATCTACTCCATGATATCTTTTCCAATCTGAGCCCTCCCAGTGACAGTTCCTCTCTTCATGATTTAGGGTTTTTGTTTTAAACACTCATTCTAACAGGCCACTTAAAATTTTATGCTTTCAGTAGGATGTGCTGTGCTTAGCCACTCAGTTGTGTCTGACTCTGCAACCCCATGGATTGTAACCCACCAGGTTCCTCTGTCCATGGAATTCTCCAAGCAAGAATACTGGAGTGGGTTGCCTTGCCGTCCTCTAGGGGACCTTCCCAACCCAGGGATTGAACCCAGGCCTCCCACATTGCAGGTGGATTCTTTACCATCTGAGCCACCAGGGAAGCCCAAGAATACTGAAGTGGGTAGCCTGTCTCTTCTCCACGGGATCTTCCTGACCCAGGATTCAAACTGGGGTCTCCTGCATTGTAGGTGGATTCTTTACCAGCTAAGCTACTAGGGAAGTCCTTAATAGGTATAGTTTTCCCATAATTTTCTTATTGAAATAGCAGTCAGCCTCAATAAGGTGTGCAAAGAGTTATCATATTCTAGCATTTTACAGTTTTCCATAGCTTCATCATCTTTACTTCTTTATGAGATGAGGAAATGAGATCAGATCTTTATGAGATTAGGAAAATTGGCCCTGAATTTCATTATGAACTTTACTCTCCACTTCAGTGTTTCATTTTCTTTTTAAATATGCTTTTATTTTCTCCTCCAGACTTAGAGGAAGGGTTCACTTCCTGAAATAAACTACTCTGTGTCCTGGATTTTTTTGTGACTCCCATGAAAATATTAGACTCAGACTCTATCCTTCCACCTTGCAGGTCCTTCTCCTGTGCCTTCAAAATGTTGTGGGCCCTGCCTGCTCTTTACAAAACATTTTCTCTCACTTTTATTTCATCACCAAACTTTTGAGTTAAAAGCTCACATCTTCATGTTTTCACCACTCGTTCTCTTTTTAAATTGCTGTAATCCCTTCTGTCTCAAAATTGTTTCCTTGACAGTCGGCAGTGAACCAGTAACTCAATTTCACAGACTGTTCTTGGCTTGAACCTCTTGGAGACTTAAACTGGAGATCCTGCTTTCCTTGAATGTGTGGATCTGTAGCATTCATTAATCTAATACAAATATTTTAGGTGTTTTACATATAACTCGTCTTGTCATCACCATACTCAGTGAAGTGGTATCATGATTGCCCTGAGGACTGGAGAAGGTAAGGATTTGTCTTAAAAGTCCTGTTCAAATGTCCTTGTTCTTTGCTTTCTCTTTTCTCTTTTTCTGGCTTCTGTTTTGTTGGCTTCTTTTCCATCACCTTCCAGTGAGCATTCTGTTCCTCTCAACAGCTGTTTGTCCTCATTTTCTCTCTCTGCTCACTTGCCTTCAGTAAAATGGTCCTGTTTTATTAATAAAGCTATAATCTTTTTGAAGATAAATTCTTGCTACTCTTGCAACAGACTTTGTTCATTCTGGATTCAGAGTTCTACTTTATTTGATTGCCCACATCTAACTGGTTGTTTCTCTTTCCTTCTATGTTGTTCGTATATCCATCTTTTAAAATCCAGCCTTTTCTGATCTCCCCTTTCTTTTCTGGATCCCTATAACTTTCATTGTCCACAACAGTCAGTTTGGTAATAAATGACCTGTTGCATTCTGTTTGTTTCTTATATGCATGTCTTGCCTTTTTAGCTGTATAGGAAATGTGGCTCTGCCTTTTAATTACTTTATATTGTCTTTCTGTTGTTAGTATTTGGCATGTAACATAGAGGTGACTACATGACAGATATTTTATCAGCTAAGGCTCCAAACAAGAGAAAAAAACTGTGACTAATAATGTGCATGCCACCTTGCTTCAGTCATATCTGACTCTTTGCAACCCCATGGATGGCAGCCCACCAGGCTCCTCTGTCCAAGGGATTCTCCAGATAAGAATACTGGAGTGGGTTGCTATGTCCTTCTCCAGGGGATCTTCCCGACAAAAGGATCGAACCCTCATCTCTTTGTCTCCTGAATTGACAGGTGGATTCTTTACCACTAGTGCCGTCTGGGGAAACTGACTAAAAGCAAACTTGTGGCAAGGATTTGGGGAGCTCTTGGAGTGGACAGGAGCTAGAGTGTCCTCCAGCTGGTGATCAGAATGTTGAGGCTGCTCTGGGTGGGACTCTTGACCATCTGCTGAAGATGCAATGAGGGGAAAGAGTATCTGAAAGCCTAGCTGAATTCTCATGCTCCTCCACTTTAATTAAAGTGTAGCCAGCCTAATCAGTTCAGTCTAGACAGTTCAGTTGCTCAGTTGTGTCCTACTCTTTGCGACCCCATGGACTGCAGTACGCCAGGCCTCCCTGTCCACCAACTCCCAGAGCTTGCTCAAATTCATGTCCATTGAGTCGGTGATGCCATCCAACCATCTCATCCTCTGTCATCCCCTTCTCCTCCTGCCTTCACTCTTTCCCAGCATCAGGGTCTTTTCCAATGAGTCAGTTCTTTGCATCAGATGGCCAAAGTATTGGAGTTTCAGCTGTAGCATCAGTCCTTCCAATGAATATTCAGGGCTGATTTCCTTTAGGATTGACTGGTTTGATAAAGGGTAATTCCTAACTATCCAAATCACATTGCTACTGGGAAAGGAAGACTTATATTGGGAAACAACCTCCCCTCAAGTTTATGGTAGATACTGAATAAACATTTATTGAATGAATGTATTAATAACCCTGTGGCATTAACACCATATTAGGTTTAGTTTTGCAAAACTGGCATGGCTTATTTGCATTTATTCTTTCTGATTGGAGCCAAGTCGACATGTGTGGGGTGTATAGGGGCTGAAGAAATTCAGGGGCAGACAGCCATGGAGGTCAAGCATATTGTGAGGATAAACGGAGAAACTGCAGAGGAAGCAGGCCCCTCATTTAGACATTTAGATTCTAGGCTGTTTCCTGAGAGATAAGACAATATTTGGTCATAAGTCATTTGAATTATACTTTAATCTGCATCTGCAGTTTAGGAAGAAGAAGCTGATTAATATAGAAATTGGTTTCAAGGTCTGAATAGTAAATTGAAAGGATTTCTAACTGTTCTTGTAAGCAGTTCTCTTAACTGTTAACCAGACCACTTCACCCCTTTGCTTTTCTGATTCCCTGTAAGTGAAAGAAGGGATTTAAACAAATCAAAATTAAAGCCCCATCAGTTAAAAAGCCTATCCTTTGTCATTCATATTTCGATGTAGTTTTAAGGTAATTCATGATTAATTATAGGAACATGATGAAATGAATATCTTTACTGCTTGCTTATCTGGCAACACCAAATGACTCTTCAGATACATTCCTCATAGACTTATTCCTCACTGACATCAGTCCTGAGATGTTCGTGTGAATTCTTGCCCTTGTGTGCATTTAACCAGACTCTTTCCCAGCCCCCAGTCACACTAGTCTTTGGACAGTACTTTCCAAAAAGCAAAAGTCCTTTCCTTTTGCTTGTCTACTGGGATCTTCAGCAGTGACAAAACCGAGAGTTCTCTCTGATTTGTTACAAAGCCTTCATGGCCTCGTCTGAGGTAGATTTCTGCCCTTTTTCTGACTGTACTTCTATTCACATTCTATTTTTGAGCTTATTGGGCCCAAATCTTTAGACCTGGTTGCTGGACTTGCTCTTCTTTCTTTAAAGAGATATAGCTGACCTTTACATGATTTTATAAATATATATTATGCTGGAATTAGTGTCTACCTGTATGTCCTCTATATTGGACTTATGTTTATGGAATAACTTAGGGATGTTTGGTCCTGACTAAACATTCACATCAAGGCTTTTTAAACTTCAAAAACTCCCATAGTTTACAGGTTCACCCAGATTAGGTGATGATACATAATCAAATCAGGTGCTTTTATATAGATGATATTCTTGTCCCGGGGGTAAAGCCAT
Organism: Bos indicus x Bos taurus; assembly: GCF_003369695.1. Classification (NCBI taxonomy): domain Eukaryota; kingdom Metazoa; phylum Chordata; class Mammalia; order Artiodactyla; family Bovidae; genus Bos; species Bos indicus x Bos taurus. The sequence goes on from NC_040082.1 coordinate 624,231, forward strand.
GCAGTGTAGGTAAAATTTCATTAAGGTACATAATGTTACAAAGAACAAACTATTAAAATGAAGAAACTTCAGTGTCCTTAAAGTGAGTTATGAAGCTTTATGGATATTGTACATTCTCCCTCCCCCATTTCTAAACTCCTGCTATTACATATAATTATGCAGGTTTGGGGCTGTACTTCCCTAGGGAGTACCATTCATGTTTTAATCTCAGTAATGGGTGCCACCTGGATTTATACAATGCACAGCTGGAGACTCATGCGGTGTTCCAGCTCCCCACACCTACATAAACACAAGAAGCTGCAGCCATTTATAAAACCTTGAATGTACCAAGTAATCTTTCCGTGTCTTTTCACTTTGGTTACCTTTGCTTTTTCTGTCCATACTTCATCTTTCTGGCACACTGCTATTCTTTCTTTAAGATACATTTGAAGTCTATGATTCATCAAACTAAGGATGACAATTGTAATATAAATATTATGCATTAATGGATACTTGTCACTCTAAAATTCTGTTATCATTATTATACTTACCATGCTCTCTTGCACATTGGAGTTTGAGGTTCTTGAATATTGAGGATCATACCTTACATATCTTTGTAAGCTTACCAGTCATCATGATGGCTACATGAGTAGTCATACCACAAAATTTTCTGAATAACTGGTTCAGCAAAAGTAAGATGGATGCATTTTCAGATCTATTTCTGTAGCAACCACTGTAGTACAAGTCCTAGCTTAGAGAGGGCAGTGGGGCAAATGATGCAGCTGTTTAACTGTCTGCTTGGCTTTTGTCCTGTGTAGTGATTTGTTTTGTTTTATAGTATTCTTTTTATCTAGAAGAATAAAGGTGTGTGTCCTGCATTAACAGGCATATTCTTTACCACTGAGCCAACAGGGAAGCTCTTAAATTATATATAGTAGGATTAAAAAATATTAGTGAAGATAAAATCAAGATAGGAAATGTACCGGCGATACAGTTAATTAAGCAATCCATATCACAGAGATGCTCTATATTTGATAGGAAGTGAGATACAAAAATGGTTCTGAGCTTCCCTCTAAAAACACAAAATAAAACAAAGAGAAACCAGCCTGGTGGCAAATCTTACAGTGTCCGTGGGTTCCACAAGTCCTGACGAGACCACTTTCACTTGCCTTTTGGGTAGTGTCACACTTGAAGATATTTCTACCCTGAGTCTTAGCCAGTAAGACAACAAGTGATGGGCAGATTCTCAGCTGAACACTATGGTAACAGAGTTGATTCTGTTGCTTTTCACTGTTCCTCCAAATAGCTAGATAGCATGATGTGAACTTAAAATACAGAAAGAATTATTTTTAAGTAGCTAAAGCAATGTGTTATAGGTATAGCTCTATGATGCTATTGCTGGATGCAAAATAAAATCTAGTATACCTGGAAAAGTGTATAAATTATGCATCATTTTAGCAATCACTCAATGATATTATAGCTCACAGCCAAACAGAGAGTAAACCTTGTCCATTAAAGTTGATTTACACATTGTATTGGTCTTCCCAGGTGGCTCAGCTGGTCAAGAATCCGCCTGCAATGCAGGAGACCTGGATTCAACCCCTGGGTTGGGATTCTGGCCCAGAGAATTCCAGGGACTGTATAGTCCATGGGGTCCCAAAGAACTGGACACGCTGAGCGACGTTCACTTTTACTTTCACACATTGTATTATCAATGGAAAAGAATATAAAGTGGATATGCCTTCGTCAAAAATCAGACATGTACTTATTTAATTTATGCTAAGATATGTGTCTGAGAGGATGGTTATCCCATCACCGCATGGACGTTGGCCCAGGTTTAAACTAGATTCTGGATCTACTTTAACATGTCAGAGAAAGGCTGCCGTTAGTCTTCTGATTTTTATCCCAGAAACAGTTAAGATAATTTCAGCTGTTAAACTTTCAAAGGCGAACTTAGAAAACACTTTACAAGATCATAAATAATTGAAAACAAAGTGGCTACCTTTATTTATTATAGCTTCTTGGTGATTCTTTCAAGCTGATTTAGATTTAAAACATACTTTTCATTTCTAATTCAGACCTGTCATATTAAGTCATTGGCTATATACCTGCTGTTTGTTAGAAGCTACCCACCCCAAATACTAATTTTTGACTTGGCTGTACCTGGTTTTAAAGCTGTTTCATTGATATTGTTTTTATTGCAGTAATTAAGTGGTAAAATCTAATGTGAGTTTATTTCTACCTAGTTCAAATAATAAATCCATGTCATTAGCGTGTAGGAGCCTATTATATCCTCTGCAGCAGGTGTTGGGGAGACATCATCAGAAGGTATTATTAAGCCAATAAGGTGCCAGTTAAAAGTAAAGGTGAGTCCAGTATAATATTGCCAACCGAGCGTGGGCATTTGTCCTCCATCTATTAGGATTCTTACAACAAGAAATGTACATTGGGGTGGGGGGAACTCTATAGCAATTGTTCCAGGAAAGATTTGTAATTATGACCAATTTCCTCCTCCTTGCCAAAAAATTTGGGAGTGAATACTGATCCTTATGAAATACTTGGGGGCCAGGTGGCAGACTTCTAAGGGGAAATTTTCTTTAAATTTCTAACTGAGAACTTAAGACCCAGACTACCAAGGAGAAATCCCAAGTAGTTTTACAAATGAAGGAAAGGATGATCTATTTATTAATAAACATGATCAAATTGCCCCCCATCCCCCCAAAAAGAACTTCCCTAAGAACCCGGGTGGCTAAGGTTTATAGGAGCTGTTTAAAAAAATAAAGTATTTTTTCTTGTTTACAAAAGCTACTTGCAAATGTTCAGCTTTGTCAGCTAGTAGAATAGATGAGCTTCCTTTATTTATTTTTTTAAAAAGGTGGTATATATTGCAGAACACTTGTAACTGCATGGGATATGTAAATCCATGGGGTATGAAACCTGCACTTATCTGACTGTCTGAGGCTAAGTATTGCACATTCCAAAAGAGAGTCCTTGGTTTAAGGTGTTCTTAGTTTAATATGATGAGTGGTGCTCTCCAGCAGTATGTATGCTTGTGAAGACTATCTTCTGTTCTAATTTGTTTCTGTTGTTCAGCCTCAAAGTTGTGTCCGACTCTTTGTGACCCCATGGACTGCAGCACGCCAGCTTTGCTGTCCCTAACCATCTCCTGGAGTTTGCCCAAGTTCATGTCCATTAAATCTGTGATGCCATCCAACCATCTCATCCTTTGTCTCCCTTTTGTCCTTCTGCCTTCAATCTTTCCCAGCATCAGCGCCTTTTCCAGTGAGCCAGCTGTTTGCTGACTGTTTCAGCAGATGGTGAAAAATATCAGAGCAGAGGATATTAACAAAAAAGACGTGTCAAAAAATCTGAAAGGAGGTATTTGGAAACAAGTTGATGGATGATATATATTCTAATATCTATCTAAGTTGTATTGAGGAGCTAGGAGCTGATTGTATTAGTGGAAGTCCCACAGAGCTTGAGCTGAGAGTTAACAACTCATAGGAGTGGGAAGGAGGAGGAGCTGAAACTAGGAGAATTATTTCTGAGTCTGTCTGTAGAACAGAGGAAAGCCACATCAGCTACACAGAATAATATCTGTATTCTTTATTAAAAATATTTTAAATTGTTATAAGATACACATAGCATACAATTCGGAGAAGGCAACGGCACCCCACTCCAGTACTCTTGCCTGGAAAATCCCATGGATGGAGGAGCCTGGTAGGTTACAGTCCATGTGGTCACTAGGAGTCGGATATGACTGAAGCGACTTAGCAGCAGCAGCAGCATACAATTTACCATTTTAAGTGTACGGTTGAGTGAGATTAAGCAATTCACATTGCTCTGCAACTATCACCACCATCCACCTCCAGAACTCTTCAGCCTTCAACACTGAAACTCTGTACCCACTGAACAGACTCTCCCCATTCTTCCCTCACCTCAGTTCCTGGTGACCACTATTCTGATTTCTGTATGTTTGCCTTAGAGTACTCTAGGTACTCGTGTGAGTCGAACCATGTAATTTTTGTCTTTGTGCAACTGGTTTTCTTTTGCTTAAAATCATGTCTTGAAGGTTCACCTGTGTTGCAGCATATATTATAATTTCCTCCCTTTTTAAGGCAAAGCAATATTCACTTTGGTTCAGTTACTCAGTCTTGTCCAACTCTTTGTGACCCCATGGACTGCAGCACTCTAGCCCTCCCTATCCATCACCAACTCCGGGAACTTACTCAAACTCATGTCTGTTGAGTCAGCAATACCATCCAACCATCTCATTTTCGGTCATCCCCTCCTCCCACCTTCAATCTTTCTCAAAAACAGGATTTTTTCAAATGAGTCACTTCTGCACATCAGATGGCCAAGTACTGGAGTTTCAGCTTCAACATCAGTCCTTCCAGTGAATATTTACGACTGATTTCCTTTAGGATAGACTGGTTGGATCTCCTTAAAGTCCAAGGGACTCTCAACAGTCCTCTCTAACACCACAGTTCAAAAGCATCAATTCTTCAGGACTCAGCTTTCTTTATCGTCCAACTGTCACATCCATATATGACTACTGGAAAAACCATAGCTTTGACTAGATGGACCTTTGTTGGCAGAGTAATGTCTCTGCTTTTTAATGTGCCATCTAGGTTGGTCATAACTTTTCTTCCAAGGAGCATGCGTCTGTTAATTTCATGGCTGCAGTCACCATCTGCAGTCATTTTGGAGTCCCCCAAAATAAAGTCTGTCACTGTTTCAATTGTTTCCCCACCTATTTGCCATGAAATGATGGGACTAGAGGCCATCATCTTACTTTTCTGAATGTTGAGTTTTAAGCCAACTTTTTCACTCTCCTCTTTCATTTTCATCAAGAGGCTCTTTAGTTCTTCGCTGTCTGCCATAAGGGTGGTGTCATTTGCATATCTGAGGTTATTGATATTTCTCCTGGGAATCTTGATTCCAGCTTGTGCTTCATCCAGTCCAGCGTTTCTCATGATGTACTCTGCATACAAGTTAAATAAGCAGGGTGACAATATACAGCCTTGACATACTCCTTTTCCTATTTTGAAACAGTCTGTTGTTCCATGTCCAGTTCTAACTGTTGCTTCCTACCTGCATACAGATTTCTCAAGATGCAGGTCAGGTGGTCTGGTATTCCCATCTCTTTCAGAATTTTCCACAGTTTATTGTGATCCACACAATCAAAGGCTTTGGCATAGTCAATAAAGCAGAAATAGATGTTTTCCTGGAACTCTCTTGCTTTTTCCATGATCCAGCAGATGTTGGCAATTTGATCTCTGGTTCCTCTGCCTTTTCTAAAACCAGCTTGAACATCTGGAAGTTCACGGTTCACATATTGCTGAAGCCTGGCTTGGAGAATTTTGAGCATTACTTTACTAGTGTGTGAGATGAGTGCAATTGTGTGGTATTTTGAGCAATCTTTGGCATTGCCTTTCTTTGGGATTGGAATGAAAACTGACCTTTTCCAGTCCAGTGGCCACTGCTGAGTTTTCCAAATTTGCTGGCATATTGAGCGCAGCACTTTCACAGCATCATCTTCTAGGATTTGAAATAGCTGAAATAGAATTCCATCACCTCCACTAGCTTTGTTCATAGTGATGCTTCCTCAGGCCCACTTGACTTCACATTCCAGGATGTCTGGCTCTAGGTGAGTGATCACACCGTTGTGATTATCTGGGTCGTGAAGATCTTTTTTGTACAATTCTTCCATTTATCCTTGCCCCCTCTTCTTAATATATTCTGCTTCTGTTAGGTCCATACCATTTCTGTCCTTTATCGAGCCCATCTTTGCATGAAATGTTCCCTTGGTATCTCTAATTTTCTTGAAGAGATCTCTAGTCTTTCGCATTCTAATGTTTTCCTCTATTTCTTTGCACTGATCGCTGAGGAAGGCTTTCTTATCTCTTCTTGCTATTCTTTGGAACTCTGCATTCAGATGCTTATACCTTTCCTTTTCTCCTTTGCTTTTCGCTTCTCTTCTTTTCATAGGTATTTGTACAGCCATTTCACAGGTATTAAGACAGCCATTTTGCTGTTTTGCATTTCTTTTTCTTGGGGATGGTCTTGCTCCCTGTCTCCTGTACAATGTCATGAACCTCTGTCCATAGTTCATCAGGCACTCTATCTATCAGATCTAGTCCCTTAAATCTATTTCTCACTTCCACTATGTAATTGTAAGGGATTTGATATAGGTCATACCTGAGTGGTCTAGTGGTTTTCCCTACTTTCTTCAATTTGAGTCTGAATTTGACAAGAAGGACTTCATGATCTGAGCTACAGTCAGCTCCTGGTCTTGTTTTTGCTGACTGTATAGAGCTTCTCCACCTTTGGCTGCAAAGAATATAATCAATCTGATTTTGGTGTTGACCATCTGGTGGTGTCCATGTGTAGAGTCTTCTCTTGTGTTTTTGGAAGAGGGTGTTTGCTATGACCAGTGCATTCTCTTGGCAAAACTCTGTTAGCCTTTGCCTTGCTTCATTCTGTACTCCAAGGCCAAATTTGCCTGTTAACTCCAGGTATCACTTGACTTCCTACTTTTGCATTCCAGTCCCCTATAATGAAAATGGTATCTTTTTTGGGTTTTTGTTCTAGAAGGTCTTGTAGGTCTTCATAGAACTGTTAAACTTCAGCTTTTTCAGCCTTACTGGTTGCGGCATAGACTTGGATTATCATGTTATTGAATGGTTTTCCTTGGAAACAAACAGAGATCATTCTGTCATTTTTGAGATTGCATCCAAGTGCGGCATTTCAGACTCTTTTGTTGACTATGATGGCTACTCCATTTCTTTTAAGGGATTCTTGCCCACAGTCATAGATATAATGGTCATCTGAGTTAAATTCACCAATTCCAGTCCATTTTAGTTGGCTGATTCCTAGGATGTCGGCGTTCACTCTTGCCATCTCCTGTTTGACCACTTTCAATTTGCCATGATCATAGACCTAACATTCCAGGTTCCTATGCAATATTGCTCTTTATAGCACAGGACCTTGCTTTCATCACCTGTCACATTCACAACTGGGTGTTGTTTTTGCTTTGGCTCCATCTCTTCATTCTTTTTGGAGTTATTTGTCCACTCTTCTCCGATAGCATATTGGACATCTACTGACCTGGGGAGTTCTTCTTTCAGTGTCCTATCTTTTTATCTATTCATGCTGTTCATGGGCTTCTCAAGGCAAGAATCCTGAAGTGGCTTGCCATTCCCTTCTCCAGTGGACCACATTTTGTCAGAACTCTCCACCATGACCTGTCTGTTTTGGGTGGCCCTACATGGCATGGCTCATAGTTTCACTGAGTTAGACAAGGCTGTGGTCCATGTGATTAGATTGGTTATGACATGGACCAGATAGTTAGATATGGACCACAACCTTGTCTAACTCAATGAAACTATGAGCCATGATGTGTAGGGCCACCCAAGACAGACAGATCATTGTGGAGAGTTCTGACAACCTGTGGTCCACTGGAGAAGGGAATGGCAAACCACTTCAGGATTCTTGCCTTGAGAGCCCCATGAACAGTATGAAAACAATATTGCATGATGTGCATATATGTGTGTGTGTGTAATTCTATTCTTAACTTTTTGAGGAAGCATCATACTATTTTCTACACTTACACCATTTTGTGTATCTACCAGCAGTTCAAAGGTGTTTCACTTTCTCTGTAACCTTGATTGCAGTTGTTATTTTCTGGTTTTATTTTTATATTTTGATAGTAGCCATCCCAAAGGGTGTGCGGTAGTGTTTCATTATGGTTTTGACTTGCTTTTCTCTAAAAATTAAGGATATCAAGGAATTTCTATGTGCTTATTGGTAATTTATATTTTCTTTGGAGAAATGTCTATTAAAGTTATTTCCTCATTTTTACTTAGGGTTTTTATTGCTGTTGAGTTATAAGAGCTTTTTTAAAAATGTTTTCCATATAGTAAACCTTTATCAGGTATTTGATTTGCAAATGTGTTCTTCCATTCTGTGAGTTGCCATTTTATTCTGTTAACTTTGTCCTTTGATGCAGAGATGTTTTTAATTTTGATGTAGTCCAGTTTATCTAGTTTTTTTCTTTTAATGTCTGCACTTTGGGATTATATCCAAGAAACAATTTTAAAACTGCATTATTCATTTTTAATGGGTAAACAAAGAACAGATGTTCATAGTTTAAATTGTTCTGGACAATAGCAAAAAGAAAGCATTTCCAAACTGTTTACATGAGATTTGAGTAATCCTGATACCAAAATAGGAAAAAAAAAAAAAAACATTATGAAAAAAGGAAAATTACAGATCTATTTCACTTATTATTAGCAGTACAAAGAAAGTATTTGCAAATAAAATGCAATAGTGTTTAAAATGGATGTACGTTCCAGCCAACTTGGGTTTATCCCAGTGTATCAGATGGCTTAATGTTAGAAAAATCTATAAATATAGATAACCTCTTAATAGATGAAAAGAAAAAAAATTCATGGAATCAACTCAAAAAAATTCAGAGGAAACTTTAGATCATACCGGTACAGTTCCTTCACTCAGTCGTGTCTGATTCTTTGCAACCCCATGGACTGCAGCATGCCAGGCTTCCTTGTCTACCACCATCTCCCAGAGCATGCTCAAACTCATGTCCATCGAGTCGGTGATGCCACCCTACCAACTTATCCGCTGTTGTCCCCTTCTCCTCCTGCCTTCAATCCTTCCCAGCATCAGGGTCTTTTCCAGTCAGTCAGTTCTTCACATCAGATGGACAAAGTATTGGAACTTCAGCTTCAGCATCAGTCCTTCCAATGAATATAAGTGCGGTCATGCTCAGTAAATCTTTAATTCAATTTTCTGTTGATGGGTGGGGCTGTGTTCCATTCCTGGTGTTTGGCCTGAGGCTAAGCTTTGGTATGGGTAATTAGAGTAATGGTAACTTCCTTCAAAGGGACTGGTGTACACAGTGTTGTATTCAGTGTCCCTGACCCCGCAGCAGGCCACTGTCGACCCATACTTCCACCAGAAACTCCTGGACATTCACAGGCAAATCTGGCTTTGATAATACACCGATTCATTATTTAAAACTCTTTGTAAATGAGAATTTAACCTGATAAACATTACATAATAACCAAAGGAAAAGAAAACTGAGCACCAAAGGATTGATGGTTTTGAACTGTGGTGTTGGAGAAGAGTCTTGAAAGTCCCTTGCACTGCAAGGAGATCCAACCAGTTCATCCTAAAGGAACTCAATCCTGAATATTCATTGGAAGGACTGATTCTAGAGCTGAAACTCCAATACTTTGGCCACCTGATGTGAAGAACTGACTCATTGGAAAAGACCCTGATTCTGGGAAATATTGAAGGCAGAAGGAGAAGGGGATGAAAGAGGATGAGATGGTTGGATGGCATTACCGACTCAATGGGCATGAGTTTGAGTAAACTCTGTGAGTTGGTGTTGGACAGGGAGGCCTGGCATGCTGCAGTCTATGGGGTCACAAAGAGTTGGACACGACTGAGTGACTGAACTGAAATGAACTGAAAGCAAAAGAAGTATTGTTGTTGTTCATTCTATCAGTTGTGTCCAACTCTTCATGACCCCAATGGACTGCAGCAGGCCAGGCTTCTCTGTTCTTAACCATCTCCTGGAGTTTATTCAAACTCATGTCCATTGAGTCGGTGATGCCATCCAGCCATCTCATCCTCTGTCATCCCCTTCTCCTCCTGCCTTCAATCTTCCCCAGCATCAGGTCTTTTCCACTGAGTCAGTTCTTCGCATCAGGTGGCCAAAGTACTGGAGTTTCAGCTCCAGCATCAGTCTTTCCAATGAATATTCAGGACTGATTTCCTTTACAATGGACTGGTTGGACCTTCTTGCAGTCCAAGGGACTCTCAAGAATCTTCTTCAACACCACAGTTCAAAAACATCAATTCTTTGGTACTTAGCCTTGTTTATGGTCCAACTTTAATATCTGTACCTGACCACTGGAAAAACTGTAACTTTGACTATACAGGTATTTGTTGGCAAAGTAATGTCTCCACTTTTGAATATGCTTTCTAGGTTTGTCATAGTTTTTCTTTCAAGGAGCAAGTATCTTTTAATTTCATGGCTGTAGTCACCATCTGCAGTCATTTTGGAGCCCCAAAAACAAAGTCTGCCATGTCTCCACTGTTTCCTCATCTACTTGTCATGAAGTGATGGGATAAGATGCCATGATCTTCATTTTCTGAATGTTGTGTTTTAAACCAGCTTTTTCACTCTCTTTCGTCTTCATCAAGAGGCTATTTAATTCTTTGCTTTCTGCCATAAGGGTGATGTCATCTGAATATCTGAGGTTATTAATATTTCTCCTGACAATCTTGATTACAGCTTGTGCTTCTTCCAGTCCAGCGTTTCTCATGATGTACTCTGCATGTAAGTTAAATAAGCAGGGAGACAATATACAGCCTTGACGGACTCCTTTTCCTATTTGGAACCAGTCTGTTGTTCCATGTCCAGTTCCAACTGTTCCATGACCAGTTCTAAACAGTTGCTTCTTGACATGCATACAGGTTTCTAAAGGTGGTTTGATATTCCCATCACTTTAAGAATTTTCCACAGTTTGTTGTGATTCACATAGTCAACGGATTTAGCACAGTCAGTGTATCAGAAGTAGATGATTTTCTGGAATTCCCTTGATTTTTCTATGATCTGATGAATGTTGACAATTTGATCTCTGGTTCCTCTGCTTTTGCTAAATCCAGTTTGTACATCTGGAAGTTCTGAATTCACATACTCTTGATGCCTAGCTTGAAGGATTTTGAGCATCACCTTGCTAGCATGTGAAATGAGTGCAGTTGTGTGGTAGTCTGAACATTCTTAGGTATTGCCCTTCTTTGGGATTGGAATGAAAACTGACCTTTTCCAGTCCTGTGGCCACTGCTGAGCTTTCCAAATTTGCTGGCATGTTGAGTGCAGCACTTTTGCAGCATCATCTTTTAGGATTTGAAACAGCTCAGCTGGAATTCCATCACCTCCACTAGCTTTGTTTGTAGTGGTGCTTTCTAAGGCCCATTTGACTTTGCACTCCAGGATGTCTGGCTCTAGGTGAATGATCACACCATCGTGGTTATCTGGGTCATGAAGATCTTTTTTGTGTACTTCTATACCAGGAGTATAGTTCTTTTAGGTTATTAAGATCTTTTTTCATACAGTTATTCTGTGTATTCTTGCCACCTCTTCTTAATATCTTTTGTTTCTGTAGGTTCATACTGTTTCTCTCCTTTATTGTGCCTATCTTTGCATGAAATGTTCCCTTAGTATCTCTAATTTTCTTGAGGAGATCTCTAGTGTTTCTCATTCTATTGGTTTTCTCCATTTCTTTGCATTGTTCACTTAGAAGGTTTTGTTATCTCTCCATGCTATTCTTTGGAAATCTGCATTCATTGGGTATATCTCTCCTTTTCTCCTTTGCCTTTTACTTCACTTCTTTTCTCAACCATTTTCAAGTCATCCTCAGACAATCATTTTGCCTTTTTGCATTTCTTTTTATTGGGAATGATTTTGATCACTGCCTCCTGTACAATGTTTTGAAATTCCATCGCAATTCTTCAGGCACTCTGTCTATCAGATCTAATCCCTTGAATCTATTTGTCACTTCCACTGTAAAATTATAAGGGATTTGATTTAAGTCATGCTTGAATGGTCTGGGCTTCCCACGTGGCACTAATGGTAAAGAATCTGCCTGCCAACTCAGGAGACCCTGATTTTATACCTGTGGTGTGGAGATCCCCTGGAGTAGGAAATGGCAAACCACTCCAGTATTGTTTCCTGGAAAATCCCATGGACAGAGGAGTCTCACGGGCTACTATCCATAGAGTCGCAAAGATCTGGACACAACTGAGCATACATTGTCTTCTATGCTTGAATGGCCTAGTGGTTTTCCTACTTTCTTTAATTGAAGCCTGAATTTTGAAATAAGGACTTCATGATCTGAGCCACAGTCAGCCCCTGGTCTCATTTTTGCTGACTGTATAGAGCTTCTATATCGTCAGCTGCCAAGAATTTAATCCATCTGGTGTGGTACTGACCATCTTGTGATGTCCTTGTGTAGAGTCTTCTCTTGTGTTGTTGGAAGAGGGTGTTTGCTATGACCAGTGCATTTTCTTGGCAAAACTCTGTTAGCCTTTGCCCTGCTTCATTCTGTACTCCAAGGTCAAATTTACCTGTTACTCTAGGGATCAGTTGACTTCCTACTTTTGCATTCCAGTCCCCTGTGATTGAAAGGACATCTTTTTTTTTTTTTGGTGTTAGTTGTAGAAGGTCTTGTAGGTCTTCATAGAAGCATTCAACTTCAGCTTCTTCGGCCTTTTTGCTTGGCACATAGACTTGGATTACTGTGATATTGAATGGTTTTCCTTGGAAACAAACTGAGATCATCCTGTCTTTTTTGAGATTGTCTCCAAGTACTGCATATTGGACTCTTTTGTTGATTAGGAGGGCTACTGCATTTCTTTGCCCTTTAACAAGATAATTCAATATTATATTATTTAATAACTTTAAAAATAAGAATAAAAAGCATATTTTAAAGACTACATAGATTCTGTAAACGACAATAAAAGGAAAGGATAAACTGAGGAATCAGGAGAATGACACCTTGAAAAGAAAGGAAGGCAGGGAGATGGAGATGCAGGGGACTGGATGCTTCTCTAAGGGACTTTTGTTTGGGATGATGCTTTCATAGCAGCTTATTACAGAGTTAAAGGTAAGAAATCAGCCATATAATCCATGCTCAGAGTGAAGATCAGCAATCATCATGAACCAAGAATTATGCTTAATTCAGTTTCATGCACTTGAGGTCAAATGAAGGAAAAAATCTTTCACCATAATGTGGAGAAGAAAACAGTAGGATAGTACATGGAGGGGACAGGCTGGAGAAATTTTTATCTTTATCTTTTAAAGAATTTCAACACTTGAGGGTGATTCCATGCTGATGAAGAAGAGGCAGTATTAAGAACAGTCAGTTCAGACACTCAGTCGTATCTGACTCTTTGTGACCCCATGAACTGCAGCACACCAGGCCTCCCTGTCCATCACAAACTTCCAGAGTTTACTCAGACTCATGTCCATTGAGTCGGTGATGCCATCCAACCATCTCATCCTCTGTCATCCCCTTCTCCTTCTGCCTTCAGTCTTTCCCAGCATCAGGGTCTTTTCAAATGAGTCAGCTTTTTGCATCAGGTGGCCAAAGTATTGGAGTTTCAGCTTCAACATCAGTCCCTCCAATGAACACCCAGGACTGATCTCCTTTAGGATGGACTGGTTGAATCTTCTTACAGTCCAAGGAACTCTTAAGAGTCTTCTCCAACATCACAGTTCAAAAGCATCAATTCTTCAGTGCTCAGCTTTCTTTATAGTCCAACTCTCACATCCATACATGCCTAGTGGAAAAAACATAGCTTTGAATAGATGGGTCTTTGTCAGCAAAACAATGTCTCTGCTTCATAATATGCTGTCTAGGTTGGTCATAGCTTTTCTTCGAAGGAGCAAGTATCTTTTAATTTCATGGCTGCAGTCACCATCTGAAGTGATTTTGGAGCCCCCCAAAATAAAGTCTGTCACTGTTTCCACTGTTTCCCCATCTATTTGCCATGACGTGATGGGACTGGATGCTATGATCTTAGTTTTTTGAATGTTGACTTTTAAGCCAGCTTTTTCACTCTCCTCTTTCACCTTTATCAGGAGGCTCTTTAGTTCCTCTTCATTTTCTGCCATATGGGTGGTTTCATCTGCATATCTAAGGTTATTGATATTTTTCCCAGTAATCTTGATTCCAGCTTGTGCTTCATCCAGCCCGTCATTTCACATGGTGTACTCTGCATATATGTTAAGTAAGCAGGGTGACAATATACAGCCTTGACGTACTCCTTTCCCAATTTAAAACCAGTCTGTTGTTCTATGTCTGGTTCTAACTGTTGCTTTTTGACCAGCATACAGATTTCTCAGGAGGCAGGTAAGGTGGTCTTGTATTCTCATCTCTTGAAGAATTTTCCACAATTTGTTGTGATCTATACAGCCAAGTCTTTGGTGTAATTAATAAAGCAGAAGTAGATGTTTTTATGGAATTATCTTGCATTTTCTAGGATCCAGGGGATGTTGACAATTTGATCTTTGGTTCCTCTGCCTTTTCTAAATCCATACTGAACATTTGGAATTTCAGGATTTACATACTTTTGAAGCCTGGCTTGGAGAATTTTGAGCATTACTTTACTAGCGTGTGAGATGAGTGCAATTGTGCAATAGTTTGAACATTCTTTGGCATTGCCTTTCTTTGGGATTGGAATGAAAACCGACCTTTTCCAGTCCCATGGCCACTGCTGAGCTTTCCAAATTTGCTGGTATATTGAGTGCAACACTTTCACAGCATCATCTTTTAGAATTTGAAATAGCTCCACTGGAATTCCATCACCTCCACTAGCTTTGTTCGTAGTGATGCTTCCTAAGTCCCACTTGACTTCATATTCCAGGATGTCTGGCTCTAGGTGTGTGATCACACCATTGTGATTATCTGGGTCATGAAGATATTTTTTTGCATAGTTCTTCTTTGTATTCTTGCCACCTCTTCTTGGAGACTAGACATTGGAGCAGGCCATGCTGCCTGGGTGGGCTGGCACTAGCTGTGGGGAAAGGTAACCTTGGAGGGGCATCATCTCACCCTATCAGGAGAGAGAGGAACCTGTGTAGTTGTGGTGGCAGTAATTTGAGGCATTTCTCCTCTTATGACTTCTATTTTCCTTTCGAAGTGGAAATCACGGTCATCCTCTGAATGAGAGATTTGGTGACTGGGCAGGAAGAGTGGGGTGAGCTATAAATGCCTGAAATAACAGCTTGACTGATGAGGTTAAAGAACACTAGCTCAACACAGACACAGCCAGCTTTCAGTGCCAACTCCCTGAGGCTACCATGGATGTTTGTATGGTTCTCTTGCAGTTGCGGTTCCTCCTCCTTTTTCTTCTTCTCTCCTTTTCCTTTTCTCGTGATCCTTTCTATTTTTATGTTAATCACTGGTAATTGGTGAGTAGGAACTAGAACTGCTCAGACTGGACCAAGGCACGCACCCCCAGACCATTCACAGTGGACACCGCTGTGGGATATGTAAGAAGGTGCTAAGAGGGTAACAGGCAGGGAGGCCAGGGGCCTCCAAACTGAGGAAATAGGCTGCACGTGTCAGACATTCTTTATCTCTCTCTTAAGTGGCAGGAGGAAACACTAGTGTTATACTTTTTCCCCTTCTCTATACAAATTTAAAAGGGGGTTTCTCTCAAAATTCTGTGTTGCCATATTGACACCTGGTTCCACCTGAACTTAACTTTTCTCTAACCTTGAGCTAACCAATGCGTTTTCTTATGGAAATGTTTGTCTTAAGCTATGTTAGTGTACTATGCATGCATTTACCCCAGACTCTGTCTCCACGTCGGTTCCGCCTAAGACGCGAATCTGACTTGACAAACCAGTATGTTGTACTCTTACATTGTTCTCCTAATCTATGTTAATAAAGCTGCTGCTGCCGCTAAGTCGCTTCAGTCGCGTCCGACTCTGCGCGACCCCATAGACGGCAGCCCACCAAGCTCCTCTGTCCCTGGGATTCTCCAGGCAAGAACACTGGAGTGGGTTGCCATTTCCTTCTCCAATGCATGAAAGTGAAAAGTGAAAAATGAAGTCGTTCAGTCGTGTCTGACTCTTAGCGACCCCATGGACTGCGGCCCACCAGGCTCCTCCATCCATGGGATTTTCCAGGCAAGAGTACTGGAGTGGGGTGCCATCGCCTTCTCTAGTTAATAAAGCTATTTGTATGGAAATCTGCCTTTCTTCAAGATTCATGTCAATCATTTTGTGGCCTGGGATGATTCACCTGGTGCCAATGTTATCTCAGTGCATGTTGTGGGGGAGGGGCCTGGTGCCATTATCTGAGTTTTGAGACATTTCCTTTCTCTAATTAGCAGCCTGCTAGTAGCTATATAACATCAGGCTAAAGACTAGCAGAGGACACTCTTCCTGCCTCCTTCTTATGTCTATGTCAGAAGCTTTCTTTTTTTCTTTTATACTTTAATAAAACTTCATTACACAAAAGCTCTGAGCGATCAAGCCTCGTCACTGCCCCCAGATTGAGTTCTTCTCTGGAGGACAAGAATCCCAGCATCTTTCCTGGTTCAGCAACAACCTTCAGTGCTACCCCCCACCCCACCCCCATTCAAAGACAAATTTCTCAGAAGAAAAGTGAAGTGAAGTCGCTCAATCATGTCTGACTCTTTGCTACCCTGATGGACTGTAGCCTACCAGGCTCCTCAGTCCATGGAAATTTTCCAGGCAAGAGTACTGGAGTGGGTTGCCATTTCCTTCTTCCCAACCCAGGAACTGAACGCGGGTCTCCTGCATCACAGGCAGATGCTTTACCATCTGAGCCACCAGGGAAGCCTTTTAGAAGGAGGAAAGATACTATTCCGGCCAGGCAAAATAGTAGAAACCTAGCACAATATTCCAATAATTGTTACTGTGGCGATTAGAAAGTAAAACTAAATAAGGAAATGGTTTCTCAACAGTATAGAGGGTCTGCTTGAAGTCAAAGAACATGAAATTCTAGTCACAACAATCTATAACTATATAATATATATAATTTTCAGCAGCAATGCTCAGCAACTCTAATATGGATAGACTTAGCAATGGTTTAGATTTGTGTTGGTTTTTGTTTATTTTTTCAGGGATGTAGTAGAAAAGAAACGGGCCAATATAGTTGATAATGGCAAAATAGAGGATGAAGAGATGGATGGATGATAGAATTAAAGGTATATATGATACAAAGCAAGGAAAGGAGGGGGGGACAGGCAGAAAACAGAGGATCAAAAACAAAACAAAACAAAAGGCTTATTGGGAAAATATATGTGTTGTGACTGAAATGGTCTGAAGTTGTGATCAGAGAATTGGAGGACAATGTTTCAAGAGTGGATAATTATACAGGATAATAAATTTAGTATCTAGCCATAGATTTAGTTTACTGATGTGGAATAAATACAATGGAAATGAGAAGTTAAAAAATAGACATTAAGCTTTGGGTGGGTTGTTTATGTAGACACTGCTGTCTGCCACATCACTGGCAAGTCTAGGGTTGGAAGAGGACACTGAAACAGATGCTAAAGATGTCAGTGGATGAGAGGGTGCATACTTCTTTGCCTTTGCTGAATTTGTTACAGTGATGATTAGGAACTATTTGATCCCTAGGGTCTTCAGACTGGAATGTAGTTTCTTGCCACATATTTATCTTAAAACCACATGTTAACACTTTGGATATAGAATTTATTAAAAAAAGGAATTTTACTGGAGGAAAAATGGCTTAATGAATCATGAATATATTTAATATAATGCTTATTATATATAGTTAGTATTCGATACTATGAGAATCACCGAAGCTACATTTTCTGACCTTAAAAAGTTTATCATTTGTTTAGAAAGTCAAATGTACACATATAAAACAATGAGAGAATAAAAGACTAGTATAGGGTACAAGTTGAAAAGGAGAATAAATGTGTATAGTATATATTTGGAGAAAGAATAGGCCAATTTTATTAAGTCTCTTGTATGAACATTAAGTCTTTTGTATGAACTTGGAAGAAAATGAATGATGAAGACTACTTTAGGAACTCCTCTGAAGAAAGTGAAAGTGAAATTCGCTCAGTCACGTCTGACTCTTTGTGATCCCCACTGGAGTGGGTTGCCTTTCCCTTCTCCAGGGGATCTTCCCAACCCAGGGATCGAACCCAGGTCTTCTGCATTGCAGGCGGATTCTTCACCAGCTGAGCCACAAGGGAAGCCCAGGAACTCTTCTGCTTGCCACGCCGCCCCCTCCCCCCCTCCCCCACCCCCGCCGCCTTTTTTTTCCATCTAAGGTGAAAATATGTTGTCCAAAAGCAAGATGTCCTTTTACTCTTTATTCTCTGTTCAGATGCTCATTATTTGTCTATAATGTGCTAAGTTTTCTGACTCAGGAAAGACTCCCTAATTATTATCTTCATCTTAAAGAGCCATTACTCATTTTTAAAATAACCCATAGGGAAAAAAGTTGAACTTAATGGCAAGAGTTTTCCTTTGGTTTCTCCCCAAAGTCTTCATAATTTCCACTGATACGCATGTAGTTGAAGGAATAGTTTTTTCCATGCTCTGAGTGGAAGCCTGTAGTCTCTCGGTTCAGTTCAGTTGCTCGGTTGTGTCCGACTCTTTGCGATCCCATGAACTGCAGCACGCCCGGCCTCCCTGTCCCTCACCAACTCCCGTAGTTTACTCAAACTCATATCCATCGAGTCGGTGATGCCATCCAACCATCTTATCCTCTGTCGTCCCCTTCTCCCACCTTCAATCTTTCCAGCATCAGGGTCTTTTCAAATGAGTCAGTTCTTCCCATCAGGTGGCCAAAGTATTGGAGTTTCAGCTTCAGCATCAGTCCTTCCAGTGAACACCCAGTACTGTTCTCCCTTAGGATGGACTGATTGTATCTCCTTGCAGTGCAAGGGACTCTCAAGAGTCTTCTCCAACACCACAGTTCAAAAGCATCAATTCTTCGGCGCTCAGCTTTCTTTCTAGTCCAACTCTCACACCCATGCGTGACTACTGGAAAAACCATAGCTTTGACTAGACGGACCTTTGTTGGAAAATTCTCTACTTAGCTTGGAAAAAAAAAAAATCAAATGGTTTTTCACAGAGGTTAGCAAAATTTTAGCTGTGTCATTTTTCACAATTACGCCCTTTGGCTACTTGGGCGTGTCCTCCGTGTGCCTCAGCCGGAAGGCCTTGCCTCCAGGTACTACGTCATCACGCAGGTTCCATCGCTAGGAGACGTGGCCTGACTCCTGCCACGGCATACTCAGCAGTGCCACAGCCAACAAGAAAATTCTTCTCAATTCAGAGAAAAGAAAGAGTTCTTTCTTATTGCACTGAGGCCACAGAAGTAAAAAAGGATATTTGTCACCATAATTACCTTATACTCAGCAAGTCAGGTAGGAGGAAAAGTTAACAAAACTTGCTAATTAATAATTTCTTTAAATCTTTCAGCTGAGGACGTCATATTGAAAAACAACCTTTTAACTTGTCCTGTGGTAGTTGTGTCTCAGTAGTGTGGCCTAAAAACTTTGGCCTGAAATTGAGGTTAGATGAAAGGAGAGAGAAGAAAATCTTAAAAGTTACCATTATAAGTAAAGTCATCATTTAAAAAATAAAATGACCTGAGAAGAGATAATAATGGCTCTGCCGCCAGTTTGGTTTTTTGTTTTGTTTTTGATAGAAAGTTAAGTTGCTTTCGTTAGCAAAGCAGGCAATCTAGGGAGAAGGTGGATTCATGTCCCAAAACTAACTCTGAAGATTCTGCTTGGCCATGAAAGGTTTTAAAGGGAAAAGGAGAAGTAATCTCAGCTAATCATTGACACAGGGTATCAGACTCATAGCCATCGCCCCCACCGAATGCAGGCTTGCTGACTCCTCATGAACTTTCTTTAGATTCTGCCAATAGTTTTACCTTTCAATATTAAAAACGTTTTGTTCAGAATATTTTTCCCAAGAGAAAAATGTCTATAATTTTGAACTGTGTTCCAG
Source organism: Bos indicus x Bos taurus (assembly GCF_003369695.1). Taxonomy (NCBI): domain Eukaryota; kingdom Metazoa; phylum Chordata; class Mammalia; order Artiodactyla; family Bovidae; genus Bos; species Bos indicus x Bos taurus. The sequence goes on from NC_040082.1 coordinate 643,780, forward strand.
CTTCCTATTTTTACTTTATTATTGACTGGAAACTCTAAAAAGCATGTTTGGTCTACATGACTTCTAGCACTTTCATAGAAAAGCAAACTTAAGTACTGCTTCCAAGTGAAATATGATCTGCAGCGGGGTTTGGGGAGAGGAGAGGGCAACCTTCTGTCTCTCAGGCTGGAGGAGGGGTGGGGCGACCAGCCTCGCGTCCCCTGATCCGCCCTGCTCCTTTCACAGGAGAGAGCAGAGCTGAGACTCCCCACAACTCTAAGCCTCTGAGGATTGCTTCCGGGCTCTCCACGCCGACAGGCCCAACACCATCCCCTGCTGGCCTGGCCAAGAGCACCTGGGTGGAGCACCCAGGTGGAGGAGGCCAGGAGCATCGGGTGGAGCACCGGGTGGAGCACCGGGTGGAGCACCGAGTGAGGGAGTGTGGGGCCTGCTGCCGGTAGCAGCTGTTTTCATCATCTTCTCAGAGAGCTGGAAGGAGTGGGTGAGGTGCTCCTCGCAGGAGGGAGGGGAGAGGTGAGCGGTGAGAAGGCTGATGCCCGCAGATCTGCAGCATGTTTCTTCTCCTGGGTCTCTGGCTCAGAGCCCTGGACTGAGTCCACACCAGGCAGATGGTGCTGTCCCTTGGCCAGGAGCCTGGCTGCAGAGCTCTGATGCAGGGAGAGACATCAGTGTTGTAAGCACACTTTTAGAAAATCAGCCTGTCAACTGCACACCCCATTTCCATGCAGACCTAGTGCCCAGTGATGAACTGTGGTCCTTGAAGCATATGTAGGCTTCCCAGGATAGCTAATTATTTGTTACCCCATAAAACTGTACTTATATGCAGAGTGAAGTGAAAGTGAAAGGCGCTCAGTTCTGTCCAACTCTTTGTGACCCCCATGGACTGTATGATCTGTGGAGTTCTCCAGGCCAGAGTAGTGGAGTGGGTAGCCTTTCCCTTCTCCAGGGGATCTTCCCAACCCAGGGATCAAACCCAGGTCTTCTGCATTACAGGCAGATTCTTTACCGGCTGAGCCACAAGGGAAGCCCTTGATATATATGCAGAGTACATCATGAAAAACGCTGAGCTGGAAGAAGCACAAGCTGGAATCAAGATTGCCAGGAGAAATATCAATAACCTCAGACATGCAGATGACACCACCCTTATGGCGGAAAGTGAAGAAGAACTAAAGAGCCTCTTGATGAAAGTGTAAGAGGAGAGTGAAAAAGTTGGCTTAAAGCTCAACATTTAGAAAACGAAGATCATGGCATCTGGTCCCATCACTTCATAGCAAATAGATGGGGAGACAGTGGACACAGTGGCTGACTTTATTTTTGGGGGCTCCAAAATCACTGCAGATAGTGGCTGCAGCCATGAAATTAAAAGGCACTTACTCCTTGGAAGGAAAGTTATGATCAACCTAGACAGTATATTAAAAAGCAGAGACATTACTTTGTCAACAAAGGTCCATCTAGTCAAGGTTATGGTTTTTCCAGTAGTCATGTATGGATGTGAGAGTTGGACTATAAAGAAAGCTGAGCACAGAAGAATTGATGCTTTTGAACTGTGATATTGGAGAAGACTCTTGAGAGTCCCCTGGACAGCAAGGAGATCCAACCAGTCCATCCTAAAGGAGATCAGTCCTGGGTGTTCATTGGAAGGACTGATGCTAAAGCTGAAACTTCAGTACTTTGGCTACCTGATGCAAAGAGCTGACTCACTTGAAAAGACTCTGATGCTGGGAAAGATTGAGGGCAGAAGGAGAAGGATGAGATTGAGGGCAGAGGATGAGATGGTTGGATGGCATCACCGACTCAATGGACATGAGTTTAGGTAAACTCCAGAAGTTGGTGATGGACAGGGAGGTCTGGTGTGCTGCGGTTCATGGGGTCACAGAGTCGGATGTGACTGAGGGACTGAAATGAACTGAACAAACTGCTAATGTTAATTCTTCCCATATCTACTTGGTGGGAAGGATGAGGGCTGATTAGGGAAAAGGGTAAAGGGAAGATTATGGGCGGCAGCTCTTAACTTCTAGAATTCAGCTGTCTCCTGCAATCTGGTCTAAACTTGCCAGTCACTCACCAACACAAAGTTCAGTGAAGTGAACAGGATTCATCCCTTATGGAAAGCAAAACTGCAATTAGCTCTTATTCCTCAGTTAAACCCCTTCATGAGGATTGTGATAAAGGATTTTCCTCCCTACTTTCAGAGATACAACAAATGGGTGACCAGTGAACAATTGAGTTCAGTCCCATCGAGACTGAAGTACCTGGAAATTGCTCTTTGAAACTGGAAATCGCTTTTCTGGTTGCAGTTTTTGATGTAATGAGTTGTGAGGCAATATGAGGGCCAAGCTCTCTAGGATGGAGTACTGGCTTTGTCACTTACCAGCTGTGTGAGCTTGGGCAAATTATTTAACCTCTCTGTTCATCAGTTTCCTGATTCATAATGAAAGAGTAATAATAATAGTATTATAAGGGTATTGTGAACCTTAAATAAGCATGTATGTGTGTGTATATACACACACCTAAATACACATATATATCTGAATCTTGCCTGAAAGTGAAATGAAATGAAAGTGAAAGTCGCTCAGTCATGTGGACCATGACCCCATGGTCCATGGAGGACCATGGTCCATGGAATTCTCCAGGCCAGAATACTGGAGTGGGTTGCCATTCCCTTCTTCAGGGGATCTTCCTCACCCAGGGATGGGACCTGGGTCTCCCATGATGCAGGCAGATTACCACGTAGTAAGTACTAACAGCTATTAGCTGTCATTTGCCTACTGTCACACTTTGGTGAGATATTGGCTGCACTGGGATGGGTAGTACAATGGCTCTTTAAGCTAAATCTTTGTGGAACAATATCAAAGGTCCCAATTTCAAGTAATCCTACAGATAGGCTGCTAGAAATCCCATCAAAAGGTTTTTTCCTCAAAGTCCGTGTGGAGACATATACTTTATGTCACAAACTACTGTTCTTGTAATTTTTCTATCTTTTTGTCCCCACTGAACTACCTTCCTGCTCGTTCTTCACCAGGTGAATAAGAACTCTCTACTTTGGTCCCCAGTTTTTGTCCAGAAATATTTCCCTCTTGGTGTTGAACTTTATGTTGATTTCTCCTGGACTGTAAATCTCTAGAGGGACCCTGTTCTTTGCTCAGTGCTCAGTACAGACCTTGGGATGTAGTAGGTGAATAGGAATGAGTTTTAAATGCAATTGATTGAACTCTTGAGTTCTTAGACTCTCCAGGCCTCTCAATCCTTTATTTATGACTTGACATCATTTTCTCCTCAGGCTAAACCCCTGTCTGCCATGATGAGTGTTTCAGTGAGACTTCTCAGCGCTCACAATTTCTTCCCTCTCCGGTGCTTGGCCACACCCAGTGCTGCCTCCCATTAGCGATTTACATTTTTGTTATTGTTCCAAAGTTCTAGGATTCTGTAAGGAAAGGAAAAACCCTACAATCTGCACTGCAGATTGACATGGGTGACATGTCATGGGACATGACTGCTTTTGGGACATCCTGTACCTGCTCCTAGTCGCTTCCCTTTTTATTCCCCTTAGTGGATATTCCAAAATATCTCAGAAGTCCCATTCTTTTGCACATTTCATCCTTAGCAACTTTTTCCTTTACTTAACTGAGAAAATAATTTGGAAAATGAATTGAATAACCACAGGAATTGAATAACCTACTTTTCTTGCTTTTTGCTTCCTAAACTATTCCTATTCCTTGCCTCTGTCACCTACCCCATCTTTCCCTAGATTCTTGAGCCTATCTTTTAGTTCCTCTGAGATCTTAACACCAGTTATATCTCTTCTCGATTTCAATTGCCTTTCCATTGCCTTTTGTCCTAGAGCAGAAAACCCAAGTCAATACTGTAAAAGCTTTCCTGAGATCCTACCTTCATGAAGTATCTTGAACCGGTAATCGATGTTTCCGTCTTAAACTTCTTCAGGTTTTATTTACTTCTCAACCATCATTCTCTGGCTTCTGTTAATGTCTCTTAAAATATAGCTGTCACTGAAATTATTTTATTTCAGGTTTGCAAATCCAGAGACTTTGTTTCTTGCCAGGCTTGCTCTGTCTCCAGGCTGTCTGGCCTGCCTTGCCTCCTCCTTCTTGGCACTGCCTCTCTCTGGTACCCCATGTCACATACTCTCCTGGACCACCTCCTGTCTTTCTGGCTGATCTCAGTGTTCCATTGATTTACCTTTCTCTTCCCACTGTCATATATTGGTATTCTTCATAATTCTTCCTTGCACATCTCCTCAGTTTGTTCCCTTTGGTGATGTCATCCAGTTCCTTGGTTCCAGCTATTGCCTGATTACCACTTCTCAAAGGAGTATCTCCTTTTTTTTTTTTTTTTTTTTTGGTACTTTTCTCCTGAGACTTACATTTCCAACTACATGCTAGGTATCTCAATATGAATGTCCATGAAGCACCTTAAATTCTGCATGGTAACCAAACTTCATCTTATCCCTTCTAAATTTGTTCTTTTTTATGGGTTCCTTACATGAAAAATACCAATTGTACTCAGTCGTTCAAGATAGAGAGACTAAAGATGTTCTAGACCTATCTCATCCTCACACACTGTATAAAATTGGTCACTAGTCTTCTCGAATTCAAGTTCTAGACATTTTGAATCCATTTTTTTTAATGTCTACTGCACTGCCTTCATACTGTTCTTAGATTATTGCATCAGCTTCTCATAATTTATCTCTTCTTTGGGCACTTCTATATTCAATTCATCCTCCATAATGGATCCAATGTCTAGGTTTCTTCACTTATTAATTAAAAATACATCTTTTAATATCTCTCCTCTGCTAATAAACCCCTGTAGTGTCCCACAGGGTACATTGACTCTAGCCTGCTTTACTATATAGCTCTCAGGATTTTCATCCATGCCCTCCAGCCCTGCAGGAATGCTAGTGAGGAACTAATGATGCCACACTAGCTCATGCTTCTGTACTAGTTTCTGTTCCTTAAATGTCCTTGTCCATTTTATTCTTCCCTCAGAATTTATTTGTTTGTTTGTTGGCTGCCTTGCCCTGTAGGATCTTAGTTCCCCTGCCAGAGATCGAACTGGAGCCCCCTGCAGTAGAAGCGTGAAGTCCTAACCACCAGACTGCCAGGGAATTCCCTTCCCTCAGGATTCAGAAAATGCTGAAATATAATAAATATATAATAAATGAAAAGAAATCATCCTTCTAGTTTCAGCTCAAGTATTTTTTGAATGAAACCTTTAAAATAGCTGCTAAAAATCATAACCCCATTCCCTGTTTTTTTTTTTTTTTCCATAAAGCTTTATAAGTAATTATCCCTTAATAGTACTTGACTTGCATTATAATTATGTTTGCCTACCAGGCTCATTCAACTCTGTGTCTTCATTCCTAAATATGGAAAAAGGTACTAGGGTTGAATGTGAAGACCTAAGTTAGGAATTTACAAATTCCCTTCACCATCACAAATGTGAGCTCATTTTTACCTCTCCTTCGGACTTCACTGTGTAAAGAAGAAGACCCAGCAGAAGCTGACTCATATGCCAGTTATCGTTTGTTGGAGGTGATGGGAAGGATGAACTGAGTTGGAAATATCCCACGTCAGGGAATCTTCCTGGGAAGACAGATTAAGAAAACGTAGTGTTGAGGAAGATCCTGGTCTCTGAGTACATAGCATGTGGTCCCTGGGTTATGGATCATAGAAGAAGGGATTGAAAGAGTGCAGTCAAAGAAGTTGGGGTGAGGGTGGGGGCACCTGAAACAAACTTTCCTGATCACTCATTCCTGCCTGGGATTGGCCTGAGGCTGGCCTGCTTGTTCCAAATAGGGTCATCACTTGGAACACACTCTAAGGATTAATAAAATACTTCTTTGACACCGGGAAATTCACAATGTGTAATATTTGCTGGGAAGTTTGCCTAAGCATTTATATATTGATGCAATACTTCCTCTTTTCTCTCCATCAGAAATGATCTAAATTTAGGAAGGTATATTTGGAAGAAATTAGAGAAGAGAATCTAGTTAATTATATAAAAATGCCAGCTATGTCTCTTCTTTTTTATTTTTATATATTTTTAGCTCTTGTCTCTTTTATCTTTGTAATCTTTCTCTGTTACACTTGAAGTATATTAAGCACTTGTCATCATTTAAAGTTTTCTACTTTAAATTTCTAGGACACTGTTCTATTTCCTGCAGGGGTTGAATAAATGCTTATTGTCCAAGTCATTCAGTTCAGTTCAGTTCAGTCGCTCAGTCGTGTCCAACTCTTTTCGACCCCATGAATTGCAGCACACCCGGCCTCCCTGTCCATCACCAACTCCCGGAGTTCACTCAAATTCACATCCATCGAGTTGGTGATGCTATCCAGCCATCTCATCCTCTGTCATCCCCTTCTCCTCCTGCCCCCAATCCCTCCCAGCATCAGAGTCTTTTCCAATGAGTCAAGTCTTCGCATGAGGTGGCCAAAGTACTGGACTTTCAGCTTTAACATCATTCCTCCCAAAGAAATCCCAGGGCTGATCTCCTTTAAAATGGACTGGTTGGATCTCCTTGCAGTCCAAGGGACTTTCAAGAGTCTTCTCCAACACCACAGTTCAAAAACATCAATTCTTCAGCGCTCAGCTTTCTTCACAGTCCAACTCTCACATCCATACATGACCACTGGAAAAACCATAGCCTTGACTAGATGGATCTTTGTTGGCAAAGTAATGTCTCTGCTTTTGAATATGCTATCTAGGTTGGTCATAACTTTCCTTCCAAGGAGTAAGCGTCTTTTAATTTCATGGCTGCAGTCACCATATGTAGTGATTTTGGAGCTCAGAAAAATAAAATCTGACTCTGTTTCCACTGTCTCCCCACCTATTTGCCATGAAGTGGTGGGACCAGATGCCATGATCTTAGTTTTCTGAATGTTGAGCTTTAAGCCAACTTTTTCACTCTCCTCTTTCACTTTCATCAAGAGGCTTTTTAGTTCCTCTTCACTTTCTGCCATAAGGGTGGTGTCATCTGCATATCTGAGGTTATTGATATTTCTCCTGGCAATCTTGATTCCAGCTTGTGCTTCTTCCAGTCCAGCATTTCTCATGATGTACTCTGCATATAAGTTAAATAAGCAGGGTGACAATATACAGCCTTAACGAACTCCTTTTCCTATTTGGAACCAATCTGTTGTTCCATGTCCAGTTCTAACTGTTGCTTCCTGATCTGCATACAAATTTCTCAAGAGGCAAGTCAGGTGGTCTGGTATTCCCATCTCTTACAATTTTCCACAGTTTATTGTGATCCACACAGTCAAAGGCTTTGGCATAGTCAATAAAGCAGAAATAGATGTTTTTTCTGGAACTCACTTGCTTTTTCAATGATCCAGCAGATGTTGGGAATTTAGTCTCTGGTTCCTCTGCCTTTTCTAAAACCAGCTTGGACATCTGGAAGTTCACGGTTCACATATTGCTGAAGCCTGGCTTGGAGAATTTTGAGCATTATTTACTAGCATGTGAGATGAGTGCAATTGTGCAGTATTTTGAGCAATCTTTGGCATTGCCTTTCTTTGGGATTGGAATGAAAACTGACCTTTTCCAGTCCTGTGGCCACTGCTGAGTTTTCCAAATTTGCTGGCATATTGAGTGCAGCACTTTCACAGCATCATCTTTCAGGATTTGAAATAGCTCAACTGGAATTCCATCACCTCCACTAGCTTTGTTCTTAGTCATGCTTTCTAAGGCCCAGTTGAATTCACATTCCAGGATGTCTGGCTCTAGGTGAGTGATCACACCATCGTGATTATCTTGGTTGTGAAGATCTTTTTTGTACAGTTCTTCTGTGTATTCTTGCCACCTCTTCTTAATATCTTCTGCTTCTGTTAGGTCCATACCTTTTCTGTCCTTTATTGAGCCCATCTTTGCATGAAATGTTCCCTTGGTATCTCTAATTTTCTTGAAGAGGTCTCTAGTCTTTCCCATTCTGTTGTTTTCCTCTATTTCTTTGCATTGATCACTGAGGAAGGCTTTCTTATCTCTTCTTGCTATTCTTTGGAACTCTGCATTCAGATGCTTATATCTTTCCTTTCCTCCTTTGCTTTTCGCTTCTCTTCTTTTCACAGCTATTTTTAAGGCCTCCCCAGTAGAAATCACTAATTGAATAAGAGCTGGCATATTTTTAAGGCATTAAAGGGTAAAGTAAGCTCTACAATAAGAATGAAGGAGAACTCTGAATGCAACTCTCAGAAACCTGCTAAGTGAACCCAGGTCTCCTGCATTGCAGGCAGTTTCTTTATCGTCTAAGGCACCAGGGAAGACAAGTGTTTAGTGACAACTTTTAGTTCCTTTTTCAAGTATAAAAAAATCATTTTCTGATAAATAATATCTCTCCAATGGTTCACAAAGAAGATTATTTGTGTGTTTCTCATAAGTTGTACAGTGGCATATATTTGTTGCATTATAGAAAAGCCACAGAACAACCAAAATAAATGGATTGGCCATTTGAGCCTTCTATCCACATAAAAAGACTATAATGCTTTGATGCATAGCTGTGAGATTATATTTGGTTTACTATTCACACATTGAAATATAAAACAGGCAACTAACATGTGTATATGTCTTACAACATTTGTACTTACATAAAGACTTTTAAAATGTCAGTAAGTACACATAATGCAGATGTTGTAGATTTGTTGACATTCCCATCCCATCCTATCCACAGGTGGAGTAAAATTCTTCTCCTTCTTGAATATGACTGCCTTAATGACTTGTTTATGAGGAGTGTAACGTGGCAGGGCGCTACTGGGATTGTCCTGAGGCTGGGCTGTAAAAGCAGCACAGCTTCTGCTTGGCTGTTTATCCTCAGGAGAACGTACCTCCCCTGGGAGTCCTGACATGTAAGAAGTCTGGCTATCCAGAAGCAGCCATGCTGGAGGTGCTATGTTGAGTAAGAGTGGAGGAGGGTAGAGAGGGAGAGAAGGGGTGGGGAGTTGCCCCAGCATGAATCACCAGATATGTGATAATCTCAGTCCCCAGCTTCCAAGCAACTCCAGCTGACTCGGAGTAAAGCAGATATAAGCAAGTCCCTCCTTGTCAAGCCCCACACAATCACAGATTGTGAGGGAAATAAATGCTATTCTTGTCTTACACCAATTAAATTTTAGGGATTTTTTATTATGTATCAATAGATATCTGAAACTCTTCTACTAAATCACTCTTAATAAGTATATAGTGTTTTAACATCATGGCTGTATCGTATTTAACCAGTTTCCTGTTGTTGGAATTGGGGGATTTCTTTTTTGTTTTGTTTTAGATTTTAGGTATTACATAGTTGAATAGCCCTGAATATACATCTCTGTGTACTCTCCCAATTATTATTTTAAACTGAATTCTTAAGAATTCTAGGTAGTACACAGAGTTGTGTCATGGTGGTTGTTAGGATTCTAAATTGTATGTGCTTGTCCTTATTAACCTTTGCTGATTGAAGGCAGAAAGTAGTATCAAGTCATATATAAAATCTCAATGAGCTACTTATATATCTGGCAAAATATACATTGGGAATTTAAACTTGAAATGGTTATATTGTACTAAGTTCCCTCATGATAGCTTGATGAGATTCTCTTTAAATTCTTACAGATTATCATCAACCAGAAACTTTATTCATACAGATAGATAATTAAATTCTAAAACATTTTATATCTGTTAAAATGTTTATATTTCAGAAATTGAAATTACATTTCAAGCTAAAGATTTATCTTTTATTTCGCTGACATGTAATATTGACACTCTGTGTGATAACTGTGAGCATATTTTAAATCTATTTAAGCTTTTTAACATTAAGTATATCAAAGTAATGGTGAGGCTTTTATTTGAAGAACATATATGCATTCTAAGAGCAGTCGCTTATCACTGGGTTGAAGCCCCTGAAAGAAGCTTGAGCCACAAATACACTGGGTCCATAGCTGGGAGGTGCGCCCGGGGCGCCTTTGTCTTGCCTTTGTGAACCTGTCACCTGTTACTGAGCAGGCATCTGACTGCTGAGGTTGATACCCAGGTGGCGGCATCTACTTGGCAGTGCTCAGCACGTTGTAGCAGAACAATCTGTTGCTGTTGTTCAGTTGCTCAGCCATGTCTGGTTCTTTGTGACACCATGCACTGTAGCCTGCCAGGCTCCTCTGTCTCCCACTATCTCCGGAGTTTGCTTGAATTCATATCTATTGAGTTCAGTTCAGTTCAGTCATTCAGTCGTGTCCAACTTGTTGTAACTGCATGAATGGCAGCACACCAGTCTTCCCTGTCCATCACCAACTCCAGAAGTTGCTGAAACCAATGTCCATCCAGTTGATGATGCCATCCAACCATCTCATCCTCTGTTTTCCCCTTCTCCCACCTTCAATCTTTCCCAGCATCAGGGTCTTTTCAAATGTGTCAGTTCTTCCCATCAGGCGGCCAAAGTACTGGAGTTTCAGCTTTAGCAGTAGTCCTTCCAATAAATATTCAGGACTGATTTCCTTTAGGGTTGACTGGTTGGATCTCCTTGCTGTCCAAGAGACTCTCAAGAGTCTTCTCCAACACCACAGTTCAAAAGCATCAATTCTTTGGTGCTCAGCTTTTTTTATAGTCCAACTCTCACATCCATACATGACCACTGGAAAAACCATAGCTTTGACTAGATGGAACTTGTCGGCAAAGTAATCTCTCTGCTTTTTAATATGCTGTCTAGGTTGGTCATAGCTTTTCTTCCAAGGAGCAAGTGTCTTTTAATTTCATGGCTGCAGTCACCATCTGCAGTGATCTTGGAGCCTAAGAAAATGAAGTCTGTCACTGTTTCCATTGTTTCCTATCTGCCATGAAGTGATGGGACTGGATGCCATGATCTTTGTTTTTTGTTTGCTGAGTTTTAAGTCAGCTTTTTCACTCTCTTCCTTCACTTTCATCAAGAGGCTCTTTAGTTCTTCTTCACTTTCTGCCATAAAAGTGGTGTCATCTGCATATCGGAGGTTATTGATATTTCTCCGGGCAATCTTGATTCCAGCTTGTGTTTCTTCCAGTCCAGCGTTTCTCATGATGTACTCTGTGTATAAGTTAAACAAACAGGGTGACAATATACCGCCTTGACATACTCTTTTCCATGTTTGGAACCAGTCTGTTGTTCCATGTTTGGTTCTAATCATTGGTTCTTGACCTGCATACAGATTTCTCAGGAGGCAGGTAAGCTGATATGGTATTCCCATCTCTTTAAGAATTTTCCACAGTTTGTTGTGGTCCACACAGTCAGAGGCTTTGAATCAGAAGTAGATATTTTTCTGGAATTCTCTTGCTTTTTTTTTATGATCCAATGGATGTTGGCATTGGAGAATTTTGAGCATTATTTACTAGCATGTGAGATGAGTGCAATTGTGCAGTAATTTGAGCATTCTTTGGCATTGCCTTTCTTTGGGATTGGAATGAAAACTGACTTTTTCCAGTCCTGTGGCCACTGCTAAGTTTTCCAAATTTGCTGACATATTGAGTGCAGTACTTTTGCAGCATCATCTTTTAGGATGTGAAATAACTCACCTGGAATTCCATCACCTCCACTAGATTTGTTTGTAGTGATGCTTCCTGAGGCCCACTACCTTTCACTCCAGGATGTCTGGCTCTAGGTGAGTGATCACACCATTGTGTTTATCCAGGTCATTAAGATCTTTTTCGTTTAATTCTTCTGTGTATTCTTCCCTCCTCTTCTTAATATCTTCTGCTTCTGTTAGATCCATACCATTTCTGTCTTTTATTGTTCCCATCTTTGTATTAAATGTTTTCTTGGTATCTCTAATTTTCTTGAAGAGATCTCTAGTCTTTCCCATTCTATTGTTTTCCTCTATTTCTTTGCGTTGATCACTGAGGAGGGCTTTCTTATCTCTCCTTGCTATTCTTTGGAACTCTGCATTCAAATGGGTATGTCTTTCCTTTTCGTCTTTCCTTTTGCTTCTCTTCTTTTCTCAGCTATTTGTAAGTCCTCCTCAGACAACCTTTTTGCATTTTTCTTGGGGATGCTTTGGGTCGCTGCCTTCTGTACAATGTTATGAACCTCTGTCCATAGTTCTTCAGGCATTCACTCTGTCTATCAGATTTAGTCCCTTAAATCTATTTCTCACTTCCACTGTATAATCATAAGGGATTTGATTTAGGTCATACCAGAGTGGTCTAGTGGTTTTCCCTACTTCCTTCAATTTAAGTCTGAATTTTGCAATAAGGAGTTCATGATCTGAGTCATAGTCAGCTCCTGGTCTTGTTTTTGCTGACAGTATAGAGTTTCTGGATCTTTGGCTGCGGAGGATATAATCCATCTGGTTTGGTATTGATCATCTTGAGATCCATGTGTAGAGTCATCTCTTGTGTTGTTGGAAGAGGGTGTTTGCTATGACCAGTGCATTCTCTTGGCAAAACTCTATTAGCCTTTGCCCTGCTTTATTTTGTACTCCAAGGCCAAACTTGACTGTTACTCTAGGTTTCTCCTGATTTCCTGCTTTTGCATTCCAGTCCCCTAGGATGAAAAGGACATCTTTATTTCATGTTAGTTCTATAATGTCTTATAGGTCTTCACAGAACTATTCAACTTCAGCTTCTTTGGCCTTAGTGGTTGGGGTATAGACTTTGATTACTCTAATATTGACTGGTTTGCCTTGGAAATGAATGGAGATCATTTTGGGGTTTTTTTTGAGATTGTACCCAAACACTGCATTTTGGACTCCTTTGTTAACTTTGAGGGCTACTCCATTTCTTCTAAGGGATTCCTGCCCACAGTAGTAGATGTAATGGTCATCTGAATTAAATTTGCCCATTTTGGAACATTTTATTTCACTAATTCTTAAAATGTCAATGTTCACTCTTGCCATCGCCTGTTTGACCACTTCCAATTTGCCTTGGTTCATGTACCTAACATTCCAGGTTTCTATGCAATATTGCTCTTTACAGCATCGGACTTTACTTCCATCACCAGTCCCATCCACAACTGGGTGTTGTTTTTCCTTTGGCTTCATCTCTTCATTCTTTCTGGAGTTATTTCTCCACTGATCTCCAGTAGCATTTTGGGCACCTACCTACCTGGAGAGTTCATCTTTCGGTGTCCTATCTTTTTGCCTTTTCATCCTGTTCATGGGGTTCTCAAGGCAAGAATCCTGAAGTGATTTGCCATTTCCTTCTCCAGAGGACCACATTTTTGTCGGAACTCTCCACCGTGACCCATCCATCTTGGGTGCCCCTGCATGGCACGGCTCATAGTTTCATTGAGTTAGACAAGGCTAACTTGAGTTAGCGATGCTATCTAACCATCTCATCCTCTGCTGCTCCCATGTCCTTTTGCCTACTTTCCTTGTGGCTCAGTGATAAAGAATCTGCCTGCCAATGCAGGAAACATGGTTTCGACCCCTGGGCCAGGAAGATACCCTGGATAAGGAAATGACAACCCACCCAGTTATGCTTGCCTGGGAAATCCCATGGATAGAGGAGCCTGGTGGGTTATAGTCCACAGGGTCACAGCATTGGACATTACTGAACAGCTAGACAACAACAGCGAAGTGGAATCAGAGTGGCAAGTGCTGGCAACACTCATCCCTCATTTTCTTTCTGTCTGCGACAGTAGGTCTGTTGATCTCTCCTACGCTGTTTTCTATGTTATTATTAGTTTTAAGTTTTATTCTCTCTCTTTTTTTAATTCCTGCCAGGAAAACCCCCTATGCTTTACCCTCACCCACTCATTCACCCAGCTCAGGTTTTTTCACCCCGTAACATGACTGTCAATGTCCGAGGCAAAAAGTGTTGGATTCAAGCTGCCCAAGCCTTGTCTTGCTGTCTCCTGAGCTAACACAAACCATTGCTCCCCAGCACACCTGTAACCAACTTGGAGCACAGCTGTAAACAATTTTCTGGACATTTCCATCTGGGAAAGATTTGCATTAGTAAATTCAGTATCTAATATTTTACATATTTGTAAATTTTGCATAGGTATTCATAATTAAGTTTTGATTTTGTTTTCCTTTTAGTGGTGCTCATGTTTGGTCTATGACATCAGCTGATTAGGTTGATTTTATAGAAGCTGAGTAATTTTTCATGTCTTTGACTGCTCTGGAAAATGAGTAGGATAGGGATGATATGCTGGTTGAAGTTATTCTAGAACATTTTTTCTAGAAATACCTGGATTCAGAGCTTATGGAGTATAGATTTTTAAATTGACTTTCTAAATTCAGATGATCTCTTTACTGAATTTTTAATACATTTTGATAATAAACTTTTTCTTAGCAATGAATCCTTTTCTTTCTGAAGTTGTTTTCTGTTCAATGGCAAATAGGATTCCATCATAATTCAAATAATTTTCTCTGAGTTGGTGTTTGGCTCCATAATGGCAGAGAGTGTGGCTAAAGATGTGTAGATTTCAGTACTGGTGTTATCATTTTATTGCTTTGTGGCTTGAACACGTTTCTTAATGCTCTGATTTTTGTTTGCTCAGCTGAAAATCGGATCGCACATGATATTTATCTGATAATATAGTTTTCTGTAATGATTGCAGAACAGTCAACAAAGTTTCTTGGGCACATAACCATACGTAGATTGTAGTTTTCATCATTATTTCTTATTCCCGTTGTGCATTTGTGCCTTTTTTCTTGCCTTTTTTGTATTACTCTTGCCATTTCATGTTGTATATTTTCCCCCAGATCTTGAGCTTATATATTTATCCTACTAATCTTCTAATTTACTATTGATTTTAAAATTTAATTCTTTTTTTTTTTTATTTTTCTGCTTTTTTTGTGTGTGTGAAGCCACATTTTTCTTTTCTTTATCTACCTTCCATTATTCTCAAAGATAACTTCTCGGTTTATTTTCTGTTTACCTTGTTTTAAAATAGCCCTTTTGAGGGGGCCGTGCTGTGCAGCATGTTGGACCCTGGTTCCCTGACCTGGGATCAGAGTCGTGCCACCTGTACTGGGAGTATGGGGTCTAACCGTGGACCACCAGCGAAGTCCCTAAATCTAATCTTAATGCTCTGAGTTTTTCTCTGAGTTCGGTTTTAGCATTTTTGTTGTTTTAACATCTAGATAATTTCTAATTCAGTTTTGCTGCAGGACTAACTGAGTAGAGGAGCTTATTATTATGTTCTACTGTTTTAATTTCTTTTCTTTTTTTCTATATTCTTGAAAAGTTTCTCATATTCAATGTTTCACTTGTCCAAGATTTTGATTTTACTCCTGACTTCCTCCAGCTTCAGTTCAGTTCAGTTCAGTTGCTCAGTCATGACAAACTCTTTGTGACCCCATGAACTGCAGCACACCAGGCCTCCCTGTCCATCACCAACTTGGGAGTTTACCCAAACTCATGTCCATTGAGTTGGTGATGCCATCTAACCATCTCGTACTCTACTGGTCCCTTTGCCCCTGCCTTCAATCTTTCCCAGCATCAGGGTCTTTTCAAATGACTCAGCTCTTCCCATCAGGTGGCCAAAATACTGGAGTTTCAGCTTCAACATCAGTCCTTCCATTGAACACCCAGAACCAATTTCCCTTAGGATGGACTGGTTGGATCTCCTTGCAGTCCAAGGGACTCTCAAGTGTCTTCTCCAATGCTACAGTTCAAAAGCATCAATTCTTTGGTGCTCAGCTTTCTTTATAGTCCAACTCTCACATCCATACATGACTACTGGAAAAACCATAGCCTTGACTAGATGGACCTTTATGCTATCTAGGTTGGTCATAAGTTTCCTTCCAAGGAGTAAGTGTCTTTTAATTTCGTGGCTGTAATCATCATCTGCAGTGATTTTGGAGCCCCAAAAGATAAAGTCAGCCACTGTTTCTACTGTTTCCCCATCTATTTGCTATGAAGTGATGGGACTGGATGCCATGATCTTAGTTTTCTGAATGTTGAGCTTTAAGTCAACGTTTTCACTCTTCTCTACCACTTTCGTTAAGAGGTTCTTTAGTTCTTCTTCACTTTCTGCCATAAGGGTGGTGTCATCTGCATACCTGAGGTTTTTGATATTTCTCTTGGCAATCTTGATTCCAGCTTGTGCTTCATCCAGCTCAGCGTTTCTCATGATGTACTCTGCATATAAGTAAAATAAGCAGGGTGACAATATACAGACTTGATGTACTGCTTTTCCTATTTGGAACCAGTCTGTTGTTCCAAGTCCAGTTCTAACTGTTGCTTCCTGTCCTGCAAGAGGCAGGTCAGGTGGTCTGGTATTCCCATCTCTTGAAGAATTTTCCACAGTTTATTGTGATCCACACAAACACTTTGGCATAGTCAACAAAACCGGAATGGGTATTTTTATGAAACTCTTTTGCTTTTTTGATAATCCAGTGGATGTTGGCAATTTGATCTCTGGCTCCACTGCATTTTCTAAAACCAGCTTGAACATCTGGAAGTTCATAGTTCACGTATTGCTGAAGCCTGGCTTGGAGAATTTTGAGCATTACTTTACTAGCATGTGAGATGAGTGCAATTGTGTGGTAGTTTGAGCATTCTTTGGCATTGACTTTCTTTGGGATTGGAATGAAAACTGACCTTTTCCAGTCCTGTGGCCACGGCTGAATTTTCCAAATTCTCTGGCCTATTGAGTGCAGCACTTTCACAGCATCATCCTTTAGGATTTGAAATAGCTCAACTGGAATTCCATCACCTCCACTAGCTTTGTTCATAGTGATGCTTCCTCCGGCCCACTTGACTTCCCATTCCAGGATGTCTGGTTCTAGGTGAATGATCACATCATCATGATTATCTGGGGCATAAAGTTCTTTTTTGTAGAGTTCTTCTGTGTATTCTTGCCACCTCTTCTTAATATCTTCTGCTTCCGTTAGGTCCATACCATTTCTGTCCTTTATCAAGCCCATCTTTGCATGAAATGTTCCCTTGGTATCTCTAATATTCTTGAAGAGATCTCTAGTCTTTCCCATTCTGTTGTTTTCCTCTATTTCTTTGCATTGATCGCTGAAGAAGGCTTTCTTATCTCTCCTTGCTATTCTTTGGAACTCTGCATTCAGATGCTTATATCTTTCCTTTTCTCCTTTGCTTTTCACTTCTCTTCTTTTCACAGCTATTTGTAAGGCCTCCTCAGAGAACCATTTTGCTTTTTTGCATTTCTTTTCCATGGGGATGGTCTTGATCCCTGTCTCCTATTCAATCATGAACCTCCATCCATAGTTCATCAGGTACTCTGTGTACCAGATCTAGTCCCTTAAATCTATTTCTCACTTCCACTGTATAATCCATAAGGTTTTGATTTAGCTCATACCTGAATGGTCTAGTGGTTTTCCCTACTTTCTTCAGTTTAAGTCTTAATTCTTCCTAAAGAAGCTCATGATTTGAGCCACAGTGAGCTCCTGGTCTTGTTTTTGCTGGCTGTATAGAGGTCCTCCATCTTTGGCTGCAAAGAATATAATCAGTCTGATTTCGGTGTTGACCATCTGGTGGTGTCCATGTGTAGAGCCTTCTCTTGTGTTGTTGGAAGAGGATGTTTGCTATGACCAGTGCATTCTCTTGGCAAAACTCTATTAGCCTTTGCCCTGCTTCATTCTGTACTCCAAGGCCAAATTTTCCTGTTACTCCAGGTATTTCTTGACTTCCTACTTTTGTATTCCAGTCCCCTATAATGAAAAGGACATCTTTTTTGGGTGTTAGTTCTAAAAGGTCTTGTAGGTCTTCGTAGAACCGTTCAACTTCAGCTTCTTCAGTGTTACTGGTTGGGGCATAGACTTGGATTACTGTGAGATTGAATGGTTGCCTTGGAAACGAACAGAGATCATTCTGTCCTTTTTGAGATTAAATCCAAGTACTGCATTCCAGACTCTTTTGTTGACTATTATGGCTACTCCATTTCTTCTAACGGATTCCTGCCCACAGTAGTAGATATATTATTATATTATGGTTTTAGTTTTTCTGAAATCCTTCTTTGTCATGCTCATCTTCTTTTTCATCTTATTTTGTTATCTTCCGTTTCACTGTTTTTATTTTTATTTTTTGTTTTAAATGTTTATCTAATTTTCATTCTGTTTCCTTTTTATTTCAATATTTTCCCTTTTATATGTGCATCTCCCAACTTGTAGAGAGAGGCTGGATCCTTTACTCTTTCTAGGATGTGAGCCAGGTTTCAAACATGTTCCTCTAACTCTGTTAATACATCTCCTAATGCCCTTCAGGATGTAGTTCCTTTTAATTTACACCAGTTTCCTTTTCACAGGTTTCTTATTAATTTGTTTTTCTTTTTGTATCCTTGAAAAACATAAAACATAGCCAGATTCAGTAAGATCTAACGATTCTGTTGAAATGGAAATTGATCCTTGGCTTAAATCTTCAACTGGAGGTTGTGTTGATGGACAAAGCTTCCACTATATTTGTTTATAGGAGACTTTCACCTAGTTACCGCTTCTCTCTCGCTCTCTCTTTTTTAAATCAGATCTTGTTTCTACTCCTGTGGATGTTTAGTCGATACGTTATGTCTGACTGTTTTGTGACCGCATGGACTGTAGCCCCCAGGCTCCTCTGTCCGTGGGATTTCTCCGGCAAGAATTTCTCTCTGCAGTGGGTTGTCATTTTCTTCCCTAGGAACTTCCTGACCCAGGGACCAAACCATCACGTCCTGCATTGGCGGGCAGGTTCTTTACCACTGAGCCACCTGGGAAGCCCTCTCTATGTAATTCTTAATTCCAAAGTGTTCTGTTATAATGGCTCTTCTTTTCTGGTTCCCTTTAAAGTGCTTACGTTCTGACCACCATAGCTGTTAAAATTCCCTGCTATATTTCCAGTTTCCTTTTACGTTCCACTTAGGTAGTTTTTGAAATTTGAAATATCTTCCAGGTGATACTACCCCTGAACTTGGGCAGGAGGTGGCTGTCCTTGGCTGTATGCTGTTGAGAGCCCCAATTGTGAGTCATTTCCAGCCAGACACAGACCCACGGAGCTGGGTGTCTGTGGGGCCAATAGGAAGTGCAAACAAGAGAAGAGCAAAGAATGTTTCAGCCACTATCCAGGTCTGCAAATGTTAACCCGTGGTGGTCACCAGCTGGTAGTGCACTCTGTGCTTCAGACAGAAGAGGTTAAGGCCATGACAGTAAGAAGTGCTCCGTGCTTTAGCCAAGAAATGAAAGGCGATTACAGGATGCTCTGTGCTTTGGACAAACAGGCCCCTTAGACAGGTAGATGTATTTTAGGAAGAATTTAAAGAACCCAGCTTCTTGCATCTTCCCATACGCACAGGAGCACTAAGACCTTTCACTTTAGGTATCTGTTCTTTGTGACTGACAGTCATCTTTTACCAAGATTATACTTAGCTGCACATATTCCCTGGCCGAAAAAAAAGGATATATACTGGCTTACCCGCTGCCTCTTCAGAGCAGTTTCTCATATGAGAGGATGTCTCCTAAAGCATATAGTCCTAGTAAGACCGTCCACAAAGCTTACCTCACAGTTCTCACGCTGTGTGCTTTTCTCCCGTGCAGCAGAGGTGGTCCCCAGACCTTCGCATCCATTGGCCCTAAGCCCTCCCCTGGGGTTTGCACTGTTCCCTTCTCTGGCCCATCTTGTTGAGTGCAGGATTGTTTCGCTGGCGTGTCTGTCCCTTGACTTTAGGGGTGGCCTAGGGACAGCAGCTGGAAGTTTAGTAAGTCCGATGGCCAGTCTGAGAGGTGAAGACTGAGGTGACCACCTCCATGAGCAAATGGCCCCTTGTGGTGCAGGCTGGGCCAGGATGTGGAAAAGGAAGGGAGGAACCCTCGGCTAAGGGCCAGAAGCCAGATCTTCCTGTGTAGCCACGTCTCAATACAGAACCCTGAGGAAATCCGGGTTTCTAAAATACAATCTAAACTTCTAGCTTATTGTTGAGATACATTAAAGTTTTTTCTTTTATGTTTGAGTGTAGTCGCTAAGATACATTTTCCAATATAGGAAAATATTACATATTGAGTTTTTATAGCTTGATTTATAATTTTAAAATATCCATATGAGGGGCAGATTTTTAGGAGCCAATCCCATCAACCTTTCTAATAGAAATTTATTCAGTTGCTAAGTCGTGTCTGACTCTTTGCAACCCTATGGACTGCAGCATGCCAGGCTCCTCAGCCTTCATTGTCTTCTGGAGTTTGCTCAAACTCATGTCCATTGAGTTGGTGATGCCATCCAACCATCTCATCCTCTGCCACCCCCTTCTCATTTTCCCTTCAATCTTTCCCAGCATTAGGCCCTTTTCCAATGAGTGAATATTTCTCAATGAATGATATCAGATAAGTTTTTATGTTAAAGCAGAGAATGCAGTTTCTTTTCTGCCCATCTGGTATTCTTGAGAGAATGAACAGATAGTAAAATAAATAAAATCAGCAGAATAGTTTGTCCTACTATGAGATAATTCTTACTAATATCACACATGACGTCCCTGGTGGCTCAGAGGGTAAAGAATCTGCCTGCAAGGCGGGACCTCGGTTTGATCCCTGGATTGGGAAGACCCCTGGGAGGAGGGCATGGCAACCCACTCTAGTATTCTTGCCTGGAGAATCCCATGGAGAGAGGGGCCAGGCAAGCTAAGTCCACAGGGTTGCTGAGTCAAACATGACTAAAGTGACTCAGCATGCATGCATTATGTAAGACTTTTAGTTGCAGCCCTCTTCATTGCTCTTTGCTGAATTATAGTTGGCAGAATATGTGCTCCTATTTTTGCTACTTCCTTTTAAAAATATGAACACTACCTCTGGTCACATTTTTCTTCCCTAGAAATTTTCAATTGTTTGACACTGCCTACTCAATTAACTATAAATTACTGTAACATTCAAGACTTTGATAATGCATTGCTTATCTTCTTTCTAGCCTTATTGCTCACTTCCATTCTTACACATCCTGTGTTTTAGCAGTACTGGATTACTTGCTGTTTCCCTACCATGTCTATACTTCGTTCGTTTTTATGCATTTTTTTTTAAGCAGTTTCCTTTCACTATAAACTGTCCTTTCAATCCTGAAATCTTCCCACCTGAAATCTCAATCTCTACTCAGACCTGACCTTCTCCACAAAGCCTTTTTGAATCCCCTCTAGTGAATTTTCATTCTATGGAAACTTCATGAGACACTGTCTCCAGTTCTCTTGAGGAAAAAAAGTCTTTTGTCTTTCATTGTATTTTCTTTTTCTGATCTCCCTTTGAAGGTAGACTCTAACTCTCTTTGGTACTTAAAAAAAATTTCTTTATTTGACCGTGTCAGGTCTAAGTTGCAACACAGGGTGAGGGCAGTGTCTAGAGTGTGCAGGCTTCGTGGTTGTGGCTCATGGGCTAAGTTGCTCTGTGGCATGTGGGACCTTAGATCCCAGACCAGGGGTCTTACTCACGTCCCCTGCATTAGAAGGTGGGTTCTTAACTGTTGGGGTCTTTTAATGGACCAGAATCTGACGGTCTGGGGTTTATGATAAGGAAGTGAAAGAGAGAGAGAAAGAAAGAAAGACATGGGGACCCAAGCTCTGATGGAGCAAGGGTGCTTTATTAGCAGAAGTGTAGGCTTATGTATCTTTAGTAAGATGATTACTCAGCTACTACACAGGATGACATTTTATCAATAGCCACAATATGGATGGTCTAATACATACAAGGTCGCTGACACTGAAAAGAGTCACTGCATGTCTCATCCTATGACCTCAGTCCTGAGAACTGCGTGCAGCTCTACTCGTTCTCAGAATAGGAACTGATGAGGAACAGTGAATCCTTGAGAAATAGAAAACAGCATGCAGGAATCCTCCTGTTAAATGTTCCCTGACACTTAACCACTGGAACACCTGAGAAGTCCCTTGGAATTGTTTTTTAATTCCTTATATGTATTGAATGCCAGCTGTGACTAGATCAGTATGAGATGAACCAAGAGGAAATGCTGTTTGGAAGACCTGAACATGCCCGCTATGGACTAAATATTTTTGTCCCCCCAGATTCATATGTTGAAACGCTAACTACCAAAGTGACTATATTTAAATGAGGCCTTAAGGGTGAGACTCGGATCTGCTGGGATTCGTGTTCTTATAGGAAGAGTCACTGAAACTCCCTCAGTTGTGTCTGACTCTTTGTGACCCCATGGACTGTAATCCATGGAATTCTCCAGCCCAGAATACTGGAGTGAGTAGCCTATCCTTTGGAACCACTCCATAAGATCTTCTTCAAAACCCTCTCTCTTAGCTTTAAGAGTCTCACCTTCAGTATATGAAGGACTTTCTGGCAAATTAGTCTGTGGAACTAAGGTGGCAACCCCTATTAGGTCGTTTCTCTGTAGGAAACATGGAAGATGAAGGCCTGAATATCTAGAGGGATTGGATATTACACAGTATTTCCCTCCCAAGGGCCAGCTATTTTCTGGTTGTCCCTCCAGAAGACTGTAGAGGCAACATTGTGGGCCTGGACAGGGCTCAGGAAAAGAGCATGAAACAGGAGGGAAGAAGGTAGGGCACAACTTTTGAAAGAATGACATATCACAAGAGCATAGCATAAACTGATTAAAATCACTTGGGTGCAAAATGACAAGTCAAATTCAAGTAAACCTTAATCTGTGCCGAGGTTGTTTCAGCCAGGTTAAACCCAAGTCACAGCACCATAGATGTCAGGGGAGTGTAATCTCCTTGGTTATGTCTCATCACAACAAAAAATTTAAGCAACGGATGTTAAAGCCCTCGGTGCATCACAGCTCTTGGACAGTGTTACAGCCCCATGTTGCAGCTCAGTTTTATTTAGAAAATAAAGGAAAATACATCCTCAAGCCATGAAGGCATCCAACCAAAGTGATGCAAAGACGAGAGAGAGAGAAAGAGAGAGACCCCCGGCATTTTGGCTCCTCTTTTTATAGGTTTTTTTCTCCCTTGGGCCTGCCCTTTGTAAATGGGGCTAGCCAGGAGTGCTGTTTGTTCTACCTGAGGTCCTCACTCTGGCCCTCAGACCTTCCTTTGTTCTATTTTTGAGGGCTTTTCCCTTCCTTGTCTTTTAGCCCCCACCATTCTGGACTGTTTTTTCCTATTCTAACTATGTAACACTGTCATATTGAGTGCAGCACTTTCACAGCATCATCTTTTAAGATTTGAAATAGCTCAACTGGAATTCCATCACCACTACTAGCTTCATTTGTAGTGATGCTTCCTAAGGCCCAGTTGGCTTCACATTCCAGGATGTCTGGCTTTAGACAATGGATCACACCATTTTGATTATCTGGGTCTTGAAGATCTTTTTTTTGTATAGGCCTTCTGTGTATTCTTGCCACCTCTTCTTAATATCTTCTTCTTCTGTTAGATTCACTCCATTTCTGTCCTTTATTGTGCCCGTCTTTGCATGAAATGTTCCCTTGGTATCTCTAATTTTCTTGAAGAGATCTCTGGTCTTTCCCATTCTATTGTTTGCTTCTATTTCTTTGCATTGTTCACTTAGGAAGGCTTTCTTATCTCTCCTTGCTAGTCTTTGAAACTCACAGTCAGATAGGTATATCTTTCCTTTTCTCCTTTGCCTTTCACTTCTCTTCTTTTCTGACCTATTTGTAAGGCCTCCTCAGGCAACCACTTTGCCTTTTCGCATTTCCTTTTCTTGGTAATGGTTTTGGCCACTGCCTCCTGTATAATGCTGTGAAATTCTGTCCATAGTTCTTCAGGCACTCTCTCTATCGGATCTAATACCTTGAATCTCCTCAGGAACCATGATTTGACTCTTCTTAGCCCTCCCATAAAATTCAGTCAGTCAGTCAGTTCACTTGCTCAGTCGTGTCTGACTCTTTGCGACGCCATGAATCAAAGCACGCCAGGCCTCCCTGTCCATCACCAACTCCCGGAGTTCACTCAAACTCACATCCATCGAGTCGGTGATGCCATCCAGCCATCTCATCCTCTGTCGTCTCCTTCTCCTCCTGCTCACAATCCCTCCCATATCAGAGTCTTTTCCAATGAGTCAACTCTTCTCATGAGGTGTCCAAAGTACTGGACTTTCAGCTTTAACATCATTCCTTCCAAAGAAATCCCAGGGCTGATCTCCTTTAGAATGGACCGGTTGGATCTCCTTGCAGTCCATGGGACTCTCAACAGTCTTCTCCAACACCACAATTCAAAGCATCAATTCCTCGGTGCTCAGCTTTCTTCACATTCCAAATCTCACATCCATACATGACTGTTGGAAAAATCATAGCCTTGACTAGACGGATCTTTGTTGGCAAAGTAATGTCTCTGCTTTTGAATATGCTATCTAGGTTGGTCATAACTTTCCTTCCAAGGAGTAAGCGTCTTTTAATTTCATGGCTGCAATCACCATCTGTAGTGACTTTGGAGCTCCCAAAAATGAAGTCTGACACTGTTTCCACTGTTTCCCCATCTATATCCCATGAACTGATGGGACTAGATGCAATGATCTTAGTTTTCTGAACGTTGGGCCTTTCTAAGGCCCACTTGATTTAACATTCCAGGATGTCTGGCTCTAGGTGAGTGATCACACCATCATGATGATCTGGGGTGTAAAGTTCCTTTTTGTACAGTTCTTCTATGTATTCTTGCCACCTCTTCTTAATATCTTCTGCTTCCATTAGGTCCATACCATTTCTGTCCTTTATCAAGCCCATCTTTTCATGAAATGTTCCCTTGGTATCTTAATTTTCTTGAAGAGATCTCTAGTCTTTCCCATTCTGTTGTTTTCCTCTATTTCTTTGCATTGACCACTGAGGAAGGCTTTCTTATCTCTCCTTGCTATTCTTTGGAACTCTGCGTTCAGATGCTTATATCTTTCCTTTTCTCCTTTGCTTTTCACTTCTCTTCTTTTCACAGCTATTTGTAAGGCCTCCCCAGACAGCCATTTTGCTTTTTTGCATTTCTTTTCCATGGGGATGGTCTTGATCCCTGTCTCCTATTCAATGTCATGAACCTCCATCCATAGTTCATCAGGTACTCTGTGTACCAGATCTAGTCCCTTAAATCTATTTCTCATTTCCACTGTATAATCCATAAGGTTTTGATTTAGCTCATACCTGAATGGTCTAGTGGTTTTCCCTACTTTCTTCAGTTTAAGTCTTAATTCTTCCTAAAGAAGTTCATGATCTGAGCCACAGCCAGCTCCCTATCTTGTTTTTGCTGGCTGTATAGAGCTCCTCCATCTTTGGCTGCAAAGAATATAATCAATCTGATTTCGGTGTTGACCATCTGGTGATGTACATGTGTAGAGTCTTCTCTTGTGTTGTTGGAAGAGGCTGTTTGCTTTGACCAGTGCATTATCTTGGCAAAACTCTATTAGTCTTTGCCCTGCTTCTTTCTGTACTCCAAGGCCAAATTTTCCTGTTACCCCAGGTGTTTCTTGACTTATTAGTTTTGCATTCCAGTCCCCTATAATGAAAAGGACATTTTTGGGGGGTGTTAGTTCTAAAAGGTCTTGTAGGTCTTCATAGAACCCTCAACTCAGCTTCTTCAATGTTACTGATTGGGGCATAGGCTTGGATTACCATGACATTGAATGGTTGCCTTGGAGACAAACAGAGATCATTCTGTCGTTTTTGAGATTGCATATAAGCACTGCATTTCAGACTCTTTTGTTGACCATGATGGCTACTCCATTTCTTCTAAGAGATTCCTGCCCACAGTAGTAGATATAATGGTCATCTGAGTTAAATTCACCCATTCCAGTCCATTTTAGTTTGCTGATTCCTAGAATGTCAACTGGAGAAGGCAATGGCACCCCACTTCTGTCCTCTTGCTTGGAAAATCCCATGGACGGAAGAGCCTAGTAGGCTGCAGTCCATGGGGTCGCTAAGAGTTGGACAAGACTGAGCAACTTCATTTTCACCTTTCACTTGTATGCACTGGAGAAGGAAATGGCAACCCACTCCGGTGTTCTTGCCTGGAGAATCCCAGGGATGGCGGAGCCTGGTGGGCTGCCGTCTATGGGGTCACACAGAGTCTGACACGACTGAAGCGACTTAGCAGCAGCAGCAGCAGCAGAATGTCGACGTTCACTCTTACTATCTCCTGTTTGACTACTTCCGATTTGCCTTGAGTCATGGACCTAACATTCCAGGTTCCTATGCAATACTGCTCTTTACAGCATGGGACCTTGCTTCTATCACCAGTCACATACACAACTGGGTATTCTTTTTGCTTTGGTTCCATCCCTTCATTCTTTCTGGAATTATTTCTCCACTGATCTCCTGTAGCATATTAGGCTCCTACCGACCTGGGGAGTTCCCCTTTCAGTATCCTATCCTTTTGCCTTTTCATACTGTTCATGGGGTTCTCAAGGCAAGAATGCTGAAGTGGTTTGCCATTCCCTTCTCCAGTGGGCCACATTCTGTCAGACCTCTCCACCATGATCCGTCTGTCTTGGGTGGCCGCACAGGGCATGGCTTAGTTTCATTGAATTAGACAAGGCTGTGGTCCTAGTGTGATTAGATTGACTAGTTTTCTGTGATTTAGGTTTCAGTGTGTCTGCCCTCTGTTGCCCTCTTGCAATACCTACCATCTTACTTGGATTTCTCTTACCTTGGATGTGGGGTATCTCCTCATGGCTGCTCCAGCAAAGCGCAGCCATTGCTCCTTACCTTGTACGAGGTTGCACCTTCTGACCTTGAATGTGGAGTAGCTCCTCTCTGCCCTCCCGCACCTACACAGCCACCGCTCCTTGGACGTGGGGTTACTCCTCTCGGCCGCCGCCCCTGACCTCGGACCACTCCCATAATATACTTTTTAAGATATCAGGATTAGTCAGAAGGTTTTCAGGAATGAGAAACTGTCCTCAAGCAGGATACATTGTTGTTATATAATCCCTAGTACAGTTTAAACTGAGTTGTTTGTTGTGTAATCCTCAGTTCTGGGCTTAAAGAAAGAAAATGTTTTATGTGGCTAAGACTAAAGAACATAGGGGGGTAAAAAAAAGTTTGTCCTTTCCTTCTCCTTGAGAATTCCAGACCCCCCTCTCCTTGGAGACCCCAAACTTCTTATCAACCTGCCTAGGAATTGACTCTCTCATTCCCCTCTTTTCTTTTAGCAGAATTATGTTGCTAAGGGAAAGGGGTGTTGTTTTCATTCCATAACTACTTCTTGCTGTGATGGGGCACTGTCCCTAAACTGTTAAGGCAGCATATTCTCCTAACCCTCAGATTGAGGGTCTCTGATCCAGGGGCCCCAAATAATATTTGGAGGAGGCTGTGGCATTCGTAGGAGCCTGGACAACCATTTGTAACTTAAAAGCTTTGAAACGGTTAGAAACAAATCCAGTTACACAGTTACAGATGTAAGGCAAAATAGTCATTAAACCAAGACAATGTATAATCAAGATTAAAAGTCACATTTTGTCCATAGTTAAAGCACAAAGTGTTGCACCCATCCATTTTAAGATTGCTAGATATCATGAGATTAAAACAGAGGCATCACACGTGATTTTTGTTGGTGAAAATATTTACAGAGTTGAGGAAAGTCTTTTCCTTGAAGTGGAGAAACCCTCCATGGGAAGCCTTCAGCTGATGAAGAGGGGAGTGCTGTGCAGACCCAGCAGTTAGACCGATTGTCTAACTGCAGTTTAGGAATGAAGCCAGGACAGGAAGGCATTGTCTTGAGGGTCAAAAGGCAGACTCAGGACTTTTGGAGTCAACAGAAGCAGGCTCACATAGATCAGGCTCATCTGAAAAGTAAAAGGTGAAAGCATAGAGGATAAAGACAAAAAATGACATTGTTTAGTTTTGGTCAGGGTGCCACTTTTTAACTCAAGTGCGGTGCACCAGGAATCAATTCCTGGCACCTTGACAGCTGTGGGAGAAGAAAGAATAACCTGGTAAGGGCCTTCCCAGAGGGGCTCGAGAGATTGTCCTCCAGACCCCAAAGTCTTTATCAGGGCCTTGTTGCCTGGCTCAAACAGTGGCTTGCTTGACTCAGAGGTTGGGTCAGGAGTCATGTCCCAGAGTTTCCATAATGTCTCTTGAAAGGCTGAAAGCTGAGTCACATAGCTAATTCTAAGGCTTCAGGGTCTATAACAATGTCTGTGCATAAAAAGGGTCTTCCATAGACACATTCAAAGGTGGACAGTCCTTCCTTTTTAGGGGCAGTCTGAACCCTCATTAAAGCTATGGGTAGAACTTTAAGCCAATTGTCCTGCATCTCTTAAGTTAATTTATGCAGATGTCTCTTAATAATGTCATTAGCTTTTTCTACCTTTCCTGAAGATTGGGGTTTCCAGGAACAAGGTAAGTGATATTGAGAGGGTAACAGGCAGGAAGGCCAGGAATCTCCAAACGGAGGAAATAGGCTGCAAGTGTCAGACATTTTTATCTCTCTTAAGTGGCAGGAGGAAACAAACTAGCGATATTTTTTTCCTTCTCTATACAAATTTAAAAGGAGGTTTATCTTAAAATACTGTGTTGCCATAATGATACCTGGTTTTACCTGAAGTTAACTATTCTCTTGGCCTCGGGTGTGGGGGCATGGGGTAGCTCCTTCCGGCCACCACCCGGCGGCCAGGAGGAGCAACCCATGCCTCGAGGCCAGGGGTGGTGACGAGAGGAGTTACCCCGCGTCCAAGGTCAGGGGTGGCGGCTGGGAGGAGATACCCCACGCCCCTAAGCCCCAGGCCAAGGGCGGCGGCGGGGAGGAGCAACCGCACAACCGAGGCCAGGGGTGGTGGCCGGGAGGACCAACCCCACGTCTAAAGAGCTGTGGCTGCATGGGGGCAGGAGGGCCTAGAGGAGCTATCACACATTGAAGGCCAAGAAGGGCGGCGGTTAGGAGATACCCCTTGTCCAAGGTAAGGAGCAATGGCTGCGCTTTGCTGGAGCAGCTGTGAAGAAATACCCCATGCCCAAGGTAAGAGAAACCCAACTAAGACGGTAGGTGTTGCAAGAGGGCATCAGAGGGCAAACACACTGAAACCATACTCACAGAAAACTAGTCAATCTAACCACACTAGGACCACAGCCTTGTCTAACTTAATGAAACTAAGCCATGCCCGTGGGGCAACCCAAGACGGGCGGGTCATGGTGGAGAGATTTGACAGAATGTGGTCCACTGGAGAAGAGAATGGCAAACCACTTCAGCATTCTTGCCTTGAGAACCCCATGAACAGTATGAAAAGGAAAAATGATAGGATACTGAAAGAGAAACTCCCCAGGTCAGTAGGTGCCCAATATGCTAATGGAGATAAGTGGAGAAATAACTCCAGAAAAAATGAAGGGATGGAGCCAAAGCAAAAACAATACCCAGCTGTGGATGTGACTGGTGATAGAAGCAAGGTCCAATGCTGTAAAGAGCAATATTGAACAGGAACCTGGAATGTCAGGTCCATGAATCAAGGCAAATTGGAAGTGGTCAAACAAGAGATGGCAAGAGTGAATGTCAACATTCTAGGAATCAGCGAACTGAAATGGACTGGAATGGGTGAATTCAACTCAGATAATCATTATATCTACTACTGTGGGCAGGAATCCCTCAGAAGAAATGGAGTGGCCATCATGGTCAACAGAAGAGTCTGAAATGCAATACTTGGATGCAATCTCAAAAATGACAGAATAATCTCTGTTCATTTCCAAGGCAAACCATTCAATATCACAATAATCCAAATCTATGCCCCAAACAGTAACGCTGAAGAAGCTAAAGTTGAACGGTTCTATGAGGACCTACAAGACCTTTTAGAACTAACACCCCAAAAAGATGTCCTTTTCATTATAGGGGACTGGAATGCAAAAGTAGGAAGTCAAGAAACACCTGGAGTAACAGGTAAATTTGGCCTTGGAATACAGAATGAAGCAGGGCAAAGACTAATAGAGTTTTGCCAAGAAAATGCACTGATCATAACAAACACCCTCTTCCAACAACACAAGAGAAGACTCTATACATGGACATCACCAGATGGTCAACACCGAAATCAGATTAATTATATTCTTTGCAGCCAAAGATGGAGAAGCTCTATACAGTCAGCAAAAACAAGACCAGGAGCTACTGTGGCTCAGACCATGAACTCCTTATTGCCAAATTCAGACTGAAATTGAAGAAAGTAGGGAAAACCACTAGACCATTCAGGTATGAGCTAAATCAAAGCCCTTATGTTTATACAGTGGAAGTGAGAAATAGATTTAAGGGCCTAGATCTGATAGATAGACTGCCTGATGAACTATGGAATGAGGTTCGTGATATTGTGACATCAAGACCATTCCCATAGAAAAGAAATGCAAAAAAGCAAAATGGCTGTCTGGGGAGGCCTTACAAATAGCTGTGAAAAGAAGAGAGGTGAAAAGCAAAGGAGAAAAGGAAAGATATAAGCATCTGAATGCAGAGTTCCAAAGAATAGCAAGAAGAGATAAGAAAGCCTTCTTCAGCGATCAATGCAAAGAAATAGAGGAAAACAACAGAATGGGAAAGACTAGGGATCTCTTCAAGAAAATCAGAGATACCAAAGGAACATTTCATGCAAAGATGAGCTCAATAAAGGACAGAAATGGTATGGACTTAACAGAAGCAGAAGATATTAAGAAGAGATGGCAAGATACACAGAAGAACTGTACAAAAAAGATCTTCACGACCCAGATAATCATGATGGTGTGATCACTGACCTAGAGCCAGACATCCTGGAATGGGAAGTCAAGTGGGCCTTAGGAAGCATCACTATGAACAAAGCTAGTGGAGGTGATGGAATTCCAGTTGAGCTATTTCAAATCCTGAAAGATGATGCTGTGAAAGTGCTGCACTCAATATGCCAGCAAATTTGGAAAACTCGGCAGTGGCCACAGGACTGGAAAAGGTCAGTTTTCATTCCAATCCCAAAGAAAGGCAATGCCAAAAAATGCTCAAACTACCGTACAATTGCACTCATCTCACACGCTAGTAAAGTAATGCTCAAAATTCTCCAAGCCAGGCTTCTGCAATACGTGAACCGTGAACTTCCAGATGTTCAAGCTGGTTTTAGAAAAGGCAGAGGAACCAGAGATCAAATTGCCAACATCCGCTGGATCATGGAAAAAGCAAGAGAGTTCCAGAAAAACATCTATTTCTGCTTTATTGACTATGCCAAAGCCTTTGACTGTGTGGATCACAATCAACTGTGGAAAATTCTTCAAGAGATGGGAATACCAGACCACCTGACCTGCCTCTTGAGAAATTTGTATGCAGGTCAGGAAGCAAGTTAGAACTGGACATGGAACAACAGACTGGTTCCAAATAGGAAAAGGAGTTCGTCAAGGCTCTATATTGTCACCCTGCTTATTTAACTTATATGCAGAGTACATCATGAGAAACGCTGGACTGGAAGAAACACAAGCTGGAATCAAGATTGCCGGGAGAAATATCAATAACCTCAGATATGCAGATGACACCATCCTTATGGCAGAAAGTGAAGAGGAACTCAAAAGCCTCTTGATGAAAGTGAAAGTGGAGAGTGAAAAAGTTGGCTTAAAGTTCAACATTCAGAAAACGAAGATCATGGCATCCGGTCCCACCACTTCATGGGAAATAGATGGGGAAACAGTGGAAACAGTGTCAGACTTTATTTTTCTGGGCTCCAAAATCAGTGCAGATGGTGACTGCAGCCATGAAATTAAAAGACGCTTACTCCTTGGAAGGAAAGTTATGACCAACCTAGATAGCATATTCAAAAGCAGAGACATTACTTTGCCAAGAAAGGTTCGTCTAGTCAAAGCTATGGTTTTTCCTGTGGTCATGTATGGATGTGAGA
Source organism: Bos indicus x Bos taurus (assembly GCF_003369695.1). Taxonomy (NCBI): domain Eukaryota; kingdom Metazoa; phylum Chordata; class Mammalia; order Artiodactyla; family Bovidae; genus Bos; species Bos indicus x Bos taurus. Next base: position 675,387 of record NC_040082.1, read on the forward strand.
TTTGGACTGTGAAGAAGGCTGAGCGCCGAAGAATTGATGCTTTTGAACTGTGGTGTTGGAGAAGACTCTTGAGAGTCCCTTGGACTGCAAGGAGATCCACCCAGTCCATTCTGAAGGAGATCAGCCGTGGGATTTCTTTGGAAGGAATGATGCTAAAGCTGAAAGTCCAGTACTTTGGCCACCTCATGCGAAGGGTTGACTCATTGGAAAAGACTCTGATGCTGGGAGGGATTGGGGGCAGGAGGAGAAGGGGTCGACAGAGGATGAGATGGCTGGATGGCATTGCTGACTCAATGGACGTGAGTCTGGGTGAACTCCGGGAGTTGGTGATGGTCAGGGAGGCCTGGTGTGCTTTGATTCATGGGGTCGCAAAGAGTCGGACACAATTGAGCCAGTGATGTGATCTCATCTGATCTGATCTGATCTAACTATTCTCAAACCTTGAGTTCACCAATGCATTTTTCTTATGGAAATGTTTGTCTTAAGCTATGTTAATGTACTATGCATTTACCCCAGACTCTGTCTTCAAGTAGTTTCCGCCTAATGACTCAGAACCGACTTGACAAACCATTGTGTTATACTCAGACATTTTCCCCCTAATTTACGTAAACGAAACTATTGGTATGGTAATCTGCCTTTCTACAAGATTCAAGTCAATTGTTTTATGATCCGAGATGAATTGTTTGGTGCCAAGATTACGGACTTCCCTGGTGGCTAAGACGGTAAAGCGTCTGTCTACAATGCGGGAGACCTGGGTTCGACCCCTGGGTTGGAAAGATTCCCTGGAGAAGGCAATGGCAACCCACTCCAGTACTCTTGCCTGGAAAATCCCATGGATGGAGGAGCTTGGTGCAGGCTACTGTCCATGGGGTCGCAAAGAGTCGGACATGACTGAGCGACTTCACATTCAGGCTTCCCTGGTGGCTCAGAGGTTAAAGCGTCTGCCTCTAATGCCCCTGGAGAAGGAAATGGCAACCCACTCCAGTATTCTTGCCTGGAGAATCCCATGGACGAAGGATGAATTAACCCCTGCTGGGCTACAGTCCATGGGGTCACAAAGGGTCGGACACAACTGAGTGACTTAACTAAGTTTATCCCAAAATACATTTTATGGATGAGTGGCCTTGTGCCATTCTCTGAGTTTTAAGACATTCCTTTCTTTCATTAACAGACTGCTAGTAACTATATAACTTCCAGGTGAAGACTAGCAGGGGGGCACTCTTTCTGCCCTCTTCTGATGCCTATGTCAGTAGCTTTCTCTATCTCCTTTATACTTTAATAAAACTTTATTACACAAAAGCTGTGAGTCATCAAGCTTCGTCCCTGGCCCCGGATTGAATTCTTCTCCTCCAGAGGCCAAGAATCCCAGTGTCTTTTCGTGGTTCAGCAACAACTTTTCAATATTCTATTCCTAGAGCTTTTGACACCCCTTGAGTTACAGCAGCTTTTAAGGTGGAGCCATTGTCACTCCGGAGACTCCATGGCAACCCAAACCTGGGAATAATGTCATAGATTAAAATTTTTATAGCTTCCTTGGCCTGTTCACTATGGCAGGGAAAGACCTCAATCCATCCAGTAAGTGTCTACTCAGACCTGTAAGCAAGAAAATCCGTTTGTTTTTGGCATATGAGTAAAAGGAACCACAGCCTCATTTATTATTTGTAAATCTTGAATTAGTCTCTGTTTATCATTTGACTTTTTCACACCCAAAATAGGAGTGTTGCATGGACTATTAGAGGGAATTGATAGCCCCTGATCCTTTAAATTGTCAATGATGGGTTTTAATCCTTCCTTAACCCAGGACTTTAGTGGGTACTGCTTTGATATGGAAGTAGGTGAGGGTCTTTGAGCTTGATAATGACAGGAACAGCATTTTGTGCTTGACCCACTGTTTTTTCATCAGCCCACACTCTAGGATTTACATTTTCTTCAATTAATGGGAGAGAAAGAGCAGGCTCCATATTCATGAAAACAGAGGCCTGGACCTTGCTGAGTATATCCCTCCCCAGAAGGGGTGAGGGAGACCCCGGCACCATCAGAAACTCGTGAGAAAGCAACACAGAGTCCCAGTTGCAGCTTAAAGGATGACTGAAATAATAGTGTTTGGCTTGTCCTTCCATTACAGTACTGCATCAGGAAGAAAGTGGGCCCGGGTCTTCAGTGAGCACAGAGAAAGTCACCCCGGTGTCCAAAAGGAAATCTATGGATTGGCCCCCACAGTTATTAATACATGGGGTTCCTCAGGTGTAATCAGGTCGGGAGCTTGTGTGGGGACCCCTGGGCACCTTCAGTCCTGATTGTTCTGAGAGCCTGACCCCTGGGGCCTGTGCCTCTGAGGGCGGTGTCTCCTCCAGTGTGGTCCCTTACAGATCTGATGGAGAGCGGGCGCAGTTTAGATGCCTGAGGGCAACTTCGCTTGAGATGCTGCTCCTTTCCACAGTGATAGTAAGCCCATCCCTTTTCACCGGTGTTACTCTGGGCATTTTTCTCTTCAGGCTGATTCGTAGAAGTTTTCACAGCCATCACTAGAGCCTGGGCCTTTTCTTTGGTTCTTTTCTGTTGCTGTTTTCCCTCCTCATATTCTCTACTGTAATATACCATCTGAGCCAGCTGTGGCAGTTTTTTAAAGACTGACTTGGTCCAAACGCCTGTTTTCATAACTTATGGCAAATATCTGGAGCTGACCGAGTGAGAGATCTATCTTTTAAGATTATTCCTCCTCTGGACTTTCAGGATCAACATCAGTAAACTTGTGGAGAGCCTTCTGTAGTCTACCTAGGAATTTACCAAGAATTTCCTTCTCTCACTGTTCTGTCAGCCAACTTGGCATAATTTAAAGTCTTGGCGTGCGCTTGCTTAAGCTTGCTTCCTTCAAGAATACATCCAGCAGAGTGGTTCTGTTATTGAAACCACTTGGCTCCCAGTAGGAAGCAGGATTATTTCATGTTTCCTCAAGCCATTCATCTCCAAAAGTAGTAGCTTCCCCCAAAACTTGAATTCTCAAGTCAGAAGTCAGTGTCTGTCCCAAGACATACATTATATCTCTCCAAGTAAGCTCATAAATTAAACTTAGTCCCATAAAGTCTTCTGTGTACTTTTTGGATCCTCTAAATGGTCTCAACTACAATTGGGACTGTTGGAAATTCTACTGAGACTGAGGCAACCCCTCCTGGAAGAGTGCCCTGACTCTCAGCCTGTTCAGTTGGGAGGGAGCCCCGGATACAGGGTCAAAGTAAGAGAACAGAATGCAGCTGAAGGTTTCACACCCAAATATGCACCCCCAGGACATGAGTCTGGCATGTCTCACAGAGAGATACAGAGCAACACATATGGCACTTCTACCCATTTTTCTTGTTTTCTACAGAACCGGTCTAGTTGTAAAACAGTATCATAATTGAGAGACCCTTTAACAGGCCAGCGTTCCCCATCTTCCAAAGGATACCATGGCCAATGAGTATCACAGAAGATCAGGCATATCTTTTATAAATTCTGGGGGTCAAATGTATCCCAGTTTTTCAGGATAAAAGCCAAGGGTGTGAGTCTGGAACTTTGAGTAGCTCCCATCTGTTAAAGAGAAAAAAGCAGCAACCAGCACCTTTGCTTCCTTCCACCAGAAGCATCCTTTCCTGCTCTAAATGAGGGTGCAGACAGACTATATCCACCAAAGCTCCCCTTCCCTGGTCGAACTTAGTCTGCCCCTTACCGATGCAGGCACCATACTGGTCCCTGCTGGTTCTACCAGGCGGGGGGTGGAGATGTACCAGGGGTAGACCTAATGGCATCCGAATTGATTGTTTTTGTTTGGTTTGCCCAAGTAGTTTCCCGGAATGTTTCCCAAGCTAGTACTACTAGGGGAAGTGTGCCCATTCACATTCCTGAGTACAGTCCTGACCGCAGTAGAAGCAATGAATCATTGCCCCATCAGTAAGCCACTAGAGAGCATTATCTAGTCTGCTAAGAGCTACTACTACCAAAGGAAGAAGCCCACTGTACTCCCAAACTGGGATTCCTGACCTATGTTCTTAGAAACCTCATGCTGGCTAATAGTGCTTCCGTCCATATAGTTTGGAGGCACAGCTATGACAAGGACTCACTAGTTCCACTTAGTTCCTAAACACACTCCTAGCAAGTCTGGCTTCCCATTTTCAGGAGACTGTACGGTTCTCGGTTCTTGTCTCGTCACAACAATGATTTGGAGCGACGGACATTAAAGCCCTCGGTGTGTCACAGCTCTCAGATCTTGAACAAACCGTGTCATAGCTCTTAGACAAATCAGTGTTACAGCTCTATTTTATCTAGAAGATAGCGGGAGAATCCATCCTCGAAGAAGAGAAGAGAGTGGAGGAGTGCACCATCGCGTGTGCATGGTGGGGGTGGGGTGGGGAGAGAGAGAGAGCACGTACGCACACGGGAGAGATCGAGCGATAGAGTGCGTGGCTCCTCCTTTTATATGTCCCCCCCGCCCCCAGGCCTGCCCTATGCAAATTGGGCTCAGCCAGGAGTGCTGTTCTACCTGAAATCCTCACTCTAGTCCTTGGACCCTCCTTTGACCTTCTTCTGTTCTATTTTTGCGGGCTTTTCCCTTCCTTGTCTTTTGCTGCTGCTGCTGCTAAGTTGCTTCAGTCGTGTCTGACTCTGTGCGACCCCATAGATGGCAGCCCACTAGGCTCCTCTGTCCCTGGGATTCTCCAGGCAAGAATACTGGAGTGGGTTGCCATTTCCTTCTCCAGTGCATGAAAGGGAAAAGTGAAAGTGAGTCGCTCAGTCGTGCCCGACTCTTAGCAACCCCATGGACTGTAGCCTATCAGGCTCCTCCGTCCGTGGGATTTTCCAGGCAAGAGTACTGGAGTGGGGCGCCATTGCCTTCTACATCCTTGTCTTTTAGCCACTGCCATTTTGGACTCCGTTTCCCTATTCTAACTACCTAACATTCCCCCCTCAAGAGATGGGAGGCCCAATTCTTTGGGAATAGGGGCGTCGAGGTCTTTCTGGCTACTTCCTGCTGAACTGGGATGGCGAGGGGTATTGGGCCTCTCCCTCTTGCTAGTCTCAGGCCTCAGAGTCCTCATAGCGGTGTCCATCTAAGGGTGAGTGGTATTTTCCATGGTAGGCTGTAGTTTTGTATCTTTGTTGAACTGGGACCGCATGTTGTAGCTTGTTGACGTGGTCAGAGACAAAACAGGTTAGACAATTGATAATACATGGAGCAATCGTAAGCAGCATCAATATGGCATAACAAAGGCTAGTAGGGGCATTAGCCAATTCTAAATTCACATCACCAAGATGGCTCAAGTCCCTCCTTGTTCAAGGGTCAGAAGATCTGTCTCCTGTCCGTTTTAGAGTACAGTCTCTTGCGGGGAGCGAGCTCCGCCCGTGGCAAAGGTCATGAGGAAGGAGGCTCGGCATACGCAAAGGCGGGATTGAGCCTCAGGAGTCCCTCTGGAAATTCTCGAACATCTACCCCCAAAACCAGAGTCTGCCTACTTTCTGCTTTGTGCTTTCACCTACACCTCTGACTTTATGGGGGGCTGTCCCCCACTACCTCTCTCTGAAAAGAGTTAGCTTACAGCTCCAGTTAATAATTCCTGGGTGTGACAGTGTTTCAACCTACAAACTCCTTTGGAAATCCTCTAGCCTGCCTGAATAGGTTTTTCCGGCCACATGTGATTGTTCAGAGCCTCCCAGCTGTGAGAGGCAGGAGATGTTCTAAACTGTCTAAACACAGATTCTTTTGAGTAGTTAAAAGATTGATTAGAAATTGTATTGGTGAAGGGTTTTTCACTTATTGGGCCAATGTTTGCTGCTAAGTCTCCATACCCCTTACCTACTGTGTCCTTGGCAGTGTATTGATTGATATAATGGGTGTATAGAAATGTAAGTAGTAGCTTTAATGTTTGTAACCTTGGACCCTTGAGTTAATTCTTTTCTTGATTGAGCCCACCTCACCTTTGCCCTATAGGAATGCAGCTTTGTCCAATGCTTTTTTGGAGGCTGGTGCCTGACTTTGGAATAATCGCCTTTAGAGAAAAATAAGTTTCTTAAAATGTTAACAGGCCTCCTGGCCAGAAGATGATGTAAATCACCTGAACTTTTGCATATGATAAGTTTGAAAGCCTGGCTTCGATTAGAACCAGGAACTGCTGTCCTTGCATGACTCCACCCCTTCCCCCATTATCCTTTATGCACAACTTAAGGTATAAAACTACCTTGGAAAATAAAGCACGCCCCTTTTTGTTCACCGAAATTTGGTCTCCCCATGTCGTTCTTTCTTTCACCTTCTGGCTGAATTTTTCCTCTGAGGCGGGGAAGCTCGTCAAGCCTACTAATTTTGCCGGGGGTTCTAAGATCTGACCTGGGAGGCCTTAGTGTCTCCTCTCCTTCGGGAGAATGGGAGGACGCCTGCGGCCTTCGTAGGTGACATTAATTCCCTGCTTTGGAATTTTATTCAGCCTCTTTTCTTCACTGAATTTTCCTACTGAGCTATCCTTATTTCAGCCGCTTTTCTCCACTGAATTTCCTCACTGAGCTATCCTCATTCTATTACTCTTTATATCCTTAATTAACGTTTAGTTAAGCAATTGTTTCCTGATCCTCGCCTACGCTGTCTCTCCTTCGAATACCCTGGATCAGCCGGGGCTGGACCCCGGCAGTCTCTGTCAAGCTGTGTTGGCTCTTTAGAACTATCCTGAGAAATCTTATCCCCAGAAACCAGATTTTGGGGGTGTTGCTTAGAATGGCACTTATTTGTAGTCCTGAATAGGTACCTGCTATCTCCCAGGGGCTCTTAGGTATATTGAGTGTCCTCTTCTGTTTTCTTCCACGGCTTGACTCATGAGCAGTGATTCCAGGAGTCATGTCCTGGTACCTTGACTGCTGTGGGGATAGAAAGTATTACAGGGTAGGGGCCCTTCCATGTGGTCTGGAGTTGAGCCTTTGGGGACCCATCTTTCCAGACTTTAATTAGGACTTTAGTCGATGGAACATATAGTGGTGACTCCTTAGAATCTTTTGGGTCCTGGTTCATACCACACAAGCGTATATCCTGTTGGAATTGTCCAATGGCCATGGTATAAGACTGGAGGGTCTGAACCTCTGGATCTAGGAAGAGGTCATTGACATAAACTAAAGGTCTCCCATATAGCATTTCATAAGGACTAACACCAGTCTGTTCTTTAGGGGCAATATGGGTGCAGAGGAGAACTATTGGTAAAGCCTCCTTCCATCCCAGGGAGGTCTCCTGGATTATTTTTTTTTTATCGCTGATTTTAAGAATTGGTTGGCGCTTTCTACTTTTCCTGAAGACTGAGGCCTCCAGGAACAATGGAGATAATAAGTAATGCTCAATGCTTTAGAGACCCCTTGGGTGACCTTAGAAGTAAATGATGTCCCATTGTCACTTTGTAATGACCTGGGCAGACCAAATCTTGGAATGATTTCATGGAGCAGCTTTTTTTTTTTTTTTTTTTGCCACCTCCTTAGCCTTCTCAGTCTGAGTAAGAAAGCCTTCAATCCATCCTGTGAATGTATCTATCATGACTAATAGGTATTCATACCCTTGAGAAACTGGCATCTGGGTGAAGTCCATCTGCCAGTCCTCTCCTGGGTAGGCCCCACATCATTGGATGGGCTGAGTCAGCTGGGGTCTTCGAACTCCTCAGGGGTTGTTTAATTGGCAAGTGGGACAAGAGGAGACCACCTGTCTTATAGTTGTTTGGAAACCTGTTCCTCTGAAGGACCTTTCTAGTAATTTTTCGAGGGCCTTTTCCCCTAAATGAGTGGTGGCATGTAAGGAGTTAACCAACTTCCATTGGAGGTTCCCAGGCAGAAAAAGGAGTCCGTCCTTTTGGAACCACCCTATATGATCTTCTTGAAAGCCCTAACTCTTAGCTTTAAGAGTCTTACCTTCAGCATATGAAGGAGTTTCTGGCAAATTAGTCTGTGGAATTAAGGTGGAAACCCTTATTAGGTCATGGTTCTGTAATGCTGCTCTCTTAGCTGCCTGATCAGCTGCTTGGTTCCCTCGTGCCACTTCCAGGCTCCCTTTTTGGTGTCCTTTACAGTGGGAGACTGAAACCTCAATGGGCAGATGGACTGCCTCCAAGAGTCTAAGAATTTGATCAACATATTTGATTGGGGACCCTCAGCTGGTCAAACGGCCCCTTTCTTTCTAAATAGCAGCATGTGCATGTAGCACCAGAAAGGCATACTTGAAGTCAGTGTAAATGGCTATTCTTTTTCATTTTCCCAGCTCTAAAGCTCAAGTCAAGGCTATGAGCTCAGCTAATTGGGCTGAAGTACCTGGTAGCAGAGGCTTAGCCTCTATGGTCTCAAAATAGGAGACCCTGGTAGGCTGCAGTCCATGGGGTCGCTAAGAGTCGGACACGACTGAGCGACTTCACTTTCACTTCACTTTCATGCATTGGAGGAGGAAATGGCAACCCACTCCAGTGTTCTTGCCTGGAGAATCCCAGGGACGGCGGGGCCTGGTGGGCTGCCGTCTATGGGGTCGCACAGAGTCGGACACAACTGAAGCAACTTAGCAGCAGCAGCACTGCATACCCGGCTCTTCTTTTTCCATCCAAGACAAAGCTGCTTCCATCAGTGTATCAGATTTCCTCAGGATTGGTCAGAAGATCTTCTGACAATCCCTCTCGGAGTTTTGTCCAGTGGTCCAAGGTTTCTATGCAAGAGTGAAAGGGGAGAGAGCCCTCGGGGGTAGGCAGGAGGGTGGCTGGGTTAAAAACCTCACAAGAGGATATAGTGAGGCCTGGATTTTCTATCAGCATGACTTGATATCTGAGGAGTCTTTGGTCAGACATCCGTAAATGGCCTTTCCCGTTTAGGAGTTGTTTTACTTGGTGTCTGGTAAAAAGAGTTTTCCTCCAAAGGAGAGTTTTAAAGCATTTTCTATCATGGTTACAACTGCAAGATTTCGAAGGCAGGGAGGCCAGCCTTGGGTGGTCTGATCGAATCTCTTGGGTAAGTAAGCTACAGGCTGGGGCTCAGATCCCAACCTTTGAGTTAACACTCCCAAGGCTATTCTCTCTCTTTCACGGACATAAAGTTGGAATGCTTTTTCTGGGTCTGGCAACTTCAAGGCAGGTGCCTGAGTTAAGGCCTGTTTTAGTGTAGCCTCTTCTTTCTTTTAAGGAGTTCCCCACATCAGTGGGATGAATCATCTCGTCCCTTTAAGCTCTCATATAAGGGCTGGGCAATTAGACCATAGTTGGGTATCCAGATTCTGCAATACCTAGTTAGCCCCAGGAAAGCTCGCAATTGTTTGAGTCGTGGGGGAGGGCAACTGGAGGATTCCTTGTACCCGATCAGAGGACAGCCTCCTGGACCTGTGTATAATCTGAACTCCCAGGTAAGTGACCTTTGTCTCAACCATCTTTACCTTAGCACAGGATACTTTATATCCCCTTTCTGCCAAAAAGTTTAGAACCTGAATTGCATGTTGTTGGGCATATTTCTCATCTGAAGAGAAGATTAGTAGGTCATCTATGTATTGTAATATTTTCCCATTAGGTCCCAGGTCAAGATCTAGGAGATCCTGGCTAAGGGCCTGTCCAAACAGGTGGGGGCTATCTCTGAACCCCTGAGGTAATGCTGTCCAAGTCATCTGTTGATGTTTTTCTCCTGGGGCCTCCCACTCAAAGGCAAAAGGATTTTGGATTCTTTAGCCAAAGGTATGCAAAAAAAAATCCATCTTTGAGATCCAAAACTGTAAACCACTTGGCACTGGATGGGATTTCTCCCAAGATTACATAGGGATTGGGTACTGTGGGATGGAGGGGGACTACAGCTTCATTTATGATCCGGAGATCTTGAACCATTCGCCAGGTTCTGTCTTTTTTCTTTACTGAGAGGACTGGGGTGTTACATGGCGAACTGGTGGGGACCAATAGCCCACAAGCAAGTTATTTATTTATTAAAGGCTGTAGTTCCTCCCGAGCCTCTCTTTTGAGGGGATATTGTTTCCAGTTAGGAAACTGAGTGGGATCTCGGAGGACAGTGATGACCGGTTCAGCTTGGTGGGCTTGTCCAGGAATTCCCTGGTCCCACACCTGGGGGTTAATTTTGTCCTCCCATGGTTTTTGGTTCCTCTCTGTTGGAGAAGGTGTAATGGGTTCTTCAGTAGTAACTAGGAGCTGTAGAACTCTAGGGGCTGAAAAACTTTCCATCACAAGGGTAGTCCCCAGTTCCCCAGTTTAGTGAGTATATCTCTTCCCAATAAGGGAGTAGGACACTCAGGGACCACCAGAAACTGGTGGGAAAATATTTGTCCACCCCAGCAACAAAGAAGTGCTCAAGTGAATCTTTCAGTAGATGATTTTCCAGTAGCATCCAAAATGGTACAGGTTTAGAAGGAGAAAGCTCTGGAGCAGGAGGTCAGGACAGAGTAGGTAGCCCCCGTGTCAACCAAGAAATTCTCGGACCTACCTGCTGCATCCAGTTGCACCCTTGGCTCCAGCCCCGTGATGGTTATCTGTGACAGGCGGGCTGGCTGGAGTGGGCCACTTCAGTTCTCTTGAACCATCGTGAGGGAAGGCTTGTCACTTGACCTTGAGGCTCTTGGGTCCCGAGGGCAGAGTGCCGCCCAATGTCCCAGTTGATGGCATTTGTGCCAAGCCATTCTAGGAGACTTGTCACAGTTTGGACACTCTTTGGTCCAATGCCCCTCCTGTCTACAGATTAGGCATTTGCTTCATGCCTTGTCCTTCAAAGAATCAGGATGTGCCATAGGGCTTCCCTGGAGGGCAGCCAGCATCTGGGCATGCCTTGTCTCTTTTCTTCTCTTCCTCTCCTGGGCCCTGGCCTCCTTCTCCTGTTCTCTGTTATAAAATGTATTGGTGGCTGTCTGGATCATCTCATCTAAAGAGGCAGCAGGGTCCTGCTGCTGTAGCTTTTGTAACTTAATTCTGATATCTGATGCACATCGGGACAGGAATTTGTCATTTAAAATCACCTGTCCCTCGTGAGAGTCTAAGTCCAGATTGGTAAACTTTTGGAGAGCCTCTTTTAGCCTTTCCTTTTAGCCAGGAGACAGGGATCAGGACCATCCCCATGGAAAAGAAATGCAAAAAAGCAAAATGGCTGTCTGGGGAGGCCATACAAATAGCTGTGAAAAGAAGAGAAGTGAAAAGCAAAGGAGAAAAGGAAAGACATAAACATCTGAATGCAGAGTTCCAAAAAATAGCAAGAAGAGATAAGAAAGCTTTCTTCAGTGATCAATGCAAAGAAATAGAGGAAAACAACAGAATGGGAAAGACTAGAGATCTCTTCAAGAAAATCAGAGATACGAAAGGAACATTTCATGCAAAGATGGGCTCGATAAAGGACAGAAATGGTATGGACCTTACGGAAGCAGAAGATATTAAGAAGAGGTGGCAAGAATACATAGAAGAACTGTACAAAAAAAGATCTTCACGACCCAGATAATCACGATGGTGTGATCACTCACCTAGAGCCAGACATCCTGGAATGTGAAGTCAAGTGTGCCTTAGAAAGCATCACTATGAACAAAGCTAGTGGAGGTGATAGAATTCCAGTCGAGCTATTCCAAATCCCGAAAGATGATGCTGTGAAAGTGCTGCACTCAATATGCCAGCAAATTTGGAAAACTTAGCAGTGGCCACAGGACTGGAAAACGTCAGTTTTCATTCCAATCCCAAAGAAAGGCAATGCAAGGAATGCTCAAACTACCACACAATCGCACTCATCTCACATGCTAGTAAAGTAATGCTCAAAATTCTCCAAGCCAGGCTTCAGCAATATGTGAACCGTGAACTTCCTGATGTTCAAGCTGGTTTTAGAAAGGCAGAGGAATCAAAGATCAAATTGCCAACATCCGCTGGATCATGGAAAAAGCAAGAGAGTTCCAGAAAAACATCTATTTCTACTTTATTGACTATGCCAAAGCCTTTGACTGTGTGGATCACAATAAACTGTAGAAAATTCTCAAAGAGATGGGAATACCAGACCACCTGATCTGCCTCTTGAGAAATTTGTATGCAGGTCAGGAAGCAACAGTTAGAACTGGACATGGAACAACAGACTGGTTCCAAATAGGAAAAGGAGTACGTCAAGGCTCTATATTGTCACCCTGTTTATTTAACTTCTATGCAGAGTACATCATGAGAAATGCTGGACTGGAAGAAACACAAGCTGGAATCAAGATTGCCAGGAGAAATATCAATAACCTCAGATATGCAGATGACACCACCCTTATGGCAGAAAGTGAAGAGGAACTCAAAAGCCTCTTGATGAAAGTGAAAGTGGAGAGTGAAAAAGTTGGCTTAAAGCTCAACATTCAGAAAACGAAGATCATGGCATCAGGTCCCATCACTTCATGGGAAATAGATGGGGAAATAGTGTCAGATTTTATTTTTCTGGGCTCCAAAATCAGTGCAGATGGTGACTGCAGCCATGAAATTAAAAGACGCTTACTCCTTGGAAGAAAAGTTATGACCAACCTAGATAGCATATTCAAAAGCAGAGACATTACTTTGCCAACAAAGGTTCGTCTAGTCAAGGCTATGGTTTTTCCTGTGGTCATGTATGGATGTGAAAGTTGGACTGTGAAGAAGGCTGAGTGCCGAAGAATTGATGCTTTTGAACTGTGGTGTTGGAGAAGACTCTTGAGAGTCCCTGGGACTGCAAGGAGATCCAATCAGTCCATTCTGAAGGAGATCAGCCGTGGGATTTCTTTGGAAGGAATGATGCTAAAGCTGAAACTCTAGTACTTTGGTCACCTCATGCAGAGTTGGCTCATTGGAAAATACTCTGATGCTGGGAGGGATTGGGGGCAAGAGAAGGGGAGGACAGAGGATGAGATGGCTGGATGGCATGACTGACTCGATGGACGTGAGTCTGGGTGAAGTCTGGGAGTTGGTGATGGACAGGGAGGCCTGGCATGCTACGATTCATGGGGTCGCAAAGAATCGGACACGACTGAGCGACTGATCTAATCTGATCTGAGAGATCGATACCCTGGGAATGTTGAGGCATGATGACCTCCTGGGACCCCTGGGACTGGCTGATCCCCGAGCAGATTGAGGCATGACAACCATTCGAGGACTAGATCCCTAGGCAAGTCAAGGCGTGATGACTTCTTGGGACCCCTGGACTGGAGGTTGGGCGTCCCCAAGGTCTCCAGTGTGACCAGTGCTGTGTAGGATTAAGGGGTTCGATATTATACAGTATTTCCCTCCCAAGGCCAGCTATTTTCTGCTTGTCCCTCCAGAAGATTGTAGAGGCAACGTTGTGGGCCCGGTTGGGGCTGAGAAAAGGAGCATGAAACAGGAGAGGAGGCACAGCACAACCTTTGAAAGAATGACATAGCACAAGGGCATAAGGTAAACCAATTAAAATCACTTGGGTCAAATGACAAGTCAAATTCAAGTAAACCTTAATCCCCAATCTATAAGCCAACAGACACACCCAGAGTGGGCAGGACAGCTCTAAGGCACTGTCAAAAGATGGAGGATTGGGTGGTTCCCCAATGGCTTGGATGATCCTCCCACTCATTAGCATATGAATTAACCTCTGCTCGGAAAAACCTAGCCAGGCCACATTCCATGGCCACAGCCCTTCCCCTCGGCAATGGCCCACACCCTCAATAGTGGGCTTCTCTGAATCCTAACAAATCCACCTCTTACTTTTTGGCCGGCTGAAGGACAGGAGGAAAAAGCAGTGGGGAAAACGTGCCAAGAAATCTCCTTCATAGCCTGCCAGAAAATTTGCTAAATATCTGACTGGTGCTCACAGTTTTCATTGGCCTGATTCTTGGCACACAGAAGAGTAAGGACAGAAGAACCCCCCACCGGCTTGTGTAACAGCTACTGGGGCCCAGCAGATAGTGCCTTTAGGACATATCAAAGAGTAGCCTCTCCATAGTCCCTCAACTGCACCCACTGCCGCCCATCTGTTTGCCAGGGATTCAAGGAAACAAGAAACGAGAGATTGTAAAGGAATTAAGATTTTGTTTAGGCATATCCTTCCAGCCATAGGAGCGAGAACCCCCTACCTTAACTGGAGGTCAGAGCTGCGTGAGCTTTCTGCTGAGTTCGTTTTTCGCTGTCCTGGTCTCCAGCACGATAGGCCTCTTGTCAGTTCCCTTGCACTGGGTTTTCTTTGCGTTTCGCGCTGAGTTGGGCTCCTGCTGTGCTTGGCTTCCTTCTTGCAGGGGCTGTGCGGAGGTTGTTTCAGCCAGGTTAAATCCGAGTCAGGGCACCAGAGATGTCAGGCGAGTGTATGGTTCTCGGTTCTTGTCTCCTCACAACAATGATTTGGAGGAACGGACATTAAAGCCCTCGGTGCATCACAGCTCTCGGGTCTTGAACAAACCGTGTCATAGCTCTTAGACAAATCAGTGTTACAGCTTTATTTTATTTAGAAGATAGCTGGAGAATCCATCCCCAAAGAAGAGAAGAGAGTGGAGGAACGTGCCAGCTTGTGTGCGTGGTGGGGATGGGGGGCGGGTAGAGAGAGAGAGCGAGAGAGAAAGAGCCTATGCATGCGGGAGAGAAAGAGAGTGAGAGAGCACTTGGCTCCTCCTTTTATATGTTTTTTTCTTTCCCCTATGCAAATTGGGCTTAGCCAGGAGTGCTGTTCTACCTGAAGTCCTCACTCCCGTCCTTGGACCTTCCTTTGACCTTCTTCTGTTCTATTTTTGCTGGCTTTTCCCTTCCTTGTCTTTTAGCCACTGCCATTTTGGACTCTTTTTCCCTATTCTAACTACCTAACACCATGACTACCAAGCTTGGAGTCCAAGTAAAAGTGCATAGTAATGGCATGAATCATAAGTCCATTGAAAGTCTATGATCCAACAGATTATTTTAGTAGTTCTAATTTCCCATACAATTATGGAATGGTCAAAGAGACCAAGAAAAGCTGACTGAGAAAGCAAGGTTCAGTCCACATGCTTCGCCCATTTCTGGTTGCTCCCCTCGCAGGGACCTGGGTGTCTCTTGGCCTTGGTAGGTCGGTATATAAACCCGGACAAGGTTCCCCTTTGGGGGGCTGCCTTTAGTCATTACGAGGCACCATGAAACCGTGGAGCAGGGCTCATCTCTTGCTTCATGCAAGGTGTGTCATTCATGCACACAAGCACACCCAAGAGTCAGTAAGGCAGAAAACGTGTATACTGAGAAAGCAGAGAGGCTGGAGCTCTGAGTGTTCTTACCTTGTCCTGAGGATCCCAGACGAGCCCCCAAGATGATAGCTTACCGTGAAGAGTGTTGGATTCATGATCTCCAAAGAAGACGATTTAACTTTAGGACCAGGGACCAGGCTTGATCATTCAAGAGCTTTTGTGTAGCAAAGTTTTATTAAAGTGAAGAGGGACAGAGGAATCTCCTGACATAGACATCAGAAGGGGGATGGAGAAATAGCCCCCTCACTAGTGTTAGCAAGAGAGTTATATACTTTTAAGTTAATTATTACACTAAATCAAAAGAATGTCTCAAGTTTGTGAAAATTTTACCAGACCCACACACACAATTTACATTTTAGGATAACAGGATTAGAACTTAATAATAGAAAGATCCTACTAGACCCACTCCCATAATATACCTTTTAAGATATCAGGATTAGTCAGAAGGTTTTCAGGAAGGAGAAAGTGTCCTCAAGTAGGATACATTGTTGTTATATAATCTCTAGTACAGAGTTTAAACTGAGTTGTTTGTTGTGTAATCATCAGTTCTGGGTTTAAAGAAAAAAACGTTTTATGTGACTAAGACTAAGGAATGTAGAGAGAAAAAAAAGTTTGTCCTTTCCTCCTCCTTGAGAATTCCAGACCCCTATCCCCTCCTTGAGAACCTCAGACCGACACTTCTCTCCTCAGGGATCCCCCGACTTCTTATCAACCTGCCTAGGAATTGACTCTCTCAAGAGCTGGACCATAAAGAAAGCTGAGAATCCAAGAGTTGGTGCTTTTGAACTGTGGTGTTGGAGAAGACTCTTAAGAGTCCCTTGGACTGCAAGGAGATCCAACCAGTCCATCCTAAAGGAGATCAGTCCTGGGTGTTCATTGAAAGAACTGATGCTGAAGCTGAAACTCCAATACTTTGGTCACCTGATACAAAGAACCGACTCATTGGAAAAGACCCTGATGCTGGGAAAGATTGAAGGAGGGGGGATAAGGTGACGACAGAGGATGAGATGGTTGGATGGCATCACCAACTCAATGGAGATGAATTTGAGTAAACTCCAGGAGTTGGTGATGCACAGGGAGGCCTGGCGTGCTGCAGTCCATGGGGTCACAAAGAGTCAGATATGACTGAACTGAACTGAAAACAACAATAACTCAAGTTAATTTAAGCCAGAGAAATTGAAATTATGACATGTGTATCCAGGGCAGTAGATTAAGCTGTCTACTTCCCTTGATAGAACAAGAAATCCTGGGGTAGGAAATGTTCCATTACAGATAAGAAGTGGAAAAAGTCAGATATTCGGGTAATGTTTTCCTCTATCTCTTTTTCCTTATTCTGTCTTCTTTTCTTCTTTCACCCTGATTTTTGGAGTTTTTCCACAGAAATGTCCACATTACAGCTTGCAGGTTTATGTTTCCTCTTTTCAAGAGTTAAATGCAAAGTGATCAGCTTTTTCTAAAACACAAATTTTAAATTTCTAGAAGAGAGATTATGAGTGACCCAGCTTCAGATAGGTGTCCATGCCTGGTTCAATCAGTGGCAACTAGGGAGTTTGGGTTATATGATACAGACCCTATACAGCAGGAAGAAGCAGTTATTAAAGAAAGGTTATCACTGTCAACTGTACATTCTCCCCCAAAAGTGTCTACTCCTGGTGGTCTTTAGTTATGTACTTGTGATTGAAAAATGGACTTCTTGGGAGGTTCAAGAGGGAGGGAACATATGTATACCTATGGTTGATTCATGTTGATATTTGGCAGAAACCAACAAAATTTGGTAAAGCAATTATCCTTCAATTAAAAAATAAATTAAAAATGGGCTTCTTGTTGGCATGGTTCATCTTATATTTGCATTATATTTTGCTTTTCATAGTAATTTATCACAATAATTTTGTAACTCTTATTATGTCTTGGTTCTTGGAGTTAAAGTCCTACATGGTAGCAGTTTTATGCTACTCTGTGAATTCTTCTGTAGAATTTTAGCTTGCTTTGCATAAGCCTCTAATGTTTCCTTCCAGGAACCTTATAGTAATCCTGAAGATAAGTGATTACAACCAGCTTATATCAGTTTAGATCTGTAATTGACTGATTTATTTTCCCCTAACAGAAGGCGAAAAACCTTTTCTATCCTGTGTCCCATAAGGTACGATGTCCCATTTCTGTGAATATAACATTCTGAAAATGTAAAAAATGATAGAAGGTACTCCCTACTTGAATTATTCCTGGTGTTTGGATTGTCCTGAAATGGAAGACACAATCTATTATCAAAGCAAAATATAAATTGAGTCTTTGTCGTCATTAATAGATACAGTGTCAGTAAACACTAGATCTAGGTGTAAAACTTGAGGGAAAAGTTCATAAAAAGAAAAGTTCCTCTAGTTCAATAGTCAACACTATGATTAGCATGACTCCCGTTTCTCCTGCTGTACTCAAGGTAGTATCATTTGCATCCATGTTACCCTGTTTTTTCTTGAAAATTTTGCCAGGAGAAAGCAGTATTAGGATTAATGTAATAAGGAATCCAAACTGAAGTAAATATGTCAATACCTTTGAGCAGAGAATTGAATGAAAAAATGAAATCCAGAAATGTATAAAACTGTATATATTTTTTTAACTCTAAAATAATTTTAAACATTTTCTTGCTAAAATGAAGGAATGAGTTTGTGTGTAGAGAGAAAGAGAGATAAAAATATTACTAAATGTTATTATCTTCACAGATTGAAATAGAATGCTTTTAGGTGAATAGAATGCCTTTATTTTTTAAGTGCTTTGATAAGTTCCTTGGATGAAGATAGGGTCTGTCAAGGAACCCCAAATGTCACCAGATATTAAAGGTAGGGGAAAAGTGTTCTGCACCAGGAGGAATAATCTAGAGCTCCCTGGAAATATTAGGAGACTGAGGATTTAAAGCAGACAGATGAGAGGAGGAGGATTGTCAAAGCGCAATGGTGGAAGGTAACGGATTGGGATGGAGTCTGCATACAAGATGTTACATAGCAGAACTGCAGAAGCGGGAACAGAGTTTTAGGAAAGGGATATGGAGAAGAGGAAGGCTGTATGTGAATTTTAAACTTGCTTACCTTTTGCATGGGCTATAACCCCATCCTGCCCTCCTCATCTCTTCAGTGAAATCTACTCACCAAAAAATGAACAAAATGTGTGTGTGTATGTATAAGCTTTAAAAAGGGAGTTATTTTCATATTGGGGTCAATATTATGAATATAATAATGGCATGTGTATGCATGGAAATCAAGGGATCCCTAAGAAGATAAGTGCCCTAGGAAATTAAAAAAAAAAAAAAGGAAAAAGTCCATAATGCAGTGCTTCTCAAGCTTACTTGACCCAGATTTTTAGTGTAGGAGTACTCCCAGCTCTAGAGTTCTATTAAGGAATTAAAAGATCAGAACAGGCATTCTGTTCCATCTTTTCAGTTTTATTTGAACTAGAATTGTAGACTTGCTAAAAGTATCATGGTAAACAAAACCAGAATATTTCACTAAATTTTAGAAAGATGCCAGGTTATCTATATTTGCCTTCACTAAAAGAAAAGAAGTTTTCTCAAACTTGCAGAAATGGAGACCAGAATGGTAGTTACCAGAAATGTGTGGTAAGGAGTGGATGAAGGTAGTTAAAAGGTGTAGACTTCCAGTTATAGTCATAAAACAAATAAGTTCTGGGGAATGTAAGGTATAGCATGATGAATATAAAGTGAAAGTGAAATTGTTCAGTTGTGTCTGACTCTTCGCGGCCCCATGGACTGCAGCCCACCAGGCTTCTCCATCCATGGGATTTTCCAGGTAAGAATACTGGAGTGGATTGCCATTTCCTTCTCCAGGGAATCTTCCCGACCCAGAGATCAAACCCATGTCTCCTGCATTGTGGGCAGATGCTTTACCCTCTGACCACCAGGAAGTGAGCAATAAATATTTGTATGTTTGAAAATTGCCAAGAGAATAAATTTTAAATGTTCTCATCATAAGGGAAAAAAATTAATTATGTGAGATTCTGGATGTTAACTAAACTTATTATGGTTATCATTTTATAAAATATACATATATCAAATCATTGTGTTGTATACCTTAAACTAATATGATATTTAATGCCAATTATATCTCAATAAAATTGGGGGTGGTGGGAAAAAGTAGTTTCTGAGAATACAGTCAAATGAAAAGCTGCTCAAATTCTTGAAAAACTCCACCTACTTGGCATCCCTCAACCTTGAGACATGTTCCTTGCCAAAGGCTTACTTTCTTTTCTATTATAAAAACATAAAGACATTACTGACAAATTTCCTGCCTCCAAGAATTTATTCCGTTCTTTCTTCTGAACATGTTATTCAGGATGTTTTGAAATACCAAACTTTCTGTATTCTGAGCTGAAAGCATGAGTGATGCAATTTATTTTGCCTGAAACGAATTTATGTATTAATAGATTTTTATATTAGGCAAGAAAGCGTGGAAATTTATCATAAGCAAATTAACATGATCTTACTCATGAACTGTTTTGTTTTTTTTTTTTTTTTTTGTATTGTGTACGTGAGATTTTCCTTGACAAACTTAGTGAGAACTGGGGTGGGGAGAAGTGACTCCTTGGAGGGAAAATTAAAAGTGTTATGTTTCAGCATCATCTGCTTTAAAATATTTCAAGTAAACTTTGAAATAAAAATTTTGGAGTCTAATGGGTTCTTTTCATTTTAAATAGGAGTATAGCTGTTTTTGCCAACAAAGGTCCATCTAGTCAAAGCTATGGTTTTCCCAGTAGTCATATATGGATGTGAGTATTGGACTATAAAGAAAGCTGAGCACTGAAGAATTGATGCTTTTGAACTGTGGTGTTGGAGAAGACTCTTGAGAGTCCCTTGGACTGCAAGGAGATCCAACCAGTCCATCCTAAAGGAAATCAGTCCTGACTATTCATTGGAAGGACTGATTTTGAAGCTGAAACTCCAATACTTTGGCTACCTGATACAAAGAACTGACTCATTTGAAAAGACCCTGATGCTGGGAAAGATTGAAAGAGGGAGGAGAAGGGGATGGCAGAGGATGAGATGGTTGAATGGCATCAGCAACTCGGTGGACATGAGTTTGGGTAAACTCTGGGAGTTGGTGATGGACAGGGAGGCCTGGTGTGCTGCAGTCCATGGGGTCGCAAAGAGTCAGACACGACTGAGTGACTGAACTGAACAGATAGCTGTTTTACAATATTGTACAACAAAGTGAATTAGCTATGTGTAGGATCTTTCCTGGTGGCTCAGATGGTAAAGCGTCTGCCTACAATGCCTACCATGTGGAAGACCCGGGTTCAATCCCTGGGCAGGGAAGATCTCCTGGAGAAGGAAATGGCAACCCACTCCAGTATTCTTGCCTGGAAAACCCCATGGATGGTGGAACCTGGTAGGCTATAGTCCATGGGGTCACAAAGAGTCGGACATGACTGAGCGACTTCACTTCACTTCACAAGTGTCCTGGGGAAACAGACTTTTGGCGGGCACAAGCAAAACCTTGTGTGTACCAGGTCATAGGGGAAAGCAGCAGTGACCTCACAGGAGACTGAGCCAGCCTTGCCTGGGTGTCTGGGAGTCTCTGGTGGAGGTGTGGGTTGACAATGGCCTGCTGTGGGGTCAGGGGCTCTGGCTAGAGCAGTTGGGAGGGTGGTATGTTGGCATAGGTCCTCTCAGAGGAGGTTACCATTAGTCTTACCACAGAGCCTGTGGATTCCAGGACCGGGTGCCTCAGGGAAACCTACAGGGAGGGATTGCAGCACCCACACCAGCAGAAAGTCAGATTCATGGTCTGCTGAGCTTGGCCCTGCCCACCGAGGAAGACCTAGTTCTCCCCACGGCCAGTCCCTCCCAGCAGGATAAGCTTGCCCAAGCCTCTTACCCTCATCCATCAGAGGGCAGACAGAAGAAGTAAGAACTTCAATCCCATGGCCTCTAGAATGAAAACCACAATCACAGAAAACTAACTAATCTGATCACATGGGCCATAGCTTTGTCTAACTCAATGAAACTAAGCCATGCTGTGCAGGGCCACGCAAGATGGGCAGGTCATGGTGGAGAGTTCTGACAAAACATGGTTCACTGGAGAAGGGAATGGCAAACCACTTCAGTATTCTTGTCTTGAGAACCCCGTGAACAGTATGAAAGGGCAAAAAGATAGGTCAAGGAAAGATGAACTCCCCAGGTCAGGAGGTCCAATATGCCACTGGAGAAGAGTGGAGAAATAGCTCCAGGAAGAATGAAGAGGCTGAACCAAACAGGAAATGATGCATAGTTGTGGATATGTCTGGTGGTGAAAGTAAAGTCTGATGCTATTACGAACAACATTGCATAGGAACCTCGAATGTATGGTACATGAATCAAGGTAAATTGGAAGTGGTCAAACAGGACATGGCAAAAGTGAATGTCAACATTTTAGGAATCAGTGAATTAAAATTGATGGGACAGGGCAAATATAGTTCAGATGACCATTATATCTACTACTGTGAGCAAGAGTTCTTTAAAAAGAAATGGAGTAGCCCTCATAGTCAACAAAAGAGCCCAAAATGCAGTAATTGGGAACAATCTCAAAAATGACAGAATGATCTCAGTTCAAATCGAAGGCAAACCATTCAGCATCACAGTAATCCAAGTCTATGCCCCAACCACTAATGCTGAGGAAGCTGAAGTCAAATGGCTTTATGAAGACTTACAAGACCTTTAAGAACTAACAACAAAAAAAGATGTCCTTTTCATAATAAGGGATTGGAATGCAAAAGCTGAAAGTCAAGAGATAACTGGAGTACCAGGCAAGTTTGGCCTTGGAGTACAAAACAAAGCAGGGCAAAGGCTAAAGTTTTGCCAAGAGAACCAACTGGTCACAGCAAACACCCTGCACCAACAACTCAGGAGATGAATCAACACGTGGACGGCACCAGATGGTAAATACCAAATTCAGATTGATTAGAAGTGAAAGGCAAAGGAGAAAAGGAAAGATTCCCACTTGAATGCAGAGTTCCAAAGAATAGCAAGGAGAGATAAGAAAGCATTCCTCAGTAATCAATGCAAAGAAGTAGAGGAAAACAATAGAATGGGAAAGACTAGAGATCTTTTCAAGAAAATTAGAGATACCAAGAGAACATTTCAAAGGACAGAAGTGCTATGGACCTAACAGAAGCAGAAGATATTAAGAAGAGGTGGCAAGAATACACAGAAGAACTGTACAAAAAAGATCTTCACAACCCAGATAATCACGATGGTGTGATCACTCACCTAAAACCAGACATCCTGGAATGTGAAGTCAAGTGGGCCTTAGGAAGCATCACCATGAACAAAGCTAGTGGAGGTGACTGAATTCCAGTTGAGCTATTTCAAATCCCAAAAGATGATGCTGAGAAAGTGCTGCACTCAATATGCCAGCAAATCTGGAAAACTCAGCAGTGGCCACAGGACTGGAAAAGGTCAGTTTTCATTCCAATCCCAAAGAAAGGCAATGTCAAAGAACGCTCAAACTACTGCACAATTGCACTCATCTCACACATTAGCAAAGTAATGCTCAAAATTTTCCAAGCCGGGCTTCAGCAATACATGAACCGTGAACTTCCAGATGTTCAGCTGGTTTAAGAAAAGGCAGAGGAACCAGAGATCAGGTTGCCAACATCCACTGGATCATTGAAAAAGCAATCGAGTTCCAGGAAAACATCTATTTCTGCTTTATTGACTATGCCAAAGCCTTTGACTGTGTGGATCACAATAAACTGTGGAAAATTGTAAGAGATGGGAATACCAGACCACCTGATCTGCCTCTTGAGAAATTTGTATGTCGGTCAGGAAGCAACAGTTAGAACTGGACATGGAACAACAGACTGGCTCCAAATAGGAGAAGGAGTACGTCAAGGCTGTATATTGTCACCCTGCTTATTTAACTTACATGCAGAGTACATCATGAGAAATGCTGGGCTGGAAGAAGCACAAGCTGAAATCAAGATTGCCAGGAGAAATATCAATAACCTCAGATATGCAGATGACACCACTCTTATGGCAGAAAGTGAAGAGGAACTAAAAAGCCTCTTGATGAAGGTGAAAGAGGAGAGTGAAAAAGTTGGCTTAAAGCTCAACATTCAGAAAACGAAGATCATGGCATCTGGCCCCATGGCTTCATGGGAAATAGAGGGGGAAACAGTGGAAACAGTGTCAGACTTTATTTGGGGGGGCTCCAAAATCACTGCAGATGGTGACTGCAGCCATGAAATTAAAAGACGCTTACTCCTTGGAAGGAAAGTTATGACCAACCTAGATAGTATATTCAAAAGCAGAGACATTACTTTGCCAACAAAGGTCCATCTGGTCAAGGCTATGGTTTTTGCAGTGGTCATGTATGGATGTGAGAGTTGGACTGTGAAGAAAGCTGAGCGCCTAAGAATTGATGCTTTTGAACTGTGGTATTGGAGAAGACTCTTGAGAGTCCCTTGGACTGCAAGGAGATCCAACCAGTCCATTCTGAAGGAGATCAGCCCTGGGATTTCTTTAGAAGGAATGATGCTAAAGCTGAAACTCCAGTACTTTGGCCACCTCATGCAAAGAGTTGACTCATTGGAAAAGACCCCGATGCTGGGAGGGGTGGGGGCAGGAGGAGAAGGGGATGATAGAGGATGAGATGGCTGGATGGCATCACTGACTGGATGCATGTGAATCTGAGTGAACTCTGGGAGTTGGTGATGGACAAGGAGGCCCGGCGTGCTACGATTCTTGAGGTCGCAAAGAGTCGGACATGACTGAGCGACTGAACTGAACTGTACTGCATTGTCTAGTGGTTTTCCCTACTTTCTTCAATTTCAGTCTGAATTTGGCAATAAGGAGTTCATGATCTGAGCCACAGTCAGCTCCTGGTCTTGTTTTTGTTGACTGTATAGAGCTTCTCCATCTTTGGCTGCAAAGAATATAATCAATCTGATTTCGGTGTTGACCATCTGGTGATGTCCTTGTGTAGAGTCTTCTCTTTGTTGTTGCAAGAGGGTGTTTGTTATGACCAGTGCATTTTCTTGGCAAAACTCTATTAGTCTTTGCCCTGCTTTAACCTGTACTCCAAGGCCAAATTTGCCTGTTACTCCAGGTGTTTCTTGACTTCCTACTTGCATTCCAGTCCCCTATAATGAAAAGGACATCTTTTTTGGGTGTCAGTTCTAAAAGGCCTTGTAGGTCTTCATGGAACCGCTCAACTTCAGCTTCTTCAGCGTTACTGGTTGGGGCATAGACTTGGATTACTATGATATTGAATGATTTGCCTTGGAAATGAACAGAGATCATTCTGTCGTTTTTGAGATTGCATCCAAGTACTGCATTTCAAACTCTTTTGTTGACCATGATGGCTACTCCATTTCTTCTGAGGGATTCCTGCCCACAGTAGTAGACATAATGGTCATCTGAGTTAAATTCACCCATTCCAGTCCATTTTAGTTCGCTGATTCCTAGAATGTCGACATTCACTCTTGCCATCTCTTGTTTGACCACTTCCAATTTGCCTTGATTCATGGACCTGACATTCCAGCTTCCTATGCAATATTGCTCTTTACAGCATCAGACCTTGCTTCTATCACCAGTCACATCCACAACTGGGTATTGTTTTTGCTTTGGCTCCATCCCTTCATTCTTTCTGGAATTATTTCTCCACTGATCTCCTGTAGCATTTGGGCACCTACTGACCTGGGGAGTTTCTCTTTCAGTATCCTATAATTTTTCCTTTTCATACTGTTCATGGAGTTCTCAAGGCAAGAATACTGAAGTGGTTTGCCATTCCCTTTTCCAGTGGACCACATTCTGTCAGACCTTTCCACCATGACCCACCCATCTTGGGTAGCCCCACATGGCATGGCTTAGTTTCATTGAGTTAGATAAGGCTGTGTTCCTAGATGACCAGCTTTCTGTGAGTATGGTTTCAGTGTGCCTGCCCTCTGATGCCTTCTTGCAACACCTACCATCTTACTTGGGTTTCTCTTACCTTGGACGTGGGGTATCTCTTCACGGCTGCTCCAGCAAAGTGCAGCCACTGCCTCTTTCCTTGGACAAGGGGTATCTCCTCAACTCTGCCCCTTCTGATCTTGAACGTGGAGTAGCTCCTCTAGGCCCTCCTGTGCCCGCACAGCCACTGCTCCTTTGATGGAAGTCTATTTCTTGAAGTCTATTTCTTGCCTTAATGATGAAGGAAGAGTCATCAGACTCAATTACTCTAAATTGTTGTTTATAAGTGAGTAAGCAAGTCTCCTTAAGAGGGAGAAGCAGCATGCAGGTCATATCCATAGAAGTTTGTTTACCTCACTTAAACCAGAGACTCTGAATCATAACTATCAAGAACTAGTTTTAATGGACAGCCAGACCTCTGCAAGGTCTGCTACTATGGTGCTAGCAAATACTGGTAAGGACACTTCCCTAAATATGTTTCCTTAAGAATTGGGGGCTCTGGAGGAAATTCATATGTTTTATACTTACTCTTCTTATGGAGAATAGGTATTAATAATTGGAGATTATGATAACACAAACTTGGGAGGTGGTGTGAGGACATCTCAGCCAAAGAAAACTATAAAAGAAGGAGTCAGGGAAGTCAGTAAAGAGGATCCCAAGAACAATACATTTTAATTTCCAGCAGTAGTTTGCCTTTACTTGGCAGTATAAGTTTGTTTTCTGCTGTGCTATCACAGGGACCTTTAAATTCCCCTAAACCAAGTCATAATCTGATAAATAGGATTTAAACAGTGTCTTAGTCTAACTCAAATATTGAATTAACAGCCCCACCAATGACATTTGGATCAGGAGTGATTCAGAAGGAATGGTGTAGACTCTCTGACTTCCCTTATTTATTTTATGACTGCAAGAAATAGATCATTAAATAGAAAACAAATTCAGGTGTTCACACAGATGTACTGCTTCTGGGAAAACTGGAACTTGGGAGCCACTAGTGTGCTGCAGACCTTGGTTTATGTCTCCATTTCCAGTCTGATTCTCCTCATCCTATTTCTCCTACTGATACCTTCCACTTCTCTAAGCTGGTGCTACAGTTGCAAGGCTTCTAATTTTCTCAGGCTTCTGCATGAATGGGTTTGGAAATTATGAAACTAGTTACTCTGTTGAGAAGCAACACAGTTTACAGCAAGTCTGATAACCCTGTTCTTGGTATTTACTACTCATAATGACGTAAATACTTGATAAAATTACCCATGGACATTAACTATTGTGGATACCCAGCCACACCTTTGCAAATATTTTCTAGTGGATATTATATTTCTCCAAGGAAGAAATTCAAAATATTCTACTTTAGAAATTGGAAACAAAATATTGAAATATACGATGATGATGATTGGTATGAACGGACTGCAAAGCAGACTCCAGTGAATTGGTTGACCCCAAAGCAGTTTTGGGCAAATGCTTTGCATGGTATGATCTAGCTCTTTCTGCAGAATTTTGTCGCATTCCCTGAAGGGGATTCCCTCATGTAGGACCAAGCACACTGAATGAGTAAAAACCCTGTGATTGTGAAAAATAAAAGTGTCCCATATTTAGTGATGGTGAAGAATTCTGTACTACTTAGGGTGAGATTTAGTTGCATGTAACAAAAAAATCCTAAATAATCAATAGTTTATTTCTCTGAAAGTCTGGATGTAGGAAGCACGGGATTGTAGAGTCCATGGACATCAAGGGCTTCCCTGATAGCTCAGTTAGTAAAGAATCCGCCTGTAATGCAGGAGACCCTATTTCTATCCCTGGGTCTGGAAGATCCACTGGAGAAGGGACAGGCTACCCACTCCAGTCTTCTTGAGCTTCCCTTGTGGCTCAGCTGGTAAAGAATCTGCCCACAGTGCAGGAGACCAGGGTTTGATCCCTGAGTTAGGAAGATCCCCTGGAGAAGGGAAAGGCTACCCACTCCAGTATTCTGGCCTGGAGAATTCCTTGGGATCACAAAGAGTCAAACATGACTGAGTGAGTTTCACTTTCACTTTGGACATCAAGAACTCTGGCTCCTTCATTCTTGCTACTCAGGTCTTCGTTTTCATCTTGCATTATGGCCCAAGATAGCATCTGGACCACAGGCCATCACATTCTATTTTTTTAAGGAGACTTTCTAGAAGTCTTACACAGTGTTTCCACTTTTATTTTGTTAGACAAATGCAAGTTTCATGGCTAAATCTAGCCACAAGGGATGGTAGGAAATATATTTTTCTAGCTGCAAGGAAGATCCAGCAGAGCCAAACACCAATAAATAGATAAATAAGTAAATGGAGAACTTTCAGAGTCAATTAGAAACATTTATCTCAGATGATACGAAGAAATATATATCTGTCACATCCAAGAGTCTGACTACTTTATTATAATACAAACTAAATTTCTCCAGACTTATCTCTGGAGATTTAAAAAAAAAGAGCCACATTAAAAATAATAACTTATGTTTTATGGGTCCTTGCTCTTACTTGCTTTCCTATGTTCCCAGAATCTTCCACAGCACTCTGTATTTTTAGGGGGAAAAAAATATGTGTTGTGCTTTCAAATAAATCTAATCAGCTTCCATGGAGCAGGCAGAAGGATTGGAAATACTTTACAAAGTGTTCAACTGAAATCTACATTTCAGTTATTAAGAAATAAAGGGAGAATTAGGACTCAGAGTCAATTAGACATATTTTGCTTAGATGATAGGAAAAAAGACTTTCTGCATGACCCTCTACTCACTGGACATAATGCATGTGCTAAGCCATCATGCTCATTGCTCTGACTCCTACTTCAATTTGTGGGCATCATCCCTGTCTGATTCTATGCCTACTTTAAGGGGCTGTAGCCATAATATTGCACACACATGCAAGAAGTGTTCACATCCACAATATTTGAGAGCAAGTTGCAAATATAACAGTTATTTATCCCTAAATATTTCAGTATTTCCTATGATCAGAAATATTAGTCTACATAACCACAATACAGTTGTCAATTTCAGGGCTTCCTTGGGGACTCAGTGGTAAAGAATCTCCCTGCCAATTCAGGAGACCTGGGTTGGAAAGACCCCCTGGAGAAGGCAGTGGCAACCCACTCCAGTATTCTTGCCTGGGAAATCCCATAGACAGAGGAGCCTGGTGGGCTACAGTCCATGGGGTCGCAAAAGAGTTGAACACGACTTAGTGACTGAACAACAACGATGATAACTTATTTTACCTCCCACATTCCAGCACTGTCAGTTTACCCGAAACTGCCCTCTGTTATAGCCAAGTTATACCTTTGGATTCCTCTTTCCTTAGGACTTTCAGCTTTTCAGGTCTTTCCTCAGTCCCTTGGGTCTTAAATTTCTAAATGCATGTATATACTTTCTTGATGTTTAAGAAATGTTTTCAAAGAGAAAAGGCATTTTTAAAATTGTATTACTTTATAAGAAAACAATAGCAAGAAGTAAAACCAGAGAATATGTCTGAAAGAAGACCTAATAAGACTTATATTCTGTACTTTTTTTTTTGGTATCATGGTACTCAGTTCAGTTCCATCTCTCAGTTGTGTCCAACTCTTTGAGACCCCATGGACTGCAGCATGCCAGGCTTCCCTGTTCATCACCAACTCCTGGAGCTTGCTCAAACTCATGTCCATTGAGTTGGTGATGCCATCCAACCATCTCATCCTCTGTTGTCCCCTTCTCCTCCTGCCTTCAATCTCTCCCAGCATCAGGGTCCTTTCCAGTGAGTCAGTTCTTCGCATCAGGTGGCCAAAGTACTGGAGCTTCAGCTTCAGCATCAGTCCTTCCAATGAATATTCAGGATTGATTTCCTTTAGGATGGACTGGTTGGATCTCCTTGCAATCCAAGGGGCTCTCAAGAGTCTTCTCCAACACCACTGTTCAAAAGCATCAATTCTTCAGTGCTCAGTTTTCTTTATAGTCCAACTCTCACATCCACACATGACCACTGGAAAAACCATAGCTTTGACCAGATGGACCTTTGTTGGCAAAGTAATGTCTCTGCTTTTTAATATGCTGTCTAGGTTGGTCATAGCTTTTCTCCCAAGGAGCAACTATCTTTTAATTTCATGGCTGCAGTCACCATCTGCAGTCATTTTGGAGCCCAAGAAAATAAAGTTTGTCACTGTTTCCATTGTTTCCTGATCTATTTGCCAAGAAATGATGGGACCAGATGCCATGATCCTAGTTTTCTGAATGTTTTAAGCTAACCTTTTCACTCTCCTCTTTCACCTTCATCAAGAATCTCTTTAGTTCTTCTTCACTTTCTGCCATAAGGGTGATGTTATCTGCATATCTGAGGTTATTGATATTTCTCTCAGCAATCTTGATTCCAGCTTGAGGTTCATCCAGCCGAGCGTTTCTCACGATGTACTCTGCATATAAGTTAAATTTGCAGGGTGACAATATACAGCCTTGATGTACTTGCTTCCCTGTTTGGAACCAGTCTGTTGTTCCCTGTCCAGTTCTAACTGGTGTTTACTGATCTGCATACCTTAAACCCATTAATAGAGTACACAGCCTGTCTAACCCCAAACTTCTTTACACCAAGCAACCGTTTTCTTCCCCAGATCAGTGATTCTTAAGTTTCTGTTATAGAACTTTCTGGAGAGACTCTGAATGGATATAATCAACACATTTTTGAGTGCCCAAATGTGTGCTGACACTGTTGTGTGGAAAAGAAAATCATGAAATAGCTTGGAGCTGAGAGGTAACAATAATTACTTTGACTGATTGCTCTAGCTTCAGTGCTGAGAATATGCAATAGGGGGATTATGGGAGGCAGGCAGCAGTTGCAGAGTTATTGCACACCAGCCAAGTGAGACACGGTGCTGACCTGGATGGAAGTATAAATAACTGACAGGGTGAGACGTGGACAGATTCTGGATGTACTTTGATTATCCAGTCTATAAGATTTGATGTTTGATTGGTTGCAGATTTTGAGGTAAAAAATGCAGACTCCAAGATTTTCGCCTGAGTAACATTTCTCCATGTTTTTGGCAATTAGAGTGGACAAATACCAAGTAAATATAATAAGCTGTCTGATAGACAAATTTATCATGATGTGGTTAGATGCATAAAAATATTTTCTAGTAAAATATACTTTAAATAAAAACAGACAAAAAAACCCCAAACAACTTGATTTTAAAAATGAGCCAAAGACTTTAACACACACATGCCAAAGAAGATGTACAGATAACAAATAAATATACAAAAAGATGCTCCATGTCATAAGGGAGATGCAAATTAAAACAGTGAGATACTACTATACACTTACCCAAATGGCAAAAATCTGGAACACTCAACACCAAATGCTGAGAAAGATGTGGTATAATAGTAATTCTCTCTCGTTACTGATAGAAATACAAAACGGTACAACCACTTTGGAAGACAATTTGGCAGTTTCTTATAAGGTGAAACATTCTATATGATCCAACAGTTGTGTTGTCTGGTATTTCCCCCCCAAAATGGAAAGCTTACATCCACATGAAAACCTGCACAGGGATGCTTATAGCAGATTTATTTATAGAGACTTAGAAGCAACTTAGATGTCCATCTGTAGATGAATGGAAAATTAACTGTTGTACATCCAGGCAGTGCTATATTATTCAGTGCTCAAAGGAAGAGTTTTCAAGCCACAAAAAGATGTGGAAAAACTTTAAATGTATAGTCGTAGGTAAATGAAAGGACTTTCCAGGGGTAAAGAATCTGCCTGCCAGTGCAGACTCACAAGAGATCTGAGTTTGATTCCTGGATTGGGAAGATCCCCTGGAGAAGGAAATGGCAACCTACTCCAGTATTCTTGCCTGGAAAATTCCATGGACAGAGGAGCATCATGGGCTACAGTTCATGGGGTTGCAAAGAGTTGTACATGACTGAGCAACTGAGACTGCTCATGCACACACACACACACAAGTAGATGAATGAAAAGACTGACATTCTGGAAAAGGCAAAATTATGGAGCCAGTAAAATGATTGGTGGTTGCCAGGGGTGGTGTGTGAGGCAAGGGACGAACGGAGTACAGGTGATTTTGGGGGCAGTGAAAACACTCTATGATGCCATAATGATGGGAACATGTCACTATATGTTGGTCCATATCCATATAATTAGTAATAAACTATGCACTTCAGGTGGTTAGAGTGTAGGTAACAAGTCCCCACTCTGGTGAAGAATATTAATAACAGGGAAGGCTTTGGGCTTCTGGAGGTAGGGTACCTTGTTCATAGTTCTGTTATGTATCTATAGTGTTACACACACACACACACACACACACACACCTCCTTAAGATTACAAATCCGAGCAGATAAATCCTGAGACTCTCGGCTATGGCAGGGAGGGAGAAAGGCTTACGTCGTTTTTCATGAGCTTCTACATGGGCAGGAATCTCCTGTTACCTGATTCTTCATATCAAGGCTCTGTTTCATACTTCCAGTGGTGGAGAGTTCAGTCACCAGCTACATTTTGAATAGTTTGAAATGTAAAGAAATTTTCCTTGTTTCAGCAGAATTTACTTGTTTGTAATTCTGCTTCTGCACCTGCATAGAATGGGTGTCTATATATTCTACCTCATGACAGCATTTGAGTATTGAAGAGAATTATACTTCCTCTGAAGTTTCTCTTCTCCAATGCCTCCAGGTGAATCCTTCCTTTATATCTGTGGTAAACCAGGAAATTATGTCTAAATTTTATTGAACAGATACATATTTTGATTTTCTAGTTTTCAAACAGTCTTCAGGATATATTTTCAGGTTCCTATGTTGGCTGGTTGGGCAATAGTGAAAGCAGGTGGTGGCTTATGGAACTTCATCTAATAAGGTCTTACTCATTTCCTCTGTAAAGCTGTTTATGAGTCAAGGTGAATAAAGCTTTGTGTTGAGCCTGTATAGAAAGGAAGTTGTTAATTTACCTCTTGTGTTGCTCTTTCCCCTTCTCCTCTTGTATATTTCTCTTCCTTTTCTTCTTTTCTAAAATATAACAGAATTATGTAAATCCCTAATGCCATCATGAAGAACTATTTTGAAAGCAGTAGTTTCGGTTGAACTACGGGAATTTGGGTGGAGGGAAAGTCAGTGTGAATCTACAGGTTGTCAGATCGGTAGTGAAATCTTCAGTTGTGTGAACAGAGCAGAATGGCTTGAAATATAGACGTAACTGTGCACTCCTAACTTCCGGTCAGACACATCTGAGGCACGTCCGTTTGGACACGGAGATCCTTGTGCTGGGCGGACAGCGTGGGAGACGGCGTGACTCAGCCCCTCAACATCAGCCTTGTAGCTGTTTCAGCCCCTCATCATCTGCACTGGGTCTACTCCAGATAAGAGTGACTAGGAGGGGTCAGGCAACTGCCCACCTTCTCCAGGCCTGCCTCTCGGGAAAAGTGCCCCGATAGTGTGGAGAACCAGGACCGCTGCTGCGCCCCTCTGAGCTCCTGTCCGAGGCGGGGTCGCTGCTTGCTGCCCTGGCCCTTGCTTGCTGCGGGAGTCTTGGCGCTGTCTTGTTCTAGCCACTGAAGCCTTCATCATCTTCAGCTCATCATCTTTGTGGAGGGCAGAGTGTATGTGCTTTCCAAACACAAAAATTTTCAGATTTGTTAGCCAAGAATTTGTTGCTGTTATGAACAGAAATCATTTAGAGGCCACGCTGTTGCCTCGATAGGCATTCCGAAGGGGAGGTGCAGGACCGGGTGTGCTGCCTTGGCGGGTCCGTGCGGAGAGAGCAGAGGGCCCTGTGCCCTGGGGTTCAGACAGCTGTCCTGAGGAGATGTGATTCCGACTTACCACTGGAGTAGGAACCTTCAACTCTGAGCCTGGTTTAAAACCGTGATTTCAGGTTTTCCCCTGGGACACTAAAACCCAGTTCTGTCTCCATGGATAAAATACTATCGTTGGCAGTGCTATAGACACATAGACTTAAGATAATGACTGGTCTAGCCTTTAAAAAAAAAAGACTTAAGGTCAGAAGAATAGATTTTTATATGCCATTACAGGTCAGAAAACTGACTTGATTTGGGGAAAACCATCTGAGAAAGATAAACTGAGAAATATTGTCAGAGAATTAAAAAATTAACTTTGCTTTCCAGTTTACTACATGATATTTATGTCAGTTATCTTCTCTTGAGACTACTCACCTGAATCTCCTATATGATTAAAATAGACTTGTCAAAATCCAACTCTGGTCAAATCTGCTATCTTGCAGGGCTGGGTTCCTTGCATATCAGTGAGTTAATTGATCGTGTCTCCATTATTTGTCATATGATGTCTTCTTCTTAATACTATTGAGTTGTAGTTAAAAGGATCTTAAAGACAGAATAAAGGCGATCAAACCAGTCAATCCCAAAGGAAATCAGTCTTGAATATTCTTCAGAAGGACTGATGCTGAAGCTGAAGCTCCAATACTTTGGTCACCTGATGCGAAGAGCTGACTCATTTGAAAAGACCCTGATGCTGGGAGGGATTGAGGGCAGGAGGAGAAGGGGACGACAGAGGCTGAGATGGTTGGATGGCATCACCGACTCAATGGACATGAATTTGAGCAAGTTCCCAGGAGCTGGTGATGGACAGGGAGTTCCATACTCTTTTCTGTTATGATTTATCACAGGTTATCAAATGCAGTTACCTGTGCTATCCATTCTATATGTTTAGATTGCGTCTGCTACTCCCACCTAGTCTGTCAGTTCAGCTCAGTTGCTCAGTCGTGTCCGACTCTGCGACCCCATGAACCGCAGCACACCAGGCCTCCCTGTCCATCACCGTCACCTGGAGTTCACTCAGACTCATGTCCATCAAGTCGGTGATGCCATCCAGCCATCTCATCCTCTGTCGTCCCCTTCTCCTCCTGCCCCTGATCCCTCCCAGCATCAGAGTCTTTTCCAATGAGTCAACCCTTCGCATGAGGTGGCCAAAGTACTGGACTTTCAGCTTTAGCATCATTCCTTCCAAAGAACACCCAGCACTGATCTTCTTTAGAATGGACTGGTTGGATCTCCTTGCAGTCCCAGGGACTCTCAAGAGTCTTCTCCAACACCACAGTTCAAAAGCACCAATTCTTCGGCACTCAGCTTTCTTCACAGTCCAACTCTCATATCCATACATGACCACAGGAAAAACCATAGCCTTGACTAGACGGACCTTTGTTGGCAAAGTAATGTCTCTGCTTTTGAATATGCTATCTAGGTTGGTCGTGACTTTTCTTCCAAGGAGTAAGCATCATTTAATTTAATGGCTGCAATCACCATCTGCAGTAAGTGACCTATATATTAGGCACCTTCTATTTGTACTGTCTTAAGCACCAAGTTGATGGACAGTTAGGAGGGTCATTGGTCAAGGAGGGAAACAATTAGTTTAACTACACTTTAGTCCATCTCCTTATTCTATTGGAGCCAGGCTTCTGACCTTGAAGGATGACTGGTCTGAGGTCCCAGATCTCTGTGCTTTGACTGATGGAGCTGTGACGGTCCATCAATGAGCTATTCTAGCTGTGTCTCCTGAAGCTAAAAGTTGTCCTACCATTTGAGGTGATGGGTATGACCCTGTATTTGTATATGTTCGTGAATGTATATGGTGGAATGAAAGGGTGAAGACTAAAGAATAATGTAATACTTCAAATTATCTTCCTTTAATCCATTCCCTTTCTATTTTGATGAGATATCTCGGAGACAAAGTAGAAGGGACCTATGCTCAATTAGAAAACATTTGGGATTCCAGAGGAGTGTGATGAGTAGGAAGTATCCAGCCTTTAAAATTATATATTAAAAGATCCAAAGTGGAACACTGAAACCACAGGGGTCAAGAGAAGGAATCACAGCTGTCTGTTCCAAGGGCAGGGAGTACAGAAATAAAAAACGGACTGAAAGTTGGGCTGTATCTGGATTGAATCCCAGCCCTGCCGCTTACTAATTACATGGCCTCTGGTCCATCACTTAACCTTAGCAACACTCAGCTTTTTCTTCAGTTCCGTGAGGGCAATTCTACATACATTGCAAAGTTGTTAAAACATATAGCACTTGCCATTCAGTGATTGCTCAGAAAATGATGGTTATTGTACAGCATACCCTCACTCCTGTCCACTCGACCCCCAGCCCACCCTTCCCATCAGCTCACATTTGTGGTCTCATTTTCTGGTAGATAAGAAGTAGATGTGTTCTTGTCTAATCTCCTCTGTTTGTCTGTAAGTGTTATGAGGCCGGGGTTATGTCTTTCAAAGTAGTTCTGGAAACTCTCAGCAAATTTATAAATTGAAATGTCTAACTCTTAGCCTTTTGCATTCTGCAAAGCATATGTGTTTGCTTGGCTTATGTTTATCTTCTGGAAAATCATCATGCCTTTGGTGATGAGCCAAGAAGCCAAGTACTGGATACAGGCTTTTGAAATGAGGAAAGAATAAAGGTCAGATGCTGAGGATGTTGATCCGGAGCTAAATCCTGTTCATAAATGGCTTCTGTAAACACATTTTAGCCAGTGGTCACTGACCTCTTCAGGTTTTGATCTAGTGAGACTGTTTCCTGGTCATTAGTTCATCAGACTGTGTATTGCTAGTTAGATAAATCATAAAAAATCATATTTATTTACTGTTTAGAACAAGTCCTTAATTAATGCCTAAATATCTATGCTCAAATTAGTAAAGACATTGAGACCTTAGGCAGTTGCAGTTAAAAAGAGAAAGTTTATGCCCATTTAATAATACTTAAGCTTGTTATTTATAGGATTATGATTTTTGAGTGTAAGTTGTATTTGGTGAGGTCTAGCATTTTCCAATGGGGGCCAGGACTACTGTGGCTAAAAACTTGTTTATGCAGAATGAGTTGAGGGACACACCAATTTCCTCCTGATCAAAAATACCCCCTGTTCCTCTAAGTCTGCACCAGTCTGCCTCAAGGCCTCAAATGATTAACCTTAAAAAAAAAAAAAATGAAAACCAACAAGTACTCTTAAAAAAGCAATTACTTTACTCAGCCATTAAAAAAATGAAATAATGCCATGTACAGCAACATGGATGGCCCTAGGGGTTGCCATACTGCGTGAAGTAAGTCAGGTAGAGGAGAACTATTGCATGACATTCTTTCTGTGGGGGATCTGAAAAGAAATGATACAAATGAACTTACTAAACAGAAAGAAACTCACAGACTTAGGAAAGGAGCTTATGGTCGCTGGGGGAGGATGGGGGAGGGGATGGACATGGACAGACTGCTACATTTAGAGTGGATAACCAGTAGGGACCTGCTGTACAGTCCATGGAACTCTGCTCAGTGTACATGGCAGCCTGGATGGGGCTGAAGTGGTGGGAGAATGGAAACGTTCATGTGTATGGCAGAGTCCTTTTGCTGTTCACTTGAACTATCACGACAGGCTGTACCTCAATACAAAACAATGAAAATATAAAGAAGATTCAGCTCAAGTCTTCAAGGATATTGGAATTATGATTTAAGGCATTTTTTAGTAAAAAGTTTCCATTTGTTTATTTGCAAGGGTTTCCCAGATGGCTTAGTGGTAAAGAATCCCCCTGCAAATGCAGAAGATGCAGGCAACACAAGTTCCATCTTCCTGGGTCGGGAAGATCCCCTGGAGTAGGAAATGACAACCCACTCCAGGATTCTTCCCTGAGAAACCCCATGGACAGAGGAGCCTGGTGGGCTACAGCCTATGGGGTCTCAAAGAGTCTGACACGACTTAGCACACACTCAACACAACAATACTCAAACACAAGTGAAACTACCTTAGGGCAAAGAAACGGCGATTTGCTGATTTACATGAACAATGGGAAGGACAGCCACTGTCTTGGAGCCCCAAAACTGCCCTCATCTGTTCCTGTTTCTCAGACTTGTCTGGGACAGCTTCTACCCTGTGGTCTGAAACTGGGGCCAATAGCCCTGGGACTCTGATGAGATCAGCTTATCTCGAACAGTTGGTAGGGGTGGGGGGTAAAAGCTTCTCACTGGAATAACTGAACTAAGAGAAGTTTCCCAAAATAAGGAGAGTGATGCTATCATCTGAGGACTAATAACACAATATACTCACTAGCCTCTTGTAAATCCCATGAATGATTGGTTTTTGTTAGCCATTTGGATAATGCTTAAGGCAGACAATGAGGCTAACAGAGAAAAGATATAGAGTAATACAAATTAACTACCAGCTAATTTACTAACTTGAAAACCATCAAAGGACAAGGTGTCTGAAAAGAAAGTTGTCTTTTCTCCTAATTTTCTTTAATAACTGAATTCTATATATTGATTAGCTAGAGATTTGAAGGTCTGTATTAATTTAAGGAAATTAATAAATCATTGGAAATTATTCTTATCATAAACTGCAAGTTTCTGTGATTTCAGGTAGTGCAATGTGCCTCATTTTAGCAAAATACACCTTTTGAATCCACCTGGTGTGTTTTCCGTGTACTCTCTCCCCGTCTGTCCCGGGACACTGAGGAAGCGCAGGAGAAACACTGAGCAGGGGCTCCGTGGGCATCATCTGCCTGCGGCCTCCTCACGGGTTGCTCTTGACAAGCTTCTTTAAAGAAACTCAGTATTTATTACTTTTGGCCATGCTGGGTCTTCGCAGTTGCTCGGGCTTTTCTCTAGTTGCAAGGACTGTGGGCGCCTCTCTCATCGCGGAACACAGCCTCTAGGGTGCTTGGGCTCAGTAGCTGTAACTCCAGGGTCCTACAGCACAGGCTTCATTGTTGTGGTGCACAGGCTTAGATGCTCCATGGCATCCGAGATCTTCCCAGACCAGGATCGAACCTGTGTCTCCTGCATTGGCAGGCGGGTTCCTGAGGCACCAGGGAAGCCCCACTGACAAGCTTCTCACTTCTCTCTGCCTTCGTTTTCTCTGTTGGAAACAACCATCTCTATAGTATGTTTTTAGCAAGATTGTGCTAAGGGTCTGAGATAAAGAAATTCTCCTTCTTGGTTCATTGGAAAGCTGGATATTTATTTGTTCTTGTTGTTTTGAAAAATCTTGGCACTTGCTTGCCCCACCTTCCAAAAGACCTACAGAAATGAGGAATTGTTCTTCTTTCCATCAGCTAACTTAAGGCAGGACAAGACACTGTTTCAAGAAAAGGTCATGAACCTGCCTGTTCTTGCAGAGACCTGCCTGGCAGGAAGCCAGCTTTGGCTTTAGTAGGAGGACTGACATCACCAGGTGATCAGAGCACTGAAACCGAGTCTGTGCCTAAATTTTACCAGGCTTTAGAGTACACTGAAAGGGCTACTGCTTAACAGAGAAGTTTGTGTGTGACAAACAGAAAAATACGTGGAGAAAGTACCTTCCTTCTTGATCCACCCTTTCTGCAATATTTGTGGTGTGAAGGGGTGACCTGGGTGCAAGAATGCATGAGACACAGGATTTTGCCTTAAGACTGTCATTTGGTTGAGAATACAAGAGATAAATTTATAAAAGCAAAATAGGGTAAATTAAAAATGGAGGAGATGTACCAAGACTGCACATGATCGAGAGAGACTTAAGTGGTTCAGACGTGCAGGGAGTAGGAGAAAGTAATCACCATGAGTTGGTCAATAATTGCTCATGTTTAGTAGATCCTTTTGATGATGAAATAGTTGGCCTTCTTTACTTACCAGTTAGACACAACATTGATGGGAATAATTAATTTTAGGATATGAATAATAAAATGTGCTCTTTATTGAGTGTCTTTTTTTTTTCTTCTTTTTTTTTTTCTTTTTTTTTTTTTTTTAAGCAGAAATAGATGTTTTTCTGGAAATATTGAGTGTCTTTTAGATGTTAGATGCTTTGCATATATTAACTCTAACTGTGTGGATAGCTTTATCCTTCACTGGTGGGGCAGAGGGGCAACAGAAAACATTGTTGTCAATCAAAGCTGTAAGTAGAGTCATGGTCATCATTTTGAATTAACATAATTATTGTCATCATCCTCAAGATAAGATATTATTACAAAGATATTGACAAGTCAGGGAGACAGTAAAAAAGACAAATATGCCAAGTATCGACTGCATGATAAAATGTGAAAAGTCACTGCAGGCTGCCAGAGTTCTGGAAGGTGTTCTAAAGGGAGGGAGAGATAATCTGGGCCTGGTAGGCTTTGGATAAGCAGGAAAATCCTCCTAGGCAAGAGAGACAAACCTGTGGTAATAAGAATGGTTATGTACGTGTAGGAAATGTAAGTGGCGGCCAGTTTGATTGGAGTTGAAGGTTCTTTATAATGGCCCGGAAGACCCTATCGTCTGCCTTCTGTTCTCTCTCTGACCTCATTTCCTCTCATCTCCAACTCATTCATTCCCATGGCAGCCACATTTATCTTTTCCTCATCCTAAAGACCTTTGTAGTTGCTGTTCCTTCTGTTACAAATACTTTTCTCGTAGTTGTTTATTCTGTGTATTCTTCTAGACAGTATTGCAACATTCTTGTCAAGTCTCTCCTCACATGTTGCATACTTGATGAGACCTGCCCTAACCACTCGTTTATAATTAGAGACTTCTTTGACACACCCCATCTTTTTTCCTTAACCCTCCTGTGCACTGATTACTTTCTAATATACTATATAACTGACTTATTTTTGTGTGTTTGCTTATTGTCTTTCTCTTCCTACTTGACCAAAGTTCCATGGAAGTAGGATGCTTTGCATTCCAGTGCCTAGAACAGTGTTTGGGACATTGTGATTAATTAGTGTATGTTGTTGTCCATTTAGATTGTTCTAGTTGCTCAGTCGTGTCCAACTCTTTGTGACCCCATGGGCTGTAGCCCACCAGGCTCCTCTGTCCATGGGATTCTCCAGGCAATAATACTGGAACAGGTTTCCATTTCCTTCTTCAGGGGTTCTTCCTCCCCAGGGATTGAACCCACATCTCCTGAATTGGCAGGCAGATTCTTTACCACTGAGCCACTTGGGAAGCCCTCGTGTAGATTACGAGTGGGACTTCAGATTAGAAAAGGACACTAGTGTGAGATGGTGAGTTACAGGAAGACAGGGCAGAGGAAACCAGTAAAAGTGTTTGAGAGAGGGAATGACATGCATAAAGAGAAGTTTTAAGGAAATTAATCTGATAACGGTAAAGACTTTTTCAGGGAAAGAATAGTGGCGATAGTTTAGAAGTTTATTAATCTGGGCATATACAAGAGTATTGGCAGTAGCATTGCAAAGAAAAGACTGGATTTATTTTTAAAGAGGGTATTTAAAAAGGAAGATCAGTTACACATAGCAACTGATGAGACGTTAATGTTAAGGATGCAGGGGTGAGGCAGGGCCATGAAGATCAGTTACACACAGCAACTGATGAGACGTTAATGTTAAGGATGCAGAGGTGAGGCAGGGCCATGAAGATCAGTTACACATAGCAACTGATGAGACGTTAATGTTAAGGATGCAGAGGTGAGGCAGGGCCATGAAAGGCTCTGATTCCTCCCTCCATTGTCTTCCCTTTTCTACCTGTTCTGTGCCATGGATACTGACCTCTGTACTGTCTTAGTTGTCATTGCTGCTTAGTCCCTAGGTGGTATCCAAATCTTTGTGACTCCATGGACTGTTGTCCACCAGGCTCCTCTGTCCATGGGATTTCCCAGGCAAAAATACTGGAGTGGACTGCCATTTCCTTCTCCAGGGGATCTTCCTGACCCAGGGATCAAACCAAGGTCTTCTGTTTTGGCAAGTGGATTCTTTACCACTGAGCCACCTGGGAAGCCCCATGAACTGTCTTACCAGAGCAATAAAGAGACAACTCTAAAGACCTTTAGAATATGCAGGTTTAGGCAGTTCAGGCCTGCTGAGTTAACCTTTTACTGTTAACTCAGGGGAAGGGAGAAGACTAAAGTTCTGATTTGGCACCTTTAAGTTTGAGATGCTTCTTTGATGTCCAAAAGGAAGTGTCAGAGGTTAGAGGTATGGCTGTGGGAGTTTTTAGTAATCATGAGGCTGGAAGAGATTATCCATTGAGAGACTGCAGGTTAAAAGGAGAAGAGAGCCAAGGACAGACATAAGGCTCTCCAGTAGAGGCCTGGCGGGCTGCGATTCATGGCGTCACAAAGAGTCGGACACGACTGAGCGACTGAACTGAACTGAACTGAAAACACTTAGAGTAGAATATGCAAGCAAAGAGGATAGAAGGGAATTTATATTACATTGGGCTTCCCTGGGTAGTTCAGATGGTAAAGAATCTGCCTGCAATGCAGGAGACCAAGGTTCGATCCCTTGGTCTGAAAGATCCCCTGGAGAAAGGAATGATTACCCACTCCAGGGTTCTTGCCTGGGAAATCCCATGAACAGAGGGACCTGGTAGGCTACAGTCCATGGGATGATTAAAAGTCGGACATGACTGAACACCTAACACAGTCACATAAGCCATGAGCAGAGATTGTCTGAAGATAAAGGAAGTCAACTGCATTACATGTTAATGAAATTTTTGAAGGTGAACAACGGAAGATCATGGGTGTTGTAGCGGGGACTGATCTACTGAAGAGGCAGACATTGATGACCAAAAGTGAGAAAAGGTAATTATAGGCATTGAGCCCTTGGAACAGTCAGAGCTGAACAGACAGAGCTGTGCAACACTTACACTGTGCAGGAGAGAGCAACTAACAGAGTTCATGGCTCATGGCTTTAAGCATTTGGTGGGATAAACCAAAGGGCTTGCTCCCAAATTACTTGTAATCTCCCAGTGAAATAAATTCATTTTGAATTTACATATTTTTTTCTTTCTTTTGGTCAGCATAACTCTCTCAATCTAAGGAGAATGGTGAGGGAAGAGAAGAATGGTTGATAAACAATTAGAGGAATTCATCAACTCAAGATCTTGATGATGGGCAAGATCTATTGGGTTGAATGTATAGACAAAGTGAACTGGAAAAGCAAGAAGGTGTCATTTTAAAGGAGTTTCATTTATCATTTCAGGCAGGAAGTAACTGCATTTGAAAACAAGCCCCCAGGATGTAGCCATGGAAATGAGTACATGACCTAAAAGTTTAGTAGAGGTCTGTAGGGAAAAGGAGGTGATGAAATTTAACGAGCAAAAATTTGAGATAAATTAGCTTTGTTTCACTCAGGGTGATGACAGGAGTTAGGCATGAGATAAAAGCTAGAAGTTTTGAGTTAAAGGAAGGAAGAATGGCTTTTGGCTGTGACAGTGAAGAGAAGGGTAGGCGGCAGGGTTTAACATGAGAGCAAGAAGCATAATTGTCCAGAAGTGGTGGTGGAAATTACAAGGATTCCAGCATCATCCTGGTATCTTGATGTAATTGAAATATAGAAAAGTGATTGAGTAAGTTCAGAAAATCCATTTCCCCTGGGGAGAGTGCAATTTCAGTAAATGAAAAACATTTTAAAAACTCTGAGTGCAGCATATGAAGATATAATCTTGGAATGGGAGATCCCAAAGGAGGACTGAGGGGTGAGTTTAGCAGGGGGAGTTTTTACAGTAGAAAGCAATCAGATAAAGAGGGAAGTAACGACAGAGGATGAGAGGGTTGGCTGGCATTGCTGACTTGTGGACACGAGTTTAAGTAAGCTCCGGGAGTTGGTGACGGACAGGGAGGCCTGGCAGAGAACACAGGTGAGAAGAGACCTGACTGGCAGTGACAGAAGCGAACAACAAAAACCAGACTGCAGGTCTGTG
Organism: Bos indicus x Bos taurus; assembly: GCF_003369695.1. NCBI lineage: Eukaryota > Metazoa > Chordata > Mammalia > Artiodactyla > Bovidae > Bos > Bos indicus x Bos taurus. Next base: position 718,073 of record NC_040082.1, read on the forward strand.
GACATTTCTGCCTCTCCTGTGGTCAGGACTTACGTCAGTGAACACAAAGCTCAGTCATTCAGAGAGGAACGCATTCAGGACGAGCCCAGGGAGAAATGCTGTTTTATAATTCTCATGATGGGTCTTTCTAACATGTCAGCTTGATTAGAGGATCTCCTTCACCTAAAACCTTTGAGTCCCTCTCCACTCAGGATGAGGCCCTGGCTACTGATCCTTGAATGTACAGAAGAAGAAAGAAGGAACAATTTGCAGAGGAAGATGTTGAGAAATCAGAAGGAAAGCTGGGGACGTGCAGGTGAGTTCTAGGGAGATGGAGAGTAGATGAGGAAAAGAAGCAAGCTTGTATAAATATAGAAACATATTTTGGGGGGAGAAAATGAGCTGTATGACGTTTCTATTAAGTTATCAGCAAGAAATCCAAGGAACTAAATCAGCATTTTGTTGCTCCTAGGCCTGCTCCTTCTGGCTTTGTGCCTTTATTTTTTTGTTTGTTTGTTTGTTTGTTTGTTTTATTTTATTTTTAAACTTTACATAATTGTATTAGTTTTGCCAAATATCAAAATGAATCCGCCACAGGTATACATGTGTTCCCCATCCCGAACCCTCCTCCCTCCTCCCTCCCCATACCATCCCTCTGGGCCGTCCCAGTGCACCAGCCCCAAGCATCCAGCATCGTGCATCGAACCTGGACTGGCAACTCGTTTCCTACATGATATTTTACATGTGCCTTTATTTTATTATTCATTTCCTGGTTTGCAGCTGTGCCGTCCTCGGTGCTGCGCCTGGGCTTTCTCTAGGTGCAGCGAGAGGGGCTGCTCTCCTGTGGGGGCGCGCAGGAGTCTCCCTGAAGGGGCTCCTCTTGTCGCAGAGCGCGGGCTGCAGGAGGGGCTTCAGTAAGCTCAGGCGGAGGCTCTGGAGCTGGGCTCAGCAGCTGTGGCGCTGGGCTTGCTCCCCCAGCGGCACATGGCACCTTCGTGGAGCAGGGAGCAGACCCATGTCCCGTGCAGTGGCAGGCAGGTCCTCAACGCTGGCCCACCAGGGAAGTCTTTCTGTCTCTAAACCATGTCACAGCTAGTGGAAGGGGAGAGAGAGTTAAGGAAACTCCACCTGGTTTTGGGGTCAGCTGGATTACTCTGAATTGGAGCAAGCTCTACTGATTGGAATTAGATCATTTAACCTCTCTGAACTGTAGATTTCTCCTTTGTAAAATGAGAAGAACAATAAGTACTTCTAGGCTGCTCTGAAAATTAATGCGGAAAGATGGCAAAATGCAGAGCATAGCGCTTGACAGCTCAGCAAACGGCCATCCCGCCTTTCTCTCCAGGTCTGTGCGCTTCCAGTTATGGCCTTTCCGTTACGTCCGTGATCACTGCTTCTAGTTTTCCTGACAGCTTCTGTTTCTACCTATCAAAGTTCAGTATAACCTTGGACTTGTTCAACTCTTTTCTTTAATGGTTCAGTTTGCTATTTTATTCTAATTATTAAATCTGTGATATTTACTTTGGCGTTTCAGTTTTCCCATGAGCACTTAGAACCTAGGATTACTCACTGCCTTCAGGAGATTTTACCTGAATGTCAATCTTCTACCTGAAATTACATGTCTCAAGGAATTAAGCCCCTCGTTTCTGTCACCGCGGGCAGCAATGCAGGTGACAAAATCAAAATCATCCCCATTTTGATACACAGGAGGACTGGCTTTCATATCCTGTCTAACTTCAGGTGGTGGACTTTTTCCCAAAGGATTACAATTTTGTTTTCCAAATGAGTTACACCCTTTCTTACCTCTAAGTCCTTCAGTGTTTCTGCACGAATTTATTCTCCCTTTGTCTAGTACTCTGTCTAGTACAGGTAAGTCACTTCGGACTTCTGAGTCTCTTATGAAATGAGAGGTTGGTTGTTACTCTAGCTCAAACTGTATATGATTCTGTGAATAATTAGGGATAGTGCATCCTTTCCTGGAGGCCACATAGCTGTCAGTAGCAGACTTAGGAAGAGAACCCACACCTCCTAGCTCAGAGAGGAGGATGCTTTCCCACAGGCCCCACTTAACAACAGGGGAATAACCCCGTTTGTTGCCACCTCTTCTCTTATTTTCTCATACAAAAATCAAGTCAGCTGACCCATTATTTTCAGTTGTCTTGCCAACACCCCAAAAATCGGGAAAGAAATGAAACATGGTCTGCACATTGCTGATATGGAATGATGGGTTCCAGGAAACTAAGAGGAAGGTGGTCAAGAAAAATACACAAGAAAAGAGAGGTAAGCAAAGGTTAGAAGTCTTCTTTTGAAAACAGGGTTGTCCAGCATAAAACCTGGAACTCCAAGGAGCTTGCCACTAATGAATTAGGATGTTGAAACAGAAGCCTCTCAGTAACGTTGGCAAGGCTGACCTTTGCTGTCATAGCTCCTGTTTACTGTACATACATATTACATAGATCATAGATAAGCAAGTTTGTATTTTTAAATGGGGGAGATTCCATGTGGTTTTGCTGCTCTTGGGGTGTGAATCTGAGGACAGTATTGGAATGTTCTCATGAAACTCTGTGTTTGTATTAATGATCCTTGACATGACAAACGGAGAAGAAATCGCCCTTGGGAAATCCCAGGGAAGGCAGAATGGGGGAAGGAAGTAGCACTTGACTTGGGACTGGCAAACTCAGATCAGAGCTAATTCTCACAGAATGGTGGCTGGTGGAGACAGCTGGGAAAGCAGAGAAACGGAAAGCAGAAACCAGCTTTTACTTACAGCTTTCTATTTTGAAACCAACTCCTGTTTGGGTCTCTATCTCCTCCTTCTGGGATGAGTTATAAGCTTTTGAAAGGTTGTTGCTGAACGAAAAGACACCGGGATTCTTGGCCCCCAGAGGAGAAGAATTCAATCCAGGGCCAGAGACGAGGCTTGATCGCTCAGAGCTTTTGTGTAATAAAGTTTTATTAAAGTATAAAGGAGATAGAGAAAGCTTCTGACATAGGCATCAGAAGGGGGCAGAAAGAGTACCCCCCTGCTAGTCTTCAGCTGGATGTTATATAGTCACTAGCAGTCTGTTAATGAAAGAAAGGAATGTCTTAAAACTCAGAAAGGCACCAGGCCCCTCACCCATAAGATGCATTTTGGGATAATCTTGGCACCAAATGGTTCATCCTGGGCCATAAAATGATTAACTTGAATCTTGTACAAGGACAGATTACCACACAAATACTTTTGTTTACATAGATTAGGGGAACAATATCTGAGTATAACATGTTGGTTTGTCAAGTAGGTTCTGAGCCATGACGCGGAACCGACTTGAAGACAGAGTCTGGGGTAAATGCATAGCACATGAGCATAGCTTAAGACAAACATTTCCATAAGAGAAAGGCATTGGTTAACTCAAGGTTTGAGAATAGTTAACTTCAGGTGAAACCAGGTGTCCTTATGGCAACACAGTATTTTAAGAGACACCTCCTTTTAAATTTGTATAGAGAAGGAAAAAATATGGCTAGTTTGTTTCCTCCTGCCACTTAAGAGAGATAAAATGTCTGACACTTGCAGCCCATTTCCTCGTTTGGCGACCCCTGACCTTCCCGCCTGTTACCCTCTCACTTTCGTGGGTAAGCCCAGACGTCTCACTTGGAGGAGGTTTCAGTTTTGCAGAGCTGTGGTTGAAATTTTGGGTCCTTCCTTTGCCCCGAGCACTGCCTTTCCCCTGTGCCAGGGCCTTTGTGCTCAGCGTGTGTCACGTAGACACATCTCTGGTTGGCTTTGTTCCTCCACCACTCGTCAGGGGCAAGGTGCGCCCGCCACTCCTCCATCCCCACCCAAGATGTCCAAACACCGCTCCTCACGTCGAGGGACTAGGAAATTTCCAGGTTTTGAATTGCAGATTGTCCTGAGGTGATGATAAGGAGTGATGCTAACTCTTGAGTCCATTTGGTCACTGTCATCCCTTCTATTCTACTTTCTGGCATTTAAGACAAAAGGTGTTTCCTTTTTTTGTGTGTGTGTGGATTAAAAAAAATTTTTTTTTCAGAGTTTATTTGAACAAAAATCGGTGTGAATCAGGCAACACCAAACAGGGAGTAGCTGGAATCCCTTAACCCACGGGGACCAGGCGAAAAACTGACGAAAGGTGCTCTTCTTCCCTCTGCAAGGACTACTTTTTCTCCTCTCCCGACTGTCCTCGCTGAGTCTTGGGCCTGCTGTGGCCTGGCTGGCCTGCCTCTCCCCGGCGTCTCTCTTCCATGTGAGGAAGCTGGAGCTGCAAGCTCAGATCTCAGAAGCCTCCTCTCAGGTTTGTTTGCTTCTGTTCTGCTGGAGGAGGAGCAAGAATGAGCAAAAAGAGAGAGGGCCACGCATAGAAAGCAACCAAACGAACATTGTGAGTTAGCATTCTGTAACACTGCTGCAGATGATAAAGATGGAATTCATGTCTGTTTTTTTCTTAAATGGGACCTGGTGATCTGGAACAAGATTTTTCTCTGTTTGTTTTGGTTAGTTTGGTCTACTAGTGAGATTTCCTTTGCTTTTAAGTGATATAAAGAAAATTTGAATTAAGTCTTATTTAGCAAGAAATTGGGGCTTCCCAGGTGGCTCAGTGGTAAAGAACGGGCCTGTCAATGCAGGAGGCACAGGAAACACAGATTCGATACCTGGGTAGGAAGATCCCCTGGAGAAGGACATGGCAACCCAGGTCAGTGTTCTTGCCTGGAGAATCCCAGGGACGGAGGAAACTGGCAGACTACAGTCCATGGGGTTGTAAAGAACTGGACACAACTGAGAACAAGAAAGAGAAATAAGATGTTATCTGGTGAGATAAAAGGAGGAGAACAACTGGGTTATGTTTAAGAAGGGCAGAAATTCAGCCGGGCCTTGGGAGCAGCAAGCCCCAGGCTTAGCAATGCCTACAGGACTCTTTTTCTTTGTCCTCTAATTCCGTCTACAGATTGGCTTTCTCCATGAGGTAGAAAACATGACCACTTACTGAAACTTAAACATAATTTTGTAATTGGAAGAAAGAAAGTGTGTACCGCCCTCCCCCCATCCCCCACCCCACCAAGAAAATGAAGGAAAAAAAGACAATGTGAGTACACTATCTCTTGACCAAAAATTAACTTTAGACCTTACAGAAACAAGTTTCACAGTTTCTATTGGGGCTTTTTACAGAAATGCAAGCAGCTACTAACAAGTACCTACTAATTTTGACAAGGAGTTTATTTTTCAGTCCCAGCAGGTTGATTGGGTAAAACTGAGAGTTGCAGATGAAAGAAAGGAATTAGAACTGATTTGCAAAATAAGGATGTTAAATATTTCATTATGATATTGCTATTAATAGTTTTGCAAAGTCTGTGGCTGGTAAGAAAAATATTTATCTTCTACCTTGTAGGTTGAGATTGTGCTGTTTTCTAAGAATTGCTATTTTTATTTTGGAGGGGTGTGTGTGTGTGTTTCTACCTCCCTGTTAGAAACTGGAAGAATAATGAGACAACTTCTGTGACGGCTACTGTTGCAGAGAAGGCTAGACCTCTCAGACTGAATAACTCAGACCTGCAGGAATATATTGCAGGGAAAAATCAGATGCATCTTAAAAGCAAAATAGTTGACTGTTGTACTTTCCCAAAAGGCCCCAGGGCATCAGAGAGAGGGACCCGTGAGGAGAAGGGCAGGAGACTGCAGACGCGGCAGGCCCACCAAGAGGCTGCTCTGTCCACGTTTACCTCTAGGTCGCTTCTCCGTTAGACGTTTGTACATAGCAGACGACACTCAGCAAACGTGCCAGCCCTCGAGAACACTGTCGAAGGACTGAGACAGTGTGGCAACGCCACGGGCACAGGGTGCCAGGTACAGGGGAGGTTCCCATGTACTCCTTGCCCCACAGACTCACAAGCCAGCAGGCCCCCACTTCATCCCCCACAGGAAGCAACTTGCCTAGAGGAGAGTTTTGTTCATTTGAGGAATTTCGTATCACCCTCCTTTAACATTATCTATATCCCTCCCATCTACTTCTTCTTTATTGACTACACCAAAGCCTTTGACTGTGTGGATCACAACAAACTGTGGAAAATTCTTAAAGAGATGGGAATACCAGACCACTTTACCTGCCTCCTGAGAAATCTGTGCAGGTCAAGAATTCTCCAGGCTAGAATACTAGAGTGGGTAGCCTTTCCCTTCTCCAGGGGATCTTCCCAACCCAAGGATTGAACCCAGGTCTCCTTCATTGCAGGTGGATTCTTTGCCAGGTGAGCCACAAGGGAAACCCAGACTGGAACAACAGATTGGTTCCAAATCGGGAAAGGAGTATGTCAAGGCTGTATATTGTCACCCTGCTTATTTAATTTATACACAGAGTACAACATGTGAAATGTGGGGCTGGATGAAGCACAAGCTGGAATCAAGATTGCTGGAAGAAATATCAATAACCTCAGATATGCAGATGACACTATCCTTATGATAAAAAGTGAAGAACTAAAGCGCCTCTTGATGACAGTGAAAAAGGGGAGTGAAAAAGTTGGCTTAAAACTCAACATTCATAAAACTAAGATCATGGCATCTGGTCCCATCACCTCATGGAAAATAGATGGGGAAACAATGGAAATAGTGACAGACTTTATTATTTGGGGCTCAAAAATCACTGTGGATGGTGACTGCAGCCATGGAATTAAAAGATGCTTGCTCCTTGGATGAAAGGCTATGACCAACCTAGACAGCATATTAAAAAGCAGAGACATTACTTTGCCAACAAAGGTCCATCTAGTCAAAGCTATGGTTTTTCCAGTAATCATGTATGGATGTGAGAGTTAGACTATAAAGAAAGCTGAGTGCAGAAGAACTGATGCTTTTGAACTGTGGTATTGGAGAAGACTGTTGAGAGTTCCTTGGACTGCAAGGACATCAAACCAGTCTATCCTAAAGGAAAACAGTCCTGAATGTACATTGGAAGGACTGACGCTGAAGCTGAAATTCCAATACTTTGGCCACCTGATGAGAAGAACTGACTCATTGGAAAAGACCTTGATGCTGGGAAAGATTGAAGGTGGGAGGAGAAGGGGATGACAGAGGATAAGCTGGTTGGATGGCATCACCGACTCAATGGACATGAGTTTGGGTAAACTCCTGGAGTTGGTGATGGACAGAGAGGCCTGGCGTGCTGCAGCCCATGGGATCGCAAAGAGTCAGACATGACTGAGCGACTTAACTGATTATCTGATATGCAGATTCATCTGAAGATCCAGGATTAAATGGGCAAAAGATACAGTCAAATCTTGATGTCCATTCAGAGCTTCCTTAAGGTTCACTCTACTCACCCTGAATGCTGTGACCCCACAGAAACCTGTGTTGTAGGGAGGGGATTAGTGAAGAAGAGAGGGCACTCCCAGTGTGAAGATGATAAATACGACAGTGTTTTTCCTATATCCTCTTGTTTGTCCCAAAGTGAATGCACAAGACACGAGAGACTTGGAAACAATACCAGACAAAACCACTGGATCATATTAAGTACCTACCTGGTTCATCCCTTCAAAAATCACTGTCAAATTGCTATATTTTATTGCTCTGCTAGATCCATTTTGATTGTTGTGGCTACAAAATGAGTATAATACTATATTGTGTTTTATTCAAATAATTTGCAACCCAATTTTGTCTAGAGGGAAAGTTAATATACATTTATGTTTAAGTTTTACCCAACAATAATGGAAGAGGTATTATAAACCAATGATATTGGTGATTTTAACATTAAATGGTGGGAAATTGGATGGGCATATTGTTAGTTGTAACAGTTTAAGAAACCCTACTTAAAAACTGATAGCAATTTTGAACATAGCAGTGTTCTTAAGTAACTACAGATGAGAAAGAACGGAGACAAGGTAGAAAGCATAAGCGTGAGTTGCTTGCCTTCAAACTGTCTCCAAAATCTGAAGAAGAGGGTCTATGACATAAGCAGTACTGTCTGTGCTGTGCTTAGTTGGTCAGTCGTGTCCCACTCTTTGTAGCCCACCAGGGTCCTCTGTCCATGCGATTCAGGAAAGAATGCTGGAGTGGACAGCCTTTCCTTTCTCCAGGAGATCTTCCCGACTCAGGGATTGAACCCAGGTTTCCTGCTCTGCAGGGGGATTCTTTACCCTCTGAGCCACCAAGGAAGCATGTATCACAGAGTTTGTGTTTTAAGTCAGGGCTCAGACAGTGCCACTTTCTCATTTAAAGTGCTGTTGGTGTGTAGCAGTCTCAGCAGAGGCAGTGGTGATTTTGCAGTAATCCCAACCATCTTAGAAGCCCCCGAAGTCAAGCGCATCGTTTCTCAAGCATCAGTCTCTGGTTGCCTCACGGCATTCTTCATTTTCCTCCTGTGCTGGTGGTCTACTTGCTTTGCAGTCTGCGGTCTGACAAACCTCTCATTTAGAACTTAACTTCTTATTCTTTTAAGTTAGGAGCTCTGAGAGCTGAAACCATTGAGTCTCCTAGTTTGCAGGCCTTTAGACTCAGACTGGAAATTATCCCACTGGTCTGATTCTCCATTTTTCAGAGTATATATCTTGGTGTTTTTCAGTCTCCATAATTACATAAGCTAATTCTTTATGGTAAAATCTATTTCCCTCTCTCTCTAGGTATATGTGTATAGTTGGATATTGATCCTATTGATTCCACTTCTCTGGGAAACCCCAATACAGTTGTATTAATATAACTGAGAGACAAGATTGGAAAATACGATTTTCTATTTAAACTAGTATGGATCAATATGAAACATGCAAAATGAGTCATTGCTGAAACTTTCCTGAAAATAGCCTAAGAGATGGTTTTAGAATGTGGCCGATGATGCTAAAGTGTGTCTTATATCTAATCAGAAAGAAAAAGTATACATTGCCAAAAAGGCTTTTAAAATAATGATCATAGCTAGTGGTAAATTTGACAGAACACAGTTCCACGATCACACATGAGAGAGCTTCTCTGAGTGATGAGTGTACATGTTTCTGGCTTCCTGTCAGACGCATTGTACAGACACTGTGACAACCACACCTTTCGAGTGGTTCCAAGTATATCTGGACGCCTTTCTGTTCTATCCCCCATCATCCAGTTCTCACTTCCGTGAGTCAGCAAGCAATCTGAGGGGAGAGAGGGGACTGACAGGCAAGGAGAGCCTTCCAGAGAGTTCTGCCATTTTATTTTTGGTATGATCGTCTAAATTCACATTCACATTATCTGAATTCATACAAGTCTGGCGTTTTAAGTCTTAGGGATGTTTTCAGAGATGAAAGGCTACATCCTTTCTTTAAGGACCTCAAACTTTACAAAAAAGAGAAATATTAATAAGTACCACGCAGCACAATATTCCGGAGAAGGCAATGGCAACCCACTCCAGTACTCTTGCCTGGAAAATCCCATGGACGGAGGAGCCTGGTGGGCTACAGTCCATGGGGTCGCTAAGAGTCGGACACAACTGAGCGATTTCACTTTCACTTTTTCCTTTAATGCATTGGAGAAGGAAATGGCAACCCACTCCAGTGTTCTTGCCTGGAGAATCCCAGAGATGCGGGAGCCTGGTGAGCTCCCGTCTATGGGGTCGCACAGAGTCGGACACGACTGAAGCGACTTAGCAGCAGCAGCAGCACAATATTCTATGAGAGGGCCATGGGAACACAAAAAGCAGGAAAAAAAAAGAAAAGTGAATTCACTTTGAGAAACAGTGCAAGATTCCAGAGGAGGTAAAATCTGATTGGGTTTTGAAGGACGGGTTCGCGTTCGCAAGGAGAGAGCAGTGTGGACAGGCGGAGGGGAAGCCGGGGAGTCTGTGCGGGAAACATGAGGCGCTTCCCGTAGTCAGAGGCCGTGGTTTGGCTGAAAGATCAGTGAATCACACGGCTGCAATGTTAAGGAGCTGGGGCTCTTCCTGTTGGCAACTGGAATGAGTTTTTTTTAAACAGATTAAAAAAAAAACCTTGACGTGTAACTGATTTACAATGTTACAATACTCTTTTCCATTATGGTTTATCCCAGGAGACTGAATATAGTTCCCGTTGCTATACAGTAGCACCTTGTTTCTTCACTCTAAATGCGACAGTTTGCCTCTGCTAACCCCGAACCCAGACCCTCCCTCTCCCTACACCTCCTCCCTACCCTCTGCAACCACAAGTCTGTTCTCTCCCTCTGTGAGTCCCATTCTGTTTGGCAGATGGGCTCATTTGTGCCACGTTTTAGAGCCCACATGTAAGTGATAGTGTGTGGCATTTGTCCTTCAGTTTCCGACTTATTTCACTTGGTATGATAAGCTTCTGCAAATGGCATCATTTCATTCTTTTTATGGCTAAGCAATATTCCATTGTACATATGTATCACATCTTCTTCATCCGTTCATCTGTTGATGGACATTTGGGTTGTTTCCATGTCTTGGTTATTGTGCATAGTGCTGCTATAAACATAAGGGTGAATGTATCTTTTTGAATTAGTTTTGTCCAGGTATATTGGCATGGGTTTTTAATTGAGGGAAGAAATAATCAGATTTGGATTTAAGAAGGATATGTTCAGAGAGTTTGTGGGTAGGGGTTTTTCAGTTAGGAGACACTGCCTGAGGGAAACTAGGTAGGAAAGTTTTTTTTAATAATTTAGATGAGAGATGATAAGCAGTTGAATCAAAGCAATAAAAATGGGAATACAGGAAAATCGAAGAGTTTGATTTTGTAAGTCACTTCCCTAGAGCTCAGACAGATCCTAATAGGTAAAGCTGATAGCGATCTCAATATTATTAAAGGGAAGCAGAACATGCCATCCCAGAGTATGCCACTTTGGCGTGTTTATTTTGAATTAAAGTTACTTAAAGAACAGCTGGTGTAAGAAGTACACAGCTGTCTTCCTTTGTCCCTCTAGAAACAAGACCTAGATCTCCCTTGTTAATGGTCCTTTCCTGTACCAGGAAGTAGACAGAGATGCTTATCACTGGAGACAGAATTTAGGGCTGACAGGCTATGAAAACAAACCATGTTTTGCTTTGTAAGCAAACCATTCATTCGCTACCCCAAGCCCAAACCCCTTTTGCTTGTCATTTCTTCACAAATGTATTGTTTCCTTGTTTAAATGGTATACAATTTGCCTGCTTTGGTCACTTCTTTGAGTCTCCTATTTTTAGGAGATCCCGTATATAGAAAATTAAATTTGCTTTTCTGCTGTTAATCTGTCTTTGTCAATTTAATTCTTAGACCAGTCAAAGGACCTAGAAGGAAGGAACGGAAAAGTTTTCCTTCCTAACATTATTTCTGGTGATTCTTTCAATGTATAAATAGCAAACAAAGTTCTGTTTAGCAGTTTGCATTCTATGCTGTGCAAATAAATGAGAACAATGCTAATATAACATTCTAAAGTTCATTTTTGAGCAAATGTGGCCCATTATTCCTATAAAATATTTTTGTGTTTAAAAATTTTTTTTTATTTTTTACTTTATCCTCAGGATGCTTTCTGAATGTTGAGCTTTAAGCCAACTTTTTCACTCTCCTCTTTCACTTTCATCAAGAGGCTTTTTGGGTCCTCTTCACTTTCTGTCATAAGGGTGGTGTCATCTGCATATCTGACGTTATTGATATTTCTCCCAGCAATCTTGATTCCAGCTTGTGCTTCTTCCAGCCCAGCGTTTCTCATGATGTACTCTGCATAGAAGTTAAATAAGCAGGGTGACAATATACAGCCTTGACGTACTCCTTTTCCTATTTGGAACCAGTCTGTTGTTCCATGTCCAGTTCTAACTGTTGCTTCCTGACCTGCATACAGGTTTCTCAAGAGGCAGGTCAGGTGGTCTGGTATTCCCATCTCTTTCAGAATTTCCCACAGTTTATTGTGATCCACACAGTCAAAGGCTTTGGCATAGTCAATAAAGCAGAAATAGATGTTTTTCTGGAACTCTCTTGCTTTTTCAACGGTCCAGCTGATGTTGGCAATTTGATCTCTGGTTCCTCTGCCTTTTCTAAAACATCTGGTCCCATCACTTCATGGGAAATAGATGGGGAAACAGTGGAAACAGTGTCAGACTTTATTTTTCTGGGCTCCAAAATCACTGCAGATGGTGACTGCAGCCATGAAATTAAAAAACGCTTACTCCTTGGAAGGAAAGTTATGACCAACCTAGATAGCATATTCAAAAGCAGAGACATTACTTTGCCAACAAAGGTTCATCTAGTCAAGGCTATGGTTTTTCCTGTGGTCATGTATGGATGTGAGAGTTGGACTGTGAAGAAGGCTGAGCACTGAAGAATTGATGCTTTTGAACTGTGGTGTTGGAGAAGACTCTTGAGAGTCCCTTGGACTGCAAGGAGATCCAACCAGTCCATTCTGAAGGAGATCAGCCCTGGGATTTCTTTAGAAGGAATGATGCTAAAGCTGAAACTCCAGTACTTTGGCCACCTCATGCAAAGGGTTGACTCATTGGAAAAGACCCTGATGCTGGGAGGGGTGGGGGCAGGAGGAGAAGGGGACGACAGAGGATGAGATGGCTGGATGGCATCACTGACTCGATGGATGTGAATCTGAGTGAACTCTGGGAGTTGGTGATGGACAGGGAGGCCTGGTGTGCTGCGATTCATGGGGTCACAAAGAGTCAGACACGACTGAGTGACTGAACTGAACTGAACTGAACTGAACTGGGATGCTTGCTTGCTACTCTAGAACTCTGTGAGGTATGTCCAAGAAAAAGACTGAAGCCATTAGAGGGATTTTAAAATGGGTTGGCTCTGACAAAGGGTGATTTTTAAGATGATGAATTTGATCTGTATGTACTATGGTGTTAGGTAGATTATACATTTGTCAAGACCCATTGAACTGTATACTGTAAAGAGTGAAATTTACTGTATGTAAATTAAAAAAATCAACTAGAATTTTGTGTTAGGAGAACCCAAGATATTGGGAGAACCCAAAACTGTGACAAATTAATTTAACTATATAACAAGTGTGTGGCTTAACTACACTGAAGGGGTTATGGTAAATAGGAGCTGACCCTAAGAACATTGGAAAGTAGTGTTTTGGTTGGATAATCTAACTCTAAAGACAAAAGAAGAACTATTTACAAGCAGTACTCTGATTGGTAGATTTGTTTCTTACAGCAGTATTTCAGCAATTCTGAAACTACACTATTTATATACTAGGGATGAACTATGCAGATAATGAAAGCCAGATTTCTCACTGCCAGAGAAGGAAGTTACAAAGGCATTAGAGAGGTCAAGGAAAAGCCTAACATGAACCCTATGGTGCTAGATTAGAGTTGGTAATATTATAATGAGCTCACTTATTTTAATGCTATGTAGTATAAGTAAAGAAATAAATACAGGTATGTGTGTATGTAGGCTGGTATACATACATAGATTTTCTTAGACCTGTCTACTAAGAGAGCCTAGAAAGAGTTACACTCCAGTCACAACAGATATATCTAATTCCCAGATCTTGGCTTCTATATACTATTCTTCAGTAAAAGGGATCAAGTCTCCCTAGAGAAAAGGCTGACTCTCAGTCTGGGGGCAATGAAGTGTAAGATTCTGGAGCATCTTATATAGTTCCAGAAAGTAAGGTCAAAAAAGGAGAAAAAGTCAAAAAACAAAGGTAGGGGTATGTCAAAAGGACACAGGAACCAGTATAAAATAGATGGGATGGCTAAAGCAGAATAATTTGAGCAGCATAATAAATAAAAATAGTATGGCATTATAACCTAGAGAAATAAACATGCCTAAGTTCCTATTTAAATAAATGAGTAACTGAATAATTAATGAACAAATAGATGGGGAGGAAGGGATATTCCTTACAGATTTTGTTTTTGTTCAGTCGCTAAGTTGTGTTTGATGCTTTGCAATGCCATGGACTGCAGCATGCCAGGCTCCCCTGTTCTTCACTGTCTCCTGGAGTTGGCTCAGATTCATGTCCATTGAGTGGTGATGCCATCCAATTGTCTCATCCTCTGCCACCTCCTTCTCCTTTTGCCCTCAATCTTTCCCAGCATCAGGGTCTTTTCCAGAGTCAGCTCTTTGCATCAGATGACCAAAATATTGGACCCTTACAGATGAATTCCAATTAATAAATGCAGAAGACATGAAGGAAATAGAAAATCACCATTATAACACCATAGTCATAACTGCTGCCGGCAAGATCCACTGATAAATGCTAATATTAGTAGATGCAACTTTAAGAAGAAGGAGAATATTTGCATAGCCTCAAGATATTTCCTCTAAATATTTATTAGTTTATCATTTTATTAATGCCCACAAATTGTTTGATATTGTTCACTCTGGGAAATTGAGTTGGTTCCCTTCCTCTTGCAGGTGGGTTGAAAGAGAATATGGGAAAAGAAAGATAACTGTAGAGTGGAGAGCCCTGGGCACTTACATTAATCAAGCGGTCAAAGTTAATATCACCTGAAGTAAGTCACATTGATAGCACACACCCCCCTGAAGTGCTACAGTGGGGAAAGCACTTCACTTCTATGGTGTTCTTCCCCCAAACCCATTACCTGAGTTTAGTCATTGGAAGGAGAAGGCAATGCACCCCACTCCAGTACTCTTGCCTGGGAAATCCCCTGGGCAGAGGAGCCTGGTAGGCTGCAGTCCACGGGGTCGAGAAGAGTCGGACACGACTGAGTGACTTCACTTTCACTTCTCACTTTCATGCATTGAAGAAGGAAATGGCAACCCACTCCAGTGTTCTTGCCTGGAGAATCCCAGGGACGGGGGAGCCTGGTGGGCTACCGTCTATGGGGTCCCACAGAGTCAGACACGACTGAAGCGACTTAGTAGCAGCAGCAGCAGCAGCAGCAGTCATTGGAAAACATCAGACGAACACAACCTGAAGGACAGTCTACAAGCTCCCTGATGAGAACTACTCAAAACCATCAAGGGCACGAAAGACATAGAAAGACCAATAATCTCCCTCAGAGGAGGAGACAGGAGACGTGGTAACTAAATCAACAGGCAGTCCTAGATTGGATCTTGGGACAGAAAAAGAACATTAGTGGGAAAAAATACCAAAATTAGAATAAAGCCTGCAGTTTAGTTAATAGTATTGTACTAAAGTTAATTTCTGAGTGTTGATGAATGTGTCATGGTTCTTTAACTTAGGAGAAACTGAGTGAAGAGTATAAGGGACCTGTCCTTGTGATTCTTCTGCAAATAAAAAATTGTTTCAGAATAAAGTTTGTTAAAGATGATTGGTCCCAAACCACTTTGTCTTTCACTGTAAAATAATGTCAATTTCCAAGTGCTGAAGGACAAGGCAAAGATAACATTGATTTCTAAAATAAATCAAGAGGCTTTTATCAAGAAATTCTTCAGAAATGATTTAAACATTACCTGAGGCTTTGACATAAAAACCTTAAGGAAAATGTTTTTAAACCTAAAGTATCTAGAAGAAAAGTTAATTACTACTCATTGATTTAGTAAGACACATAAATACTTCTAATTCTCCTACTTATGAACTCTGTCTATAAGTTTTATAAGATTTGTACATTTATACGTTTTGCTCACAAGGCCATGGAGACCCTACTGAAAAAATAAGAGGTGTTATTGTTGGATGTTTTGGATGGAACTATATCACCTGACTAATGCTTCACAGTGAACAAAGGGTTTCCAAAAATTTCTGACTAAATGGACGGGTAGAGCCAATAGTGTGATAATTGGCATTAAAATAAAGCCCCAAACTTGTTTATGATTAAACCCCTAAATGTGAAAAACTAATACTTCCTTATTAATTTTGCATGTTATTAAAAAAAACATCCCCAGAAACATGCTGGATATACCTCTAAGATGCTTTTCTTAATGTGCAACAAATACACTGAGCAAGTCAGAGCCTGTGCTGCTTCCAAACATTGCTAAGGCCCTTAGAACAAGAAATTTGTGTTGTGTCTTTTTCTGGGTTTTGATCACTTTGTATGGGACTTCTCAACCATACAGTGCATGTAGAATCTTTCAGATTAAAAGAGCCAAGGAGGGTCCCCTGAAGCAGAAGGAGGTATTCCTTTGTATTGCCCTGTTTGCCTTTCATACCTGCTTCATCTCTTACATCAAAGTGAAAAACCCCTACGCTTCCTAGAAATGTGTCGAAAACTTTTCCAAGTAGTCACAATAATGCCTTCTCTAAGGAGGGCAGCCTGCCATGGGGGAGAGTTCTTGCATGTGATGTACCTCAGTCTGTAATTGACAGAAGCTAATGATTTCTACACCGTTTCCATTATTAAACTGATAACTATGCTGTAATACACAGGAAGGTAATAAGAGAGAAGTGCTTGGCCCAATAACTGCTACTGAGGATGTTACAGTTGAAGACTGATGAAATCGATGTGTATTATGTAGATCAGTTTTATTGTATAGGTCATAAACCTGATCCGTTGCCAGAATGGGCGATTAGGTGTTCAGATTTGACACAAGCGTTTATTGACAGGCTCTAGGTGCATTGATGACTGGTTTTTGAGCATTCTTTGGCAATGCCTTTCTTTGGGATTGGAATGAAAACTGATCTTTTCCAGTCCTGTGGCCACTGCTGAGTTTTCCAAATTTGCTGGCATATTGAGTGCAGCACTTTCACAGCATCATCTTTCAGGATTTGAAGTAGCTCAACTGGAATTCCATCACCTCCACTAGCTTTGTTCGTAGTGATGCTTTCTAAGGCCCACTTGACTTCACATTCCAGGATGTCTGGCTCTAGGTCAGTGATCACACCATCGTGATTATCTAGGTCATGAAGCTCTTTTTTGTACAGTTCTTCTGTGTATTCTTGCCATCTCTTCTTAATATCTTCTGCTTCTGTTAGGTCCATACCATTTCTGTCCTTTATCGAGCCCATCTTTGCATGAAATGTTCCCTTGGTATGTCTAATTTTCTTGAAGAGATCTCTAGTCTTTCATATTCTGTTGTTTTCCTCTATATCTTTGCATTGATCGCTGAGGAAGGCTTTCTTATCTGTTCTTGCTATTCTTTGGAACTCTGCATTCAGATGCTTATAATTTTCCTTTTCTCCTTTGCTTTTCACTTCTCTTCTTTTCACAGCTATTTGTAAGGCCTCCTCAGACAGCCATTTTTCTTTTTTGCATTTCTTTTCCATGGGGATATTCTTGATCCCTGTCTCCTGTACAATGTCACGAACTTCAATGGAAGCACATGTGAAAGTTCAGCAGGCTTTTCTGTCTTCTTAGAGTGATAGATCCACTTAGAGGCACCTAAGACTTTGGGGTCACTGACGTTTACGGTTTTATTACAGTTTGTAAGATGGGAATGGTGACGCAGCATGTGGTCCTCAAGGATTGGTACCAATACGACAGAAACTGTGACTTTATTCAACTTAAGCCATGTGCCCCAATCTGGAATCTGGGTTCATAGCTCTTCTAGGGGGCCAAACTGCATAGCTATGTAACTCTCACAGAGTAGTGATTATTAACTAAATTCGTTTTGTTTTATTTCTTATTGAGCCCTTCAATCTACTGATTCCAGTACAGTAGGCCTGGCCAGAGTCTGCCACAGTCCACTTGGTTGAGGACCCAGCTGCTAGTCCTTGTTGCTAACTGCCTTCTTACAGCTCTCAAAAACGACAGAATGATCTCTGTTCGTTTCCAAGGCAAACCATTCAATATCACAGTAATCCAAGTCTATGCCCCAACCAGTAACGCTGAAGAAGCTGAAGTTGAACGGTTCTATGAAGACCTATAAGACCTTTTAGAACTAACACCCAAAAAAGATGTCCTTTTCATTATAGGGGACTGGAATGAAAAAGTAGGAAGTCAAGAAACACCTGGAGTGACAGGCAAATTTGGCCTTGGAATACGGAATGAAGCAGGGCAAAGACTAAAAGAGTTTTGCCAAGAAAATGCACTGGTCATAACAAACACCCTCTTCCAACAACACAAGAGAAGACTCTATACATGGACATCACCAGATGGTCAACACCAAAATAAGATTGATTATATTCTTTGCAGCCAAAGATGGAGAAGCTCTATACAGTCAGCAAAAAATAAGACCAGGAGCTGACCGTGGCTCAGAACATGAACTCCTTATTGCCAATTCAGACTGAAATTGAAGAAAGTAGGGAAAACCACTAGACTATTCAGGTATGACCTAAATCAAATCCCTTATGATTATACAGTGGAAGTGAGAAATAGATTTAAGGGACTAGATCTGATAGAGTGCCTGATGAACTATGGAATGAGGTTCATGACATTGTACAGGAAACAGGGATCAAGACCATCCCCGTGGAAAAGAAATGCAAAAAAGCAAAATGGCTGTCTGGGGGGGTCTTACAAATAGCTGTGAAAAGGAGAGAAGTGAAAAGCAAAGGAAAAAAGGAAAGATATAAGCATCTGAATGCAGAGTTCCAAAGAATAGCAAGAAGAGATAAGAAAGTCTTCTTCATCGATCAGTGCAAAGATATAGAGGAAAACAACAGAATGGGAAAGACTAGAGATCTCTTCAAGAAAATCAGAGATGCCAAGGGAATATTTCATGCAAAGATGGGCTTGATAAAGGACAGAAATGGTATGGACCTAACAGAAGCAGAAGATATTAAGAAGAGATGGCAAGAATACACAGAAGAACTGTACAAAAAAGATCTTCCTGACCAAGATAATCACGATGGTGTGATCACTGACCTAGAGCCAGACATCCTGGAATGTGAAGTCAAGTGGGCCTTAGAAAGCATCACTACGAACAAAGCTAGTGGAGGTGATGGAATTCCAGTTGATCTATTCCAAATCCTGAAAGATGATGCTGTGAAAGTGCTGCACTCAATATGCCAGCAAATTTGGAAAACTCAGCAGTGGCCACAGGACTGGAAAAGATCAGTTTTCATTCCAATCCCAAAGAAAGTCAATGCCAAAGAATGCTCAAACTACCACACAATTGCTCTCATCTCACATGCTAGTAAAATAATGCTCAAAATTCTCCAAGCCAGCCTTCAGCAATATGTGAACCGTGAACTTCCAGATGTTCAAGCTGGTTTTAGAAAAGGCAGAGGAACCAGAGATCAAATTGCCAGCATCCGCTGGATCATAGAAAAAGCAAGAGAGTTCCAGAAAAACATCTATTTCTGCCTTATTGACTATGCCAAAACCTTTGACTGTGTGGATCACAATCAACTGTGGAACATTCTGAAAGAGATGGGAATACCATTCCACCTAATCTGCCTCTTGAGAAACTTGTACGCAGGTCAGGAAGCAACAGTTAGAACTGGACTTGGAACAATGGACTGGTTCCAAATAGGAAAAGGAGTACATCAAGGCTGTATATTGTCTCCCTGTTTATTTAACTTATATGCAGAGTACATCATGAGAAATGCTGGACTGGAAGAAACACAAGCTGGAATCAAGATTGCCGGGAGAAATATCAATAACGTCAGATATGCAGATGACACCACCCTTATGGCAGAAAGTGAAGAGGAACTAAAAAGCCTCTTGATGAAGGTGAAAGTGGAGAGTGAAAAAGTTGGCTTAAAGCTCAACATTCAGAAAATGAAGATCATGGCATCCAGTCCCACCACTTCATGGGAAATAGATGGGGAAACAGTGGAAACAGTGTCAAACTTTATTTTTCTGGGCTCCAAAATCAGTGCAGATGGTGACTGCAGCCATGAAATTAAAAGACGCTTACTCCTTGGAAGGAAAGTTATGACCAACCTAGATAGCATACTGAAAAGCAGAGACATTACTTTGCCAACAAAGGTCTATGTAGTCAAGGCTATGGTTTTTCCTGTGGTCGTGTATGGATGCGAGAGTCGGACTGTGAAGAAGGCTGAGCGCCGAAGAATTGATGCTTTTGAACTGTGGTGTTGGAGAAGACTCTTGAGAGTCCCTTGGACTGCAAGGAGATCCAACCAGTGCATTCTGAAGGAGATCAGCCCTGGGATTTCTTTGGAAGGAGTGATCCTAAAGCTGAAACTCCAGTACTTTGGCCACCTCATGCGAAGACTTGACTCACTGGAACAGACTCTGATGCTGGGAGGGATTGGGGGCAAGAGGAGAAGGGGACGACTGCCGGGGACCAGCCCCGGCTGATCCAGGGTATTCGAAGGAGAAACGGCATAGGCTAGGATCAGGATACAATAGCTTCAATTAGATATTAATTAAAGATATAAAGAGTAATAGAATAAGTATAGCTCAGTAGGAAAATTCAGTGGAGAAAAGAGGCTGAGTAGCTTGGTTTACGCGGGAGACCAATAAAACTTCAAGACAAGAAGTTTGCACCACTTACGTAGGCCGCAGGCGTCCTTCCGTTCTCCCGAAGGAGAGGAGACACTGAGGCCTCCCCGGTCGGATCTTAGAAGCCCAGGCATAATTAGTACGCATGGTGGGTTCCGCGCTCCAGATGGAGACTCAGCCAGAGTGAGAGAGAGAGCGACATGGGGAGACCAGTATTTCGAGAAACTGATCCCAATTCTTTATTTTCCAGAGTCTGTTTTTATACACTAAGATGTTATACAAAAGTCACGTGGGGACAGCAGTCCTGACTTTTATTAAAGTCAGGTGCTTCACACAAATGTATACAGAGGTCTTAGGGGTGTTACATCATCTTCTGGCCAGGGGGGCCTGCTGACAATTTACGACCCTCTCCTTGTGACAGCGGTCAGTCAATCAGGACACTTATTTCTCCAGGGCTGATTATTCTCAAAACAGACGCCACCCAAATAAAGTTATATTCCTACAGGGTGAGGGTGTAGTGGGTTTTAGTTAAGGAAAGAATTTACTTAGCCTAAGGTCTAACGTGATTAATATCAAAGGTTAATACTTATTTCTTCTATATATTCATTAATGTGTGTAAGAGCAGGGGATGTGGAGACTTAGCAACAAACATTGGCTCAACAAATGAAAAACCCTTCACCAACACAATTTCTAATCAGCCCATTATACTTATACTAATAGTTTTCTAACTTTTCTAAGGAACCTGTTTTTAGAAGGTTTAAAGCATCTCGTGCCTCTCACGGTTGGGAGGCTGTGAACAATCACATGTGGCCGGACGAGCCTGTCAGGCAGGCTAGAGAACCTTCAGAGGAGTTTGTAGGTTAAAACACTCTTGTCACGCCCGGGAGTTTTTATTAACTGGAGCTCTAGGTTAACTCCTTCTCCGAAAGAGGTGGTGGGGGACAGCCCCCCGTAAAGTCAGAGGTGTAGGTAAGAGCACAAAGTAGTAAAGTAGGCAGGCTCTGGTTATGGGGGTAGACGCTCGAGGATTTCCAGGGGGACTCCTGAGGCTCGATCCCGCCTTTGCGTATGTCGAGCCTCCTTCCTCATGACCTTTGCCATGGGCGGAGTACCTCACTCTGGCCCCCAACAGACGACAGAGGATGAGATGGCTGAATGGCACCACTGACTCGATGGACATGAGTCTGAGTGAACTCTGGGAGTTGGTGATGGACAGGGAGGCCTGGTATGCTGTGATTCATGGGGTCTCAAAGAATCGGACACGACTGAGAGACTGATCTGATCTGATCTGATGGTGTACATGGACTCAGTTGCCTCTGCAAAGTGGCGGCGGTACATACATTGGTGAAAAAGCTGTTGATGAACTTATTTTCAGGGCACAAATAGAGACGCAGAATACAGAACAGACTCTGGGCTCGGCGGAGGGGGAGGACAGGGCGGGATGGCCCGACAGTGTAGCACTGAAACACGTGTCACCTTAAGGGATGCAGTCCGGGCTGGGCTTCTGGGCAACCCAGGGAGGCCAACCCTGTGCTCCGGGACCTCGGAGCCGGGTGGGACGGGGTCGGGAGGTTTAGGGCAGAGGACGTATATAGGCTTATGGCTGATTCGCATTGCTGTGAGGCAGAGACCAACACAACATTGTAAAGCAACTATCTTTCATTGAAAAATAAGTAAATGAAAGAGGTAAGGAAGAGAGGACAGCAATTTTCATTCCTTATCCAACAGATCTGACTACAGTAAAGTCACTATGCCTGTCAAAATGAAAGCTACAAGTTTATGAACAAACCAACATAAGTCCTAATGCTAATTTAAAATCTCTGAAAGTAATTTTATTTTCAAACTTTGAAATAAATTATAATGTAGATCACTGCAGCCAGATAATATTATCTTTGAGCAAGGTTGAGACAGTATTATTTCACTGTTGTTAAAACAAACAAACAAAGAAACAAACAACCTGTCACTAGTTTTCAGACAAGTTAGCAAATTGCACCTACTTTTATTTCTGATTTTGCATTTGTAATTTCTTTTTAATAAAAATTCTATAAGTGTCAGATCTCATGACACTTAAAACCCATCCCTAAATATTTAACAACATTCTATTGTTTTGCTTATTTCCAAATATCTCAGTTTATTTGTTATTTTAGTTTTTACTATTTTTCATTTAATTGTTGATATCCAACAAGTGTAAAATTGTCATTATTATTAGTCAGTCAGTCAGTTAGTTCAGTCACTCAGTCGTGTCTGACTCTTTCCGACCCCATGAATTGCAGCACGCCAGGTCTCCCTGTTCATCACCAACTCCTGCAGTTCACTCAAACTCATGTCCATCAAGTAGGTAATGCCATCCAGCCATCTCATCCTCTGTCATTCCCTTCTCCTCCTGCCCCCAATTCCTTCCAGTATCAGGGTCTTTTCCAATGAGTCAACTCTTCGCATGAGGTGGCCAAAGTACTGGAGTTTCAACATCAGTCCTTCCAATGAACACCCAGGACTGATCGCCTTTAGGGTGTACTGGTTGGACCTCCTTGCAGTCCAAGGGACTCTCAAGAGTCTTCTCCAACACCACAGTTCAAAAGCATCAATTGTTCGATGCTCAGCTTACTTCACAGTCCAACTCTCACATCCATACATGATCACTGGAAAAACCATAGCCTCGACTAGATGGACCTTTGTTGGCAAAGTAATGCCTCTGCTTTTGAATAGGCTGTCTAGGTTGGTTATAACTTTTCTTCCAAGGAGTAAGCACCTTTTAATTTCATGGCTGCAATCACCATCTGCAGTGATTTTGGAGCCCCAAAAAATAAAGTCTGATTAGTAGCTAATACTTATAACTAAGTGCTAGTTCTTGTTCTACATGCACCACTATAACTTAAGCCTTCAATGACCCTATGAAGATCCTCTTAAAATCTATGTTTTACAGATGAGAAAACAAACACGAGAAGGCTATGGTCTTAAAGTTACACAGTAAGAGGCAGAGCTGGGTGTGAACAAAGGCTCTTTGTCTCTAGAGCCTAGACACTTAAGCTCCACTGTATGTATATATGGAAGTTTTCAGAGAAATAGGGCAGATAGAAAGATAAAATGTTAGAAAGCACAAATAAGCATGTTTTGATAAAGTGGAACCAAAACTAAAGTTATTACTCAAAATGAATACCATAAAATATAGTATGTTAAGGGGAAGTATAGCATTAAATTTAGCTCTTTCTTCACAATCAAGGAAATGTTATCAGATTTATCACTCACAGGATTTGTGGGAAAACTTTAGTTCTCCTTAGACAAACTGAGGTAAATGTGTACATTTAGGGCCCTGAGACCATATGTTACCAAAAGGCACCTAAAGACACTTAGCTTTAAAACACTGCTGCTTACAAATGTATGTTATATAATAATCTAGTTCTGAAATACTATATATGCCAAAGAGATTGCATGACATAAATGAGCTAATTATCCATAACTCAGTTACTGCAAAGCTTAACCAGTAATTTAGTCAAACAGAATACAACTTTTATCTCTCTCCAAATTCTTAAACTTTACTGAAAGGAGTATAAGTCTCTTGACACTAAAGGAAAATGCTGACAGTCTCATGAACTCTGCTGTTTGTTTTTTTTTTTTTTTTTTTTGTAATTTATTTTTTATTGAAGGATAATTGCTTTATAGAATTTTGCTGTTTTCTGTCAAACCTCAACATGAGTCAGCCATAGGTATACATATAACCCCTCCCTTTTGAGCCTCCGTCCCATCTCCCCACACCCATCCCACTGCTGGAGGTTGATACAGAGCCCCTGTTTGAGTTTCCTGAGCCACATAGCAAATTCCTGTTGGCTATCTATTTTACATGTGGTAATGTAAGTTTCCCTCTTACTCTTTCCATACATCTCACCCTCTCCTCCCCTCTCCCCATTTACAGGGCAAGAGTGAAGAAACAGACATAGAGAATAGACTTGTGCTGATTTTTTTACTAATAGTCACTTTAATCACAAACAGTAGTTCCAGTCATTTATTGGAGTTTCCAGGTGTGTGTAATTTTGCAATTTTGAAGTTGATGTATGTCAATTCAGTTCAGTTCAGTCCCTCAGTCATGTCCAACTCTTTGCGACCCCATGAATTGCAGCATGCCAGGCCTCCCTGTCCATCACCATCTCCCAGAGTTCAGTCAAACTCACATCCATCGAGTCGGTGATGCCATCCAGCCATCTCATCCTCTGTCGTCCCCTTTTCCTCCTGCCCTCAATCCCTCCCAGCATCAAAGTCTTTTCCAATGAGTCAACTCTTCGCATGAGGTGGCCAAAGTACTGGAGTTTCAGCTTTAGCATCATTCCTTCTAAAGAACACCCAAGGCTGATCTCCTTCAGAATGGACTGGTTGGATCTCCTTGCAGTCCAAGGGACTCTCAAGAGTCTTCTCCAACACCACAGTTCAAAAGCATCAATTCTTCAGCGCTCAGCTTTCTTCACAGTCCAACTCTCACATCCATACATGACCACTGCAAAAACCATAGCCTTGACTACATAGACCTTTGTTGGCAAAGTAATGCTTCTGCTTTTGAATATGCTCTCTAGGTTGGTCATAACTTTCCTTCCAAGGAGTAAGCGTCTTTTAATTTCATGGCTGCAGTCACCATCTGCAGTGATTTTGGAGCCCCCATAAAATAAAGTCTGACACTGTTTCCACTGTTTCCCCATCTATTTCCCATGAAGTGATGGGACCAGATGCCATGATCTTCATTTTCTGAATGTTGAGCTTTAAGCCAACTTTTTCACTCTCCACTTTCACTTTCATCAAGAGGC
Source organism: Bos indicus x Bos taurus (assembly GCF_003369695.1). Lineage (NCBI taxonomy): Eukaryota > Metazoa > Chordata > Mammalia > Artiodactyla > Bovidae > Bos > Bos indicus x Bos taurus. The sequence continues at coordinate 742,971 of NC_040082.1, forward strand.
TTTTGAGTTCCTCTTCACTTTCTGCCATAAGGGTGGTGTCATCTGCATATCTGACATTATTGATATTTATTCCAGCAATCTTGATTTCAGCTTGTGCTTCTCCCAGCCCAGCGTTTCTCATGATGTACTCCACATAGAAGTTAAAAAGTAGGGTGACAATATACAGCCTTGATGTACTCCTTTTCCTATTTGGAACCAGTCTGTTGTTCCATGTCCAGTTCTAACTGTTGCTTCCTGACCTGCACACAGATTTCTCAAGAGGCAGATCAGGTGGTCTGGTATTCCCATCTCTTGAAGAATTTTCCACAGTTGATTGTGATCCACACAGTCAAAGGCTTTGGCATAGTCAGTAAAGCAGAAATAGATGTTTTTCTGGAACTCTCTTGCTTTTTCCATGATCCAGCAGATGCTGGAAATTTGATCTCTGGTTCCTCCGCCTTTTCTAAAACCAGCTTGAACATCAGGAAGTTCATGGAGTCCCTACTAAAATACCTGCTGGACTTTTTGGACCCCTACCCCGACAAAGCTTCGGTCTTTTATTTGGCCAATACTGTTCACCCTAGAGTAACTGATTCAGATTATAAGGGAGAAATTCAAATTATGATGTCATCTCAGATATTATGACAATTCAAAAATAGAGACAAAATTGCTCAATTACTTCCTTTACCTTACATTTCTATTAACTCCTCTAATGATGTACAGACAGATGGATTGGACAATTCAGATCAAAAACAATCCTTATGGACATCAATAATATCTGAATATACCCAACCAAATGTAAATATCAAAATTAATGGCAAAAAATTTTCTGGTCTCCTTGATACTAGATCTGATATTACTATTATTTCCAAACATTTATGCCCCAAATATTGGCCTATACAGAAAATTTCCTGCCAAATTACAGGAGTTTCTCAAGCCAAAATACAAGAGGTTTATCAAAATGTCCAAATTTATCCATATGAGGGACCAAAAGGCCAGCCTACAGCATTATGACCCTACATTATAGATGCACCTCTTAATTTAATAAAAAGAGATTTACTTGTGCAATGACAAACTCAAATATGCATTCCACATTTTTCCTAGGGGCTACTGCTCACTTAACAAACAGTACAATTATTAAAATAACTTGAAAAGGTGACAAGCCTATTTAGACAAAACAATGGCCCCTTAAAAAAGAGAAACTAAAAGCTACTAAGAAGCTTATTGATACACATTTAAAATTAAAACATATTAAAAAATCTTGTTCTCCTTGAAATTCTCCTATTTTTGTAATAAAAAAAACTGACAAATGACATCTTTTAACAGACCTTCAAAAAGTTAATGCATCTATAAAACCTATGGGCACACTGCCGCCAAAAATTCCATCACCTGCCTTTATTCCTCAAAACTGACGTAGTGTTATTATAAATGCACAGGGTTGCTTTTTTACTATACCTTTACACCCTCTAGACCAAGAAAGATTTGCCTTCTCTCTTCCTTTTCCTAATCATGTTGGGCCCCATAAATGATACCAATAGACTGTATTGCCTCAAAAACTGGTGAATTCTTCTACCATATGTCAATATTATGTAGCCAAAGCTTTTGAACCTGTGAAAAAACAATTTCCTGACTTTCTTGTTATTCATTATATAGATGATGGTGGCTCAGAGATTAAAGCGTCTGCCTCCAATGCAGGAGACCCGGGTTTGATCCCTGGGTCGGGAAGATCCCCTGGAGAAGGAAATGGTAACCCACTCCAGTATTCTTGCCTGGAGAATCACATGGATGGAGAAGCCTGGTAGGCTACAGTCCACGGGGTCACAAAGAGTCAGATGTGACTGAGTGACTTCACCATATTTTTTTTGGCTCCATCTGTTTTAAAAACTCAACAAATGTTTGACATAGCTCAACAATGCTTAAAAGATTCTAGATTAATAATTGCCCCTAAAAAGATTCAAACCTCTAGACCTTACCATTACTTAAGATACATTGTTAATAGACAACATATTACTCCCCAACTAACACAGATTCATGTTGACAAATTATCAACCTTGAATGATTTTCAAAAACTTTTAGACAATATAAACTGGACTAGACCCTCTTTAAAAGTGCAGTCATTCAGTCGTGACCAACTCTTCTCAACTCCATGGACTGTAGCCTACAAGCCTCCTCCGTCCATGGGATTTTCCAGGCAAGAGTACTGGAGTGGGTTGCCATTTCCTTCTCCAAGGGATCTTCCCGACCTAGGGATCAAACTTGAGTCTACCGCATTTCATGCAGACACTTTACCATCTGAGCCACCAAATACTTTAAAAGGAGATCCTGATTTAAATAGCCCTCATTCACTTTCACAAGACACACACACACACACACACACACACAAACTCTGTTTAATACAAAATAAATTATACAAAAACAATTTCTTATTCATATTAGACTTGAATTACCTTTAGAGTTGTTTATACTCCTCTCTCTCCATTCTCCCACAAGACTTCTTGCCCAACAAGAACACCCAATAAAACGTATATATACCCATTTTGGGAGAAGGCAATGGCACCCCACTCCAGTACTCTTGCCTGGAAAATCCCATGGATGAAGGAGTCTGGTAGGCTCCAGTCCATGGGGTCACTAAGAGTCGGGCATGACTGAGCGACTGCACTTTCACTTTTCACTTTCGTGCATTGGAGAAGGAAATGGCAACCCACTCCAGTATTCTTGCCTGGAGAATCCCAGGGACAGAGGAGCCTAGTGGGCTGCCATCTATGGGGTCGCACAGAGTCGGATACGACTGAAGCAACTTAGCAGCAGCAGCATACCCATTTTGAAGAGACAAAGTCACTTACGCCCTATCTTGATTTGATTGCTCTAATAATTATCAACAAAAAATATATAACTAAGACTTTAATTGGCTCCTATCTTCACCAAATTATATTGCCTATTAATAAAGCTGAATTTAAAAATACATTACAAACTTCTACCAATTTCCAAATAGCCTTCTCAGACTATTTTTTTAAAATTTCATTTCATTATCCCTCTAATAAACTTTGAAATTTCTTCAAAAATATTACATTTATTATCTCTCACATTGTTGCATCACAACCTATACCTCAAGCTGATGTTTTCTATATAGATGCGACTAAAAACACCAAAGCCTCATTTTGGTCTCTCAAAAAATATAAAGTCTTTTATACTAAATTTCATTCTATTCAACAAAATAAATTATATGCTCTTATTCAGGTTATTCACCTACATCCTTATCCTATCAATATAATTTCTGACTCCTCATATTCGGTTTTTGTATTTAAAAAATATAAAAACTTCTACCATAAATTCTAATCAATCTAGTATTCAACAACTTTTTCTTGAATTACAATCTATTATTAGGGACAACACCTCCCCCATTTCACACACTGAAACTACAAATAAAAACATTAAAAAAGGAGGAATACACAGGAACAATTCTATCTTCTCTATCCAGAGCAGACTTCACTAGATTCCAAACGCAAGATATTCTTTAATCCTATAACTATTGTTAATACAGCTTTATTTGTTTTAAATTTTTTAAAACTTATCACAAGGAGGTATCTTGACATAAGCAGAAAAACATTTCTTAGAATTGAAAGACACTTCTCTTCCTCTGCCTGGTTGGTATCAAGATGGGCTAACTAAACAATAGAAATCTAGGAAATTTATCTTACAGGGAAAGGGGTATGCTTGTATTTCTCCAGATAGATCCAACGAAATCAGTTGGCTTTCTCTTTGAAAAATCTGCCCCAGGGGAGCATCTGGTGTTCAAAATAGAGGGAAAAAATGGCTAAATTCCCGGGAAGAAAAAAATTCCAATACAAGCCATGTGACTCTAAAAAACCTGCAAGAAACACCACCCTCAATGTCATCGACCTTATGATCTCCTTACCTAGGGATAAACAAAAACCCTTACCAATCAAGCTAAAAATCTGGTTTCTCAACAGGGAATGCCTCCAGAAATATTTTTGTTGCTATGCTTGCTTTGCTTCCCCCACTCAAGCTGAATTAGTTAATCATATTTATTGGACCTATATACATAACCCCCTTTTTTACTACAGGTATTTTAGACAATAGACTGGTGAAACCCATCTTTATTATGAAAATGTCTCAGAGCAACCGACGGCTGGTGGTTGACTTTCTCTCTTACAAGCTTTCCCAGAAAGGATACAGCTGGAGTCGATTTAATGATGTGGAAGAGAACAGAACTGAGGCCTCGGAAGGGACAAAATCAGATATGGAAACCCCAATGCCATCAATGACAACCCATCTTGGCACCTGGAGGATAGCCCTGTGGTGAATGGAGCCACTGGCCACAGCAGAAGCTTGGACGCCTGGAAAGTGATCCCCGTGACAACAGAAAAGCAAGCCCTGAGGGAGGCAGGCAATGAGTTTGAACTGAGGTAGCAACAGGCATTCAGCGACCAGACATCCCAGCTCCACATCACCCCGGGGACAGCATATCAGAGCTTTGAACAGATGATGTATGAACTCCTCCAGGACGGGGTGAACTGGGGTCGCATTGTGGCCTTTTTTTCCTTCGGTGGGGCACTATGCATGGAAAGCATAGACAAGGAGACACAAGTATTGGTGAGTCAAAGCACAACTTGGATGGCCACCTACCTAAATGACCACCTAGAGTCTTGGATCCAGGAGAACGGCGGCTGGGACACTTCTGTGAAACTCTGTGAAAACAATACAACCACCGAGAGCCAAAAGGGCCAGGAGCGCTTCAACAGCTGGTCCCTGACGGGCATGACTTCGGCTGGTACAGCTCTGCTGGGCTTGCTACTCAACTCATAGTAACCATTCCTTTCATTATAATCACTCATATTTTATACAAGCTTGTGTTCCTCTTCCTTTTGTTATAGCTATAGAGAACTTACAATTTAATAAGACTCTACGCTTTGTGACTTGTATAGATTACAAAATGTATACTTGTCTTAATTCCTCTGTTTCTTTGAAAAATGAATCCCTGGAAAGAGGGTCCCATGGCAGGACTTGCCTCCCAGCTACTCACTAAATTATTCTGGCGATCTAAACAATTCATTTGATGGTTAAGTCTTGGCATTTTGGGATTAATAGCAATTTGCATTACTGCGGTTGTTGCAGACATCACTTTACAAACCTAAATTCAAACACAAAACTTTATTCAAAATTGGACCAAAGATGCTCATGTGGGCCACTCAGGCTCAGATAAGGAAATTTAAGATGAAATACAAGAACTAAAAACAGCCATCCAATGAGTGAGAGATCCATTAATAGATTTACAAAAACAAGTAATACTAAAATGTGATTTGAATTCTACACAATTTTGTATCACTCCTGTTCAGTTCAACTATAGTGCTTACAACTGGGAACAAATTAAATTTCACTTGCAAGACATACATGATAATGCTTCCCTAAATGTACAATTATTGCAAAAGAACATCTTTGAAACCTTCTCTAAAAGTCTTCCCTCTTTCAATAATTTGGAAACTTTAGCTGAATAGCTAGCTGATCAATTATCTGGGCTAGATCCTCAAAGATGGTTCCAAAGTATTACTCATAGTATTGGGTCTGATGCTGTAACATTGGTAATTGTCCTGGTAATTATATTTGTTGCATAAGGATGCCTTTCAACATAAATTGTTTCCACTAAACAAATTCAATTGGTCAGGGCCTTTTTCACAAAAATAATAAAAAAGGGGGGAATTGTCAGGGAACGTTTAATTTTAAGGAAGCCTATATGTTGTTTTCTGGTTCTCAAGGGCCCTCGGTTCCTTATCAGTTCCTGGAAAACAGGAACTAACAGAGCTGCACGCAGTTCTCAGGACTGAGGTCATGAGGCGGAACAAGTACATGGATTCCTTTCAGTAAGCTTTTACTTTTCTGTAAAACTACTTAGTCTTGTTCCTATTTCCAATACATGGATTGTCTTCTGGCCCCATGGCTATTGTTATTCCCTCAGTTACTATTGTTATGCATCTGGTTATGGTGTTTTTCACTTTACTGTTTTTTGCCTAAAGCTTCCTTGTATTACAATATATAAGCACACACTGCCATGAATAAAGCACCCTAGTGCCACTAGAAACTTGGGTCTCCCACATCCTTCTTTTCTTCACCTTCTTTTCATTGACTCCTGTCCCCAGGTTCTGGTCTGTCAAGAACACCATAACAGGTGTGTTAGCAAATCGTCTCTCTTTGCACGCTTTGGGCCATTGAGTTTTTCTGTTTTGTTTCTGCCGCATTCTCCTGTCTAGAAGCCAGAGCTTCCTCCGTGGAATGCTTTCATGGTTGTTTCATAATCCACTGCTAAACCCATCCCAGTGTCCTTGACTGAGACAGACAAATCTCTGCTCTGGGTGGGCGTTTTCAACCTCTTCCATAGCCCTGAGTTGTCTGGTTCACCTCTCACTTCCTGATGGTCCACCAGCATCTCTAGAACGGCCCCTGGACAGGGCTAAGCTCTGGGCATATCTCAAACCCTGATCTTTGCACTGCGCTGCAGCTCTCTTCTGGGAGCCCTCCGAATTACCCACCAGAGACAGTCCTTTGCCACTGCTCTGGTTACCTACTGCTGCATAACTATTTATCCCAGATCTAATGGCTTAAAGCAGCAACTCTTTGCTTATAATTTACTTTTACTTTTCTTGCAGGAGGGCTTTAGGAGTAGCTCACTGGGTGCTTCTTCTGTTCTATTTGGCATTGGTGGAAGTCACTCATTGCAACTGGAGGATGGGCAGGTCTTGTGTCTAAGACTTAAAGGTTGGGTGCTTTGACTGGGAAGTTGGCTGTTATCCAGAGTGTTTGCCCAGGGCTTCTCTAGGCTGGTGGTCTCAGGGTGGACAATTTATTACAGGCAGGGCTTCCAAGGAATGTTCTAGAAGAGATAAAATGGACCAGAAATTGGCACTGAATTATTCCTGCTGTGTCCCAAAATGGTCACAGAGCTTACCTGAATTCAAAGGGAAGGCATATAACTATCTCTGTCTCTCCGTGGGAGGACTGTTAAAAAATAATAATAATTGTGATCATCTTTGGCCACCATAGCCATTTGCAGGCTCTGTGAGAACAGGTCAAACTCCTGCACTATTTTTGTTCTGTTGCTGAAGCACTTTTTAGTTTTCTCTTCCAAGAGTCAGGCTCGTGTATGCTGCATCCCTCCACTATGTAAAACATATTTCAAAACTCTCCATGTGACCCCATGAAAGTCCACATCACAAAGCTCCAGGTGGGAGTGGGGTAGAGGGGTGGGACTCAACAGGAAGGCAGCTGTCTCTAAAGATATCCCCTGGCCCACCTTCCCCTCTCCCCATGCTCAAGCCTGCTGATACCCTCGAACTGGCCGTGGGCTCCTGGAGTTATGCAATGGTTCTGACACATTTCCTTTGTAAACTTTGCATGTGGGGATTTGTCTCACCCTGCATTTGATCCATGACATACACCTACATGAATTGGCACCTTGAAACTAAAACAGAAAGTTTCACTGTAACTTGAGTGGAGTTTATATTTTGGATGATCGTCAAGGCAAAAATGGATGTGGGCCCAATTTGCTTCAAGTGTGCCAAGGAAAAAGAAACCCTACCATCCCCAGGATATGGGGGAGAAGAATTTGAATCTCTTCTCTCTTGATTCAGCTGTGGCCTAAAAATAGGGTTGTCACAGGGCAGGGCAGCAGTGGGGGTTTGATCACACTCTCCAGCTGCGACGTGGACCTGGGGCTGGAAAGACGGCAGTTTTCTGGGGTGTAACATCAGAGGTGGGGTGTCCGGGGGGTGGGGCGGGCTGCTGGGAAGGATTCGGGCTTCGCTTGGGTCCCATGGCCAGGTGACTTGAGGAGTCCATCTCCAAGGGCCTTCCATTGCTACTGGGACTGAAGGATGGCTGAAAAGGCGGGCAGTTCCAGAGGGAAGGTGTCTGTGTCTGCTGACCTTGGGGAGAACACGGCTTGTGGCTGAAACTGACCATAGCCTGGTTAGGAGTGAGACCCCCCCAAGAGCCAGCACACGTCATAGCAGGTGCTTGCTAAAGTGACTTCTGAGTTGTGTAGACTTAAATGACTTCTGGACTTGTGTGGCTGAAAGAGGTATCTAAGTGGCCATTAGAGCTGAACTGGAGAAAGTTTCTTTTCTTGCCAATGTTTGTGTTTACATAGTGATTTCCTCTTAAAGAGAAGATCACAAAAAGGGTGAGAACAAGTTAAATGTGCAGTGGAGAAATCTGACAAATAGCTTTCTCAGCCAGGTGGTCAAAGTTAACAGCATCGGCGACAAGTCAGGTTGACAGCAGGTGCCCTTGATGTGATGAGAAATGGAATTTTACCCCCATGACCTTCCTTCTAATCATGACCCAAATCCAGCCTAATCATGAGAAAAGCATCAGCCAAACTCTAGTTGAGGGACATCCTGCAAACTATGAGACCAGTACCCCTCACGTTTGTCAAGGTCTTTAAAAATAAGTCTGAGAAATGTCACAGCTTAAGAAGATATGGTGACTAAATGTAATGCAGTATCCTGGACCCTAGAACAAAAAGAGGACCTTAGATAAAAACGAAGGAACTATGCCGTGTATATGGGCTTCTATTAATAGTTATATGTAAACACTGGCTTACTAATTGTAACGAATGTACCACACTAATGTTGGATGTTAGTAGGGGAAACTGAGGCAGGCTATATGCAATCTCTCTGTACCATATTCAAAATAGTAATTTTTCTGTAATTCCAAGTGTTCTAAAAAATAGTCTATTAAAAATGTGATGTGTGTCTGTACCACTTGTAAATAGAAATACTAAATAGTTAATTCAGTTCAGTTCAGTTTAGTTGCTCAGTCATGTCCGACTCTCTGCGACTCCATGAACCACAGCACACCAAGCCTCCCTGTCCATCACCAACTCCTGGAGTTTGCTCAAACTCATGTCCATTGAGTCGGTGATGCCATCCAACCATCTCATCCTCTGTCATCCCCTTCTCCTCCTGCCTTCAATCTTTCCCAGCATCAGGGTGTTTTCCAAAGATGTCAGCTCTTCGCATCAGGTGGCCAAAATATTGGAGTTTCAGCTTCAACATCAGTCCTTCCAATGAACACCCAGGACTGATCTCCTTTAGGATGGATGGGTGGATCTCCTTGCAGTCCAAGGGACTCTCAAGAGTCTTCTCCAACACCACAGTTCAAAAGCATCAATTCTTTGGTGCTCAGCTTTCTTTATGGTCCAACTCTCACATCTATACATGACTCCTGGAAAAGCCATAGCCTTGACTAGACGGACCTTTGTTGGCAAAGTAATGCCTCTGCTTTTTTATACTCTGTCTAGGTTGGCCATAGCTTTTCTTCCAAGGAACAAGCGAAAGAGATCCAAATCATTGGCCTGCCTATACTTACTTACACAAATGTCCCATAACAGTCCTTTTCCCTGTCCCTTCACTTTCTACCCTCACACAGGCCCTGAGTATTTTCCCTGAACTGCTGTCACCTCCTGATTAGTCCCTTTGCCTCAGCTTCTTCTTCTTCCTGACCCTGCACCCAACAGTCACCTCACAATTCAGTTTCTTTCTGGTTTAAAAATCTCCTGGAGACCTCACCATTGCTCTCTGTGTAAAAGGCATTCTTCAGGGCATTTAATACCTTCCAGGATCTGGCCCCAAAGTTCTGAGTACTTTTCTATTATTCCTTATAAGGCATCACCAGCTCAACGGACATGAGTTTGAGTAAACTCCGGGAGTTGGTGATGGACAGGGAAGCCTGGTGGGCTGCAGTCCATGGGGTTGCAGAGAGTCAGACACAACTGAGCGACCAACACTTTCACTTTTCACTTTCATGGCTTAGAGAGACCTATGGAGAAATGTGTCTTGAGGGTTATTACACTGATTTCCCCACCTCTTCACCCCATGCTCTTAACACAAAGTCTAGTCCAGTGCTTGGGCCATGATAGGTATTCAGCTTGTGTCTATTGGTTTATTGAATGCTTGAGATTGATTTTGGAGGAGAGCATTTTCTTTTAAAGCTAGAGCTGACCATGCTGTTAGCCTGTAGAGTCAGCGGCTTCACCCAGGGCTGCAGCAACCTACCCATGGATTGCAAGGACGCTTAACACTCTCTGACTTTCCAAGTCAGATCCCAGGCTGCCAGCTTGGCTCTACAACTCAGCACTCTTATCTGTAAAGAATTCGTCACACATGTGATTTAGCCCGGCTTTTCCCTTGAAAGCTGTTTCTGATAATGACTTACACCTGTTTATTCCGAATGGAAGCATTGGAGAGGAGACCAGTGTGTGACTGATCCCAGACGCTGCAGTCATTTCTGGGTGGCCCTGGGTGCAGCCGCAGAGACCGGGGTGGCTGGGTCTCATCAGCCGGCTCAGTGAGAGAGCATGCTTGCTTGGTGGAGTTTCCAGCAGTGAAGGTTTGAGGGTAAGGAAAAGTAAGATATTATTTTTGGCTTGAGTGCTCACCTTTAAAATCATATGAAGATCGTACCCTGAGTTTCCAAAGTCATTCACCTGTTTTCCCTGCAATAACTGGAAAAGCAGAATGCGCTGTCACACACACATGAACATGTTCATTTCTTGATTTAAAATTATAAATACATTCATTGTAGAAGATTCAAATAAAGATTAGAATAGTGTCCAAAATATACTGAACACAGTGGAGACTTTCCCTCTCATGCCCAGCTTCTTTCCTAACTGGTAACTACACTTCCAAGTTTGCTGGTCATCTCTCCAGTCCATTTTACACACATATCTACATCTTCCTTTGTGATTTTATTCTAATATATATTGTACGTTATATATATATATATATATATATATATATATAATCAGGATTTAATTTGAGCTTAAAGTTCAAAAATAAGTTAACCACTTAAGCATTTGCTTTCATCAAATAGTAAAATGTCCAAGACTGCCAGGAAGTCTGCAGTGCTGTGAGGGGCCCAGGCTTTTTCTGTCTTTCTAATTCTATCCTTATTTGTTGCTTTTGCCCACGTACTTTTTACCTCAAGACTTCAGAATAGTTGCTACATAGCATTTCCCCACATTCCATATGGAAGGAGGGAAAAGGGCAAAGAGCAATGACTTTTCTTTGGGAGTGTCCCCTGGGAAACCGCTGCATGAGTGGAGCTCGTGAACCACAGCTGGCATCACCTCTTAGCACCTGAGAGGTGGCCCAATTTTGCCCCACTGGAAGCCAAGTCCCATCAGGAGGTAACAGCCAGAATGTGAGTCAGCTCCTTGTCTCTACTTTTACATAAGCTGATATCAATAGTTTGTTTCCCAATTCTTGTTCTTTCTGATCCAGCTTCTTTCCTTTTGAGGTAGTAGAATTTATTTTACTCTTTTATTTTGAAATAATTATAGGTTCAAAGGTGTTTCTAATATACCCTTGACCCAGTCCTCCCCAGTGGTTCCGTCTTTCATAATTACAATGGAAAAACCAACAATTTGGCATTGGCACAGTATATGTGTACAGAGGTAGCAGATTTTTGTTTTCCTTACTGTCTTCTTAAATGTTTCTTGTAAGATTCACATTTCTTGCTGTGATTAATCCCCAGATTTGGCTGACATTATGTAGAAGCCACAGTACTTCCACATGTGTTCTGTGCCAATCTTTCTTGGGCACAAACTTTCCAAGATAAACATGTCTCCAACATCAGGAATCCTTTCTATGTAAATATTGGTGAGACAGTTACACATGTACAGTGCATATAGAAAATGCGGTTTGCTTAGGAAAGTCTCAAAATATTTGGTAACCTTGAATGCATTTTTGCCTTTTTTAATTTTTATTTTATATTGGTGTGTAGTTAATTAACAATGCTGTATTAGTTTTGGATGTACAGCAAACTAATTAAGTTATATGTATACATGTATCTATTCTTTTCAAATTATTTTCCCATTTAGGTTATTACAGAATATTGAGCAGACTTCCCTGTGCTACATGGTAGATGATTGTTGGCTATCTGTTTTAAATATAGCAACATGTACATCAATTCCAAACTCCCAATCTCTTACCCTACTTCCCCTCTGGTCATCATTAGTTCTTTCTCTACGTCTGTGAGTCTGTTTCAAATACGTTCATTTGTACCATTTTTTTTAAGATTCCAGATATAAGCAATATCATATGATACTGGCCTTTCTCTGTCTGACTTACTTCACTTAGTATGATAATCTCCATATACAATATCAGATCAGATCAGATCAGTTGCTAAGTCGTGTCCGACTCTTTGTGACCCCATGAATCACAGTACGCCAGGCCTCCCTGTCCATCACCAACTCCCGGAGTTCACTCAGATTCACGTCCATCGAGTCAGTGATGCCATCCAGCCATCTCATCCTCTGTCATCCCCTTCTCCTCTTGCCCCCAATCCCTCCCAGCATCAGAGTCTTTTCCAATGAGTCAACTCTTCCCATGAGGTGGCCAAAGTACTGGAGTTTCAGCTTTAGCATCATTCCTTCCAAAGAAATCCCAGGGCTGATCTCCTTCAGAATGGACTGGTTGAATCTCCTTGCAGTCCAAGGGGCTCTCAAGAGTCTTCTCCAACATAGCAGTTCAAAAGCACCAATTCTTCAGCACTCAGCCTTCTTCACAGTCCAACTCTCACATCCATACATGACCACAGGAAAAACCATAGCCTTGACTAGACGAACCTTTGTTAGCAAAGTAATGTCTCTGCTTTTGAATATGCTATCTAGCTTGGTCATAACTTTCCTTCCAAGGAGTAAGCGTCTTTTAATTTCATGGCAGCAGTCACCATCTGCAGTGATTTTGGAGCCCAGAAAAATACAGTCTGACACTGTTTCCACTGTTTCCCCATCTATTTCCCATGAAGTGATGGGACCAGATGCCATGATCTTCGTTTTCTGAATGTTGAGCTTTAAGCCAACTTTTTCACTCTCCACTTTCACTTTCATCAAGAGGCTTTTGAGTTCCTCTTCACTTTCTGCCATAAGGGTGGTGTCATCTGCATATCTGAGGTTATTGATATTTCTCCTGGCAATCTTGATTCCAGTTTGTGTTTCTTCCAGTCCAGTGTTTCTCATGATGTACTCTGCGTATAAGTTAAATAAACAGGGTGACAATATAGAGCCTTGATGAACTCCTTTTCCTATTTGGAACCAGTCTGTTGTTCCATGTCCAGTTCTAACTGTTGCTTCCTGACCTGCATACAAATTTCTCAAGAGGCAGATCAGGTGGTCTGGTATTCCCAACTCTTTCAGAATTTTCCAGTTTATTGTGATCCACACAGTCAAAGGCTTTGGTATAGTTAATAAAGCAGAAATAGATGTTTTTCTGGAACTCTCTCTCATTTTATTTTCAACATAATTATGAACATAAAATGAGAAAATGGATATAAAGATACCTTGTTAACTGCAAAGCATTCCACAATGCTTTGTAAACACAGTAAAGTAAATAAAATAACATTACCATATTTCTCATTTTATTTTCATAATTATGTTGAAAAGGAAATATTGTTTTTCCTCCTTAACAAATGTAAAACCATGGTGGCTTCAGTTCAGCTCAGTTCAGTCGCTCAGCCGTGTCCGACTCTCGGCGACCCCATGGACCACAGCACGCCAGGCCTCCCTGTCCATCACTGAATCCCAGAATTTACTCATGGTGGCTTAGAGACAATAAAGAAAATGAATGGAATGGGGGAGAAGATGTTTAATTCTATGATAATTTTGCCCAATCCCCAATTTACTAATTTACCAATTCTACTTTTATCTGAATATAAGCAATCTGATTAAGAACTGGGGTGTGGTTTAAGTGTGAGTCCCAACACGAAGGTGCCTGTCCGCACACCAAGAAGGGGGCCCTGGACAGAGAGCTCTGACTACAGCCCAGCCGTGCGGGCAGCCTGTTCGCAGACCTCCAGCCTCCTGAACCGTGTCCTTGTTTACACTACCCATTCTATGATACGTTGTTATCGCAGTCCAACCTAACTACAACAACCTCTGAGGTTTGGGGATAGTTGCCTCCAAATTACTATAAAGCCCAATGGAAAGCTCATGGACTCGCCTACTTTCTGATGTCTATGATAGTCACAATTCTAAATATTCTTGGTTCGGGGGCCACAGAAGAGAAGAGAGATAGGCATCATGAGACCAGAGCCCCTGACTGATACCGTGACGCTACTTGAAAGACCCTAACCCTAGTTTTTTCAGGTATAGTTGATTTACAGTATTGTGTCAATTTCTTTTATATGTGACACATATACACTTTTAACACTGTGTATTACGTAGATAACTGGTGATAGTGTACTATATAGTCCAGGGAACGCTGCTCAGCACACTGTGGTGACCTGATGGGAAGGAAGTCCGAAAGGGTGGAGATCAGATCAGATCAGTCGCTCAGTCACGTCCGACTCTTTGTGATCCCATGAATCGCAGCACACCAGGCCTCCCTGTCCATCACCAACTCCTGCAGTTCACTCAGACTCATGTCCATCAAGTCAGTGATGCCATCCAGCCATCTCATCCTCTGTCATCCCCTTCTTCTCCTGCCCCCAATCCCTCCCAGCATCAGAGTCTTTTCCAATGAGTCAAGTCTTCGCATGAGGTGGCCAGAGTACTGAAGTTTCAGCTTTAGCATCATTCCTTCCAAAGAAATCCCAGGGCTGATCTCCTTCAGAATGGACTGGTTGGATTTCCTTGCAGTCCAAGGGACTCTCAAGAGTCTTCTCCAACACCACAGTTCAAAAGCATCAATTCTTTGGCACTCAGCCTTCTTCACAGTCCAACTCTCACATCCATACATGACCACAGGAAAAACCGTAACAGGCAAATTTGGCCTTGGAATATGGAATGAAGCAGGGCAAAGACTGATAGAATTTTGCCAAGAAAATGCACTGGTCATAACAAACACCCTCTTCCAACAACACAAGAGAAGACTCTATACATGGACATCACCAGATGGTCAGCACCAAAATCAGATTGATTATATTCTTTGCAGCCAAAGATGGAGAAGCTCTATACAGTCAGCAAAAATAAGACCAGGAGCTGACTGTGGCTCAGACCATGAACTCCTTATTGCCAAATTCAGACTGAAATTGAAGAAAGTAGGGAAAACCACTAGACCATTCAGGTATGACCTAAATCAAATCCCTTATGATTATACAGTGGAAGTGAGAAATAGATTTCGGGGCCTAGATCTGATAGATAGAATGCATGATGAACTATGGAATGAGGTTCATGACATTGTACAGGAAACAGGGATCAAGACCATCTCCATGGAAAAGAAATGCAAAAAAGCAAAATGGCTGTCTGGGGAGGCCTTACAAATAGCTGTGAAACGAAGAGAAGCAAAAAGCAAAGGAGAAAAGGAAAGATATAAACATCTGAATGCAGAGTTCCAAAGAATAGCAAGAACAGATAAGAAAGCCTTCTTCAGCGATCAATGCAAAGAAATAGAGGGAAACAACAGAATGGGAAAGACTAGGAATCTCTTCAAGAAAATTAGAGATACCAAAGGAACATTTCATGCAAAGGTGAGCTCGATAAAGGACAGAAATGGTATGGACCTAACAGAAGAAGAAGATATTGAGAAGAGATGGCAAGAATACACAGAAGAACTGTACAAAAAAGATCTTCACGACCCAGATAATCATGATGGTGTGATCACTGACCTAGAGCCAGACATCCTGGAATGTGAAGTCAAGTGGGCCTTAGGAAGCATCACTATGAACAAAGCTAGTGGAGGTGATGGAATTCTAGTTGAGCTCTTCCAAATCCTGAAAGATGATGCTGTGAAAGTGCTACACTCAATATGCCAGCAAATTTGGAAAACTCAGCAGTGGCCACAGGACTGGAAAAAGTCAGTTTTCATTCCAATCCCAAAGAAAGGCAATGCCAAAGAATGCTCAAACTACTGCACAATTGCACTCATCTCACACACTGGTAAAGTAATGCTCAAAATTCTCCAAGCCAGGCTTCAGCAATATGTGAACCGTGAACTTCCAGATGTTCAAGCTGGTTTTAGAAAAGGCAGAGGAACCAGAGATCAAATTGCCAACATCCGCTGGATCATAGAAAAAGCAAGAGAGTTCCAGAAAAACATCTATTTCTGCTTTATTTACTATGCCAAAGGATGGAGATATACATGTGCAAATGGCTGATCCATTCTGCTGTACAGTAGAAACTAACAACATTGTAAAGCAAATATACTCCAATAAAAATTAATTTTTTTAAACTTATACTGATTCAGTTCTATGTATATATATTCTACTTCATGTTTCCTATTGTGGTTTATTACAGGATATTGAACATAGTTCTCTGTGCTATACAGCAGGACCTTGTTGTGTATCCGTTCTGTATATGATAGCTTGCATCTGCTAATTCCAAACTCCCAACCCATCCCTTGCCCCCTTGGAAACCACAGATCTGTTCTATATGTCTGTCAACACATTTTTAATATTCTATTATATTGGACAAGGAGTTATACTTAGGATTTTAGGGAAACAAAAACTGAAGAAAATGACTATGCCACTAAATTGTTGGCCTTATGCCTTGGCCTTTTTTTTAATGCCTTAATCATTTCACATTTAAGTTCCTTCATTTGTAAAATATAGATAATAACAGTATCTATTCCATGGAATCTTTGTAAGGACCAAGTTATTTCTACACTAAGGCATGTAGAACAATACCCAGTACTTAATTATATGTATTAGCTGTTATTAATAATGATCGTTATATCTTCTTTGGATAATGTGACATATCAACAATTAAAATATCAAATAAATTACCTCAGAAATTTAGAAAGCAGTAGAAATATGGATATTGTCAAATATTTAAGAATAAATCCTAGGTGTTGTGAGGCTTGAAACTTACACAAGCCTCAGAAAGAGGCACTCTTCATAAGAAAATAAATACAAATTTACAATTATAAAATTAGGAATGAAGGATGCTTACATTAGCACAACTCAGAAAGTTAAAACATAGATATGTGCCTCAGCAGGTGAGTTGTTAAAAAAAAATAGTGGGACATTCATACAATAGAATACCAAAAAGTCATTTGTAATAATGAGGTTTGCACTAACATGGGAAGGGCTGAATATTAAGTGAGAAAAGCAAGGTGCATTTTAGCGGGTATGCTAAGTGGTCTAGCCAACATTCATTGCTTCAATTTTGCTTACTAAGAGATCTTAGTATTCCTTAGTTGGGAGGCAATGTGCAATTTTTCTTTAAGGAAAGTTAGACAAATACCACAGATAGGCCAAGCAAAATCACAGGTAGATGTTTGGGTGGAAAACTGACATACCTTTCGCTGGAAAACACCTTTCTTTCTAGAAAGGGCAAAGAAAGTTGATTCTCTTGAGTTGTGCCTGTTTCCACATGTTTCGTCTTTCTGTGATCATCCTGAGGTCAGTGAACAGGACAAGAGGGGTCAAGTAAACTAGACGGAGGGGAGGACACCTCACAGCTTGTTCCTAAGGATTCAGGAAGGGCAAGTTCATACTAAGGGAAGGACACCTCCCAGATCGTTATCATGGATTCAGGAGGGGCAAGTTCATGTTAACAGAGTTCTGTGTCACAGACTGGAAGTAAGACCTTTATATTCCTATTGCACGAAAATTTTTTTCCATCTGTGACTTAAAAAACATTTTGTCATCTATTCTTGTTACTCTCTATTCTCTCCCCATGGAAACTGTAGAAAGGAAGAAAGTGAAGTCGCTTAGTCATGTCTGACTCTTTGCGACCCCATGGACTGTAGCCTACCAGGTTCCTCCATCCAAGGGATTATCCAGGCAAGAGTACTGGAGTGGGTTGCCATTTCCTTCTCCAGAGGACCTTCCCAACCCAGGGATTGAACCTGGGTCTCCGGCATTGTAGGCAGACGCTTAACCATCTGAGCCACCAGGGGAGTCTATGGAAACTGTAAGCTGCTTTCAAAAAAATTTTTTTTTCAAGACGAGTGCTTTAATCTTTCCAGTTAACATCATTTGTATCAGTAAGTATAATATTTTTAGATCACACATTAGTCAGTAAAGATTTATTTTTTTGAGGGTCTGAGTAAGAACAGGAAGACAGGAAATATAGAATGTCAGACTTCACACTTGAATTAAAACTTAAAATTATTTCCTTCTTTGCAGCAAAACTATACTACAGACTTATGTGTTTTAGCTTTAATCCCATGACTCATCGTGGATTGGATTGGGACTTTGTGAAAAAGAAAATCTTGCTACATTCAGAGTGCTTATGCCCTGATAATTCTTTTCCATATCATTGGATGCAAACATATTTCCTCTTGTAATGTCACTGAAGCCAGGAACACTTGTGCTCAAGGCATGTTCTTCCAGCCGTTCAGAGCACCTTGATGAGCTTCTGGAAGTACTTTCATTGGAGGCTGTGCCGCGTGGTTATCTGAGCATCAAAAAAGGAAATAGCTCTGCAAGGGTTCCCACGTTGACCAGTACACCAGATTCAATGAACACATTCATCAACAGATCATCAGAATAGATAACAAATCAGATACTTTCAATATCCAGCCCTTTGGCAGCTGCTGTAGTAGCTGCGAGAACTGGGCACTTTCCACAATGAAAATCCCCAAGTTTGCTCTCTCTGTTCCAGACCACCGTGAATATGTATGGTTGCTGCTTTTTCCTGGCAAAGAAAAGTTACAGTAAAATCTTCTTTCTTCTCAGTCTCAACAAAAGCCATAGTTTTTGTTTGTTTGTTTTTAATCACCTATGTTTTACAGAATTTCTACAGGTTTTTCTTATTTTGAGTACTAGCCAGCTGGGAGAATGGTCTCTTGCTCTACTTGCTTATCCAACAGCCACAAACAAATAGTTTAACTTCTAAAACCCCTCAGCCAAGCTTTGAATTTCCTCTGGGAAAACTGCACTGAACATAAGGGTTTGATGTTCATTCAGTTGCTGGGCAGGAAATTAGATTTTTATTTCTGGTCCAGAATCCATATCCAGCATGCAGTCAGCTTCATCGAAAATTAAATATTTAAGTTCTCTGAGACCGGTGTTTTCTTTATCTATGATATCTGTTAGTCTTCTAGAAGTAGCACATAATAATCTCAGCCTTGTAATGTCTGAGAGAGGGGCCACCATTCATGATTCAGGCACTCTGTTAGACAACCGACAGACTTTTTTTGCTTTTATTCTTTGCTTTTATAGGGAGTACTTTTTCACTTTACATACAACGAAACAGAGGCCTGGAGAGGTTAGATAATTTATCTTCTAAGTAGCAGAAGCAGGAACCATCTGGGACTTTATGGACAATGCTAATCTGAGAACTAGAAATGCTAACAGGAATCTTTATAAAATTGGTCTGCATTTTGAAGCATTCCTGTCTCTTGTGCCAAAGAGAGGTTGCCCCAACCTTCCTATGAAGTGAAAAGAGAAACACTGTGCTCTCCTGTTTCTGTAGTTAGGATGGGCTTTAGTTAAACCCAAAGGCAGGCAAAGTAGGACTCAGGGCCTTCTCCATCTCCGCACTTGGCGGCCTCTGCTTAGCACCATCCATGTGGTCACCCGGAACCTGAGTCTGGGCCAGCTTCCAGAATTAACTCCACTTCCCTTGTCTTAGCTGTTGGTCCTGGAGGGAAGGTAATCACAGAAGAGCATTGTCATGAGGAAGTTTAGTTCATAGAATTTGGAAACAAACAGACTGGGTTTGAAAAACAGGTCCTCCACTTCTTAGTTCTGTCACTTTGGATAATGCAAGTACTCATTCCAAAAATTTGGAATATGGAAAGTTCCTCACATGGTTGTATAAGCATTAGAGATGATGTAGATGAATGATGAGGCTCACAGTAGGTACCATTAAGATATGGCTGCTACTCACAGTTGATAGCAGAAGTTTGGGTAGATATGAAACCAAGGAAAGAAGAGAAGGGAAAAACAAGGGAGAAAGGGAAAGGTACTCCAAACGGAATGCAGAGTTCCAGAGAACAGCAAGGAGAGGCAAGAAGGTCTTCTTCTATGAACAGTAAAAAGAAATAGAGGAAAACAACAGAGACCTCTTCAAGAAAAATGGAAATATCAAAGGAATATTTCATCCAAAGATGGGCACAATAAAGGGAAGAAATGGTAAAGACCTAATAGAAGCAAAAGAGATTAAGAAGAGATAAAAAGAATACACAGAATAACTGGATGAAAAAGATCTTAATGACCTGGATAACTAAGATGGTGTAGTCTCTCACTCAGAGCCAGACATCCTGGAGTGTGAAGTCAAGTGGGCCTTAGGAAGTGCTGCTGCCAATAAAGCTAGTGGAGGTGATGGAATTCCAGCAGAACTATTTAAAATCTTAAAAGATGATGCTATTGAAGTGTTGCACTCAATTTGTCAGCAAATTTGGAAAACTCAGCAGTGGCCATAGGACTGGAAAAGGTCAATCCTCAACCCAGTTCCCAAGAAAGGTGGTACTAAAGAATGTTCAAACTACCAGACAATAGCACTCCTCTCCCATGCTAGTAAGGTTATGCTCAAAATTCTCCAAGCTAGAGATCAAATTGCCACCATTTTCTGGATCATAAAGAAATTAAAGGAATTCCAGCAAAACATCTACCTCTGTTTAATTGACTACGCTAAATCCTTTGACTGTGTGGATCATGATAAAATGTGGAAAACTATTAGAGA
This sequence comes from Bos indicus x Bos taurus, assembly GCF_003369695.1. Taxonomy (NCBI): domain Eukaryota; kingdom Metazoa; phylum Chordata; class Mammalia; order Artiodactyla; family Bovidae; genus Bos; species Bos indicus x Bos taurus. Next base: position 763,537 of record NC_040082.1, read on the forward strand.
GATGGGAATACCAGACCACCTTACCTGTCTCCTGAGAAAGCTGAATACAGGTCCAGTATCAACAGTTAGAACTCTGTATGGAACAACTGACTGGTTCAGGATTGAGAAAGGAGTATGACAAGGCTGTTTATTATCATACTGTTTATTTAATTTATAGGCAGACCACATCATGCAAAATGCTGGGCTGGATGAGTTACAAGCTGGAATCAAGATTGCTGGGAGAAATATTAACAACCTCAGATATGTGGATGATACCACTCTACTGGCAGAAAGCGAAGAGGAACTAAAGAACCTCTTGATGAGGGTGAAGGAGGAGAGTGAAAAAGTAGGCTTAAAACTCAATATTGAATAAACTATGATCATGGCATCCAATCCCATCAGTTCATGGCAAATAGAAGGGGGAAATGTGGAAGCAATGACAGATTTCCTCTTCTTGGGCTCTTAAATCACTGTGGATGGTGACTGCAGCCATGGAATTAGAATATTATTGCTTCTTGGCAGGAAAGCTATGGCAAACCTAGACAGTGTGTTAAAAGTCCAAGAAATCACTTTGCAGACAAAGGTTCATATAGTCAAAGCTACAGTCTTTCCAGTAGTCATGTACAAATATGAGAGCTGGACCGTAAAGAAGGGAGAGTGCTGAAGAACTGATGCTTTCAAACTGTGGTGCTGGAGAAGACTCTTGAGAGTTCCTTGAAAAGCAAGGAGATCAAACCAGTCAATCTTAAAGGACATCAACCCTAAATACTCTTTGGAAGGACTGATGCTGAAGCTGAAGCTCCAATTCTTTGGCCACCTGACTTGGAAAGCTGACTCATTGAAAAAGACCCTGATGCTGGGAAAGACTAAAGGCAGAAGGAAAAGGGGACGACAGAGGATAAGATGGTTGGATGACATCACTGATGCTATGGACATGAACTTGGGCAAACTCCAGGAGATGGAGAGGGACAGAGAAGCCTGGTGTGCTGCAGTCCATGGGGTTTCAAAGAGTTGGAAGTGACTTGGTGACTGAACAACAACAAAATGAAGCCAATACTTTTCCAACAAAAAAATAAAAGAAAAAATTTAGGGATTTGTGATGTTACTAGAGTCAAAAGCATATCCTTAGATAATTTATAGTCAACCGTTTAAAATGAAAAATATGTACATTTGAAACTCTCTCTCAACTTGGGCTTACCTTGCCTACTTTGTATTGTCACCTTCATTTGCTCTTCTTTGGAGATTTTCTACCTTGAAAATGAGATTGGATCAGCCTCTCTTTAACAGATGTCCCTTTTATTGGCACTGAGGTCGTATAAAGTGAGAATGGGACACTGTCCAATGTCCGTCCTCCCTCAACTTGGAAACAGAGGGAAAACTCCCATGCAAGTGTCGGGAGACAGTTCCCTATGGAGCTCTTGGGTTTCTGCAAAATTCACAAGCAGAACTAACTGCCCTTTCATTCTCATTTTAGAGGGAAAGCCTTAAGACAGCATTGGCGTTTCCACGTGGAGCAAAGCATGGGTTGTTTATTGTCCTGTGTAAAGACAGCGCTTCCCTTGGGGGCTAAAGTTGTCAGGTTTGCTCTGAGGCCATCAATAGATTCAGATTCTCTGTACTCCGGATTCTACTGCCTGCTCTGTATCCGCCTGGGCTCTGCCTCCACAGCTTGGGACTGAGGAGCAGGGAGAACCAACCTGAACGTCAATCTTGGGTTGCTTGCTGTGCTGTGATTAATGAAGTCATTGTCTCTAATCCAGGACTCTCTTGTCTTCTGCCAGCATGAAACTGACAGGCCAACTTGTGAGCTTGAGAGGAGATAAAAATTCACAGTTCTTGGCACAGAGCATGTGAAAACTCTGAAATGTGCTGTTGTCAGCTCAGAGGACTCAGGAATTTCTTCTGCTTATGGAGTACGGGTGTCCTCCATAGGGCAACTGTCACAGGAGAGGTAACACCTGAACTACATCTTGAAAGATGAGAAGTTGGCCAAGTGGGATGAACACCAAGAAGAAGAAATGAGACATAGGTATGCACATGTTTTTGAGAAACTGGAATGTTTGAGTTCAAATTGCAAGGGAGTGGGCATGGCAAGAAGTTATCTAAAAAGCAGTCTGGGACTACTCTGAGTAAAGAAAGAAGAAAGCCTGGTCTCTGGATTTTCCGCTCTACTGAACAGTCTCGTGTGAACAGTCTCACTTTACTAGCACAGCAGCTTTTTTAGGTGTTACTAGCCTGGAGAATCCCAGGGACGGGGGAGCCTGGTGGGCTGCCGTCTATGGGGTCGCACAGAGTCGGACACGACTGACGCGACTTAGCAGCAGCAGCAGCAGCCTTTTTGAAGAAATTAAGTCTCAGAAAGTTTAACTTCTCTAAGAATAATCAGTTAATAAATACTAGAAGGATAATATAAAACCAATGTTCTTTCTTTCGGCCACTCAGTGAGGAGCTTTCGATTCTTACTCTGTAGGTAACATCAGGAACCGTCTGTTTTCTGTTGCTGTTGTTTGTTCACTTTCCTTTTTCTTTCAGGTCAGGGTGTCCTAATCAAGAACATCATAGTTGGACAATTTAGAAGCAGCATGAGGCTTTTGAATAGGGGTAATCTGGCAAGAGTGGGTAGTTACAAGATAATTTTAATAATGCACCTGAGTATTTTTAAGGGGTCTGGAACTGGGTATATGGAGAAGAGAATAATTAATGGACTTTGGAAACGTAGTATATCAGTTCAGTTCAGTTCAGTCACTCAGTCGTGTCCGACTCTTTGCGACCCCATGAATCGCAGCACGCCAGGCCTCCCTGTCCAACACCAACTCCCGGAGTCCACCCAGACTCACGTCCATCGAGTCAGTGATGCCATCCAGCCATCTCATCCTCTGTCGTCCCCTTCTCCTCCTGCCCCCAATCCCTCCCAGCATCAGAGTCTTTTCCAATGAGTCAACTCTTCGCATGAGGTGGCCAAAGTACTGGAGTTTCAGCTTTAACATCATTCCTTTCAAAGAAATCCCAGGGCTGATCTCCTTCAGAATGCACTGGTTGGCTCTCCTTGCAGTCCAAGGGACTCTCAAGAGTCTTCTCCAACACCACGTTTCAAAAGCATCAATTCTTCAGCGCTCAACCTTCTTCACAGTCCAACTCTCACATCCATACATGACCACAGGAAAAACCATGTAGTATATAATAAAGATGAAATGATTTTAAAAAGGCACAGAGCTTATAGCTGGAATGACTGTATAATTTCAATTAACTGAAATAGGTGATTGTAGTTAAGGAATTTTGAGGGACAACATTACTAAGTTCATAGAACAAGGGAGATGACAAACAGTACATTTCTTTATTTTTAATTAATTAATTTTAATTGGAGGCTAATTGCTTTACAGTATTGTGGTAGATTTTGCCATACATTGACATGAATCAGCCACGGGTGTACATGTGCCCCCCATCCTGGACCCCCTCCCACCTCCCTCCCCATCCCATCTGTCAGAGTTGTTCCAGTGCACCAGCTTTGAGTGCCCTGCTTCATGCATCGAACTTGGACTGGTGATCTATTTCACATATGGTAATATACATGTTTCAATACTATTCTCTCAAATTACCCCACCCTTGCCTTGGACACTCCACAGAGTCCAAAAGTCTGTTCTTTATATCTCTGTCTCTTTTGCTGTCTCCCATGCAGGGTCATCATTACCATCTTTCTAAATTCCATATGTATGTGCTAATATATTGTATTGGTGTTTTTCTTTCTGACTTCCTTCACTTTGTATAACAGGCTCCAGTTTCATCCACCTCAGTAGAACTGACTCAGATATGTTCTTTTTAATGGCTGAGTAATACTCCATTGTGTATACGTACCACAGCTTTCTTATCCATTCGTCTGCTGATGGACATCTAGGCTGCTTCCATGTCCTAGCTATCATAAACAGTGCTGTGATGAACATTGGGGTACATGTGTCTCTTTCAATTCTGGTTTCCTCGGTGTGTATGCCCAGCAGTGGGATTGCTGGGTCATATGGCAGTTCTCTTTCCAGTTTTTTAAGGTATCTCCACCCTGTTCTCCATAGTGGCCATGCTAGTTTGCATTCCCACCAACAGTGTAAGAGGGTTCCCTTTTCTCCGCACCCTCTCCAGCATTTATTGTTTGTAGACTTTTTGATAGCAGTCATTCTGACTGGCGTGAGATGGTACCTCATTTTGGTTTTGATTTGCATTTCTCTGATAATGAATGATGTTGAGCATCTTTTCATGTGTTTGTTAGCCATCTGTATGTCTTCTTTGGAGAAATGTCAAACAGTATAAGTTTTGGAATAAGAAATGTTCAATTTTTCATTGAGTAGACAAGTTATTGTTTCCATTGGTAATTACAGTCTAATAATTAAAATTATTAAATCTTGCAGAGACAGCATTTAACAAACGTGTTTACCTCCCAGCAAGAAACAGAAACATATGAGAAATGTTACTGAGTTAGTTGCCTGGACCTGTGCTGGGGACCTAACCAGGGCTGAGACCCCTTGTTTCAGCCATGGAGGTTCTTTTTCTGCTCAGATTCACACAGCCAGTAATGAAATGAATGCTGAGACTGAAACAGCACAAGTTTTATTCAATGTTGAAAGAATGCTGAAGCAGAAACTTAGTTTGCAAATTAACTTCTCAATTCAGTTGGGATAGAGGTACTGCATGAATATGAGGGTCAAGATAAAGGAAAGGGAACTGGAAAGAGTGGGAGGAGCATTCATGACCTATCTGAGAACAGAAGTGTGGTTTGGACCTGGAACTGATGCAGCACCACCCTTCAGTCTTTGTGTGAGCTTCTCCGGTTGTCATGGATTCAATTGCCAACCGTTATGGCACTGGTGGATGCCTCTTCAGCATGCTCACATTATTACAATGAGTGCATAATGAGGATGCAATCTAATGGAAGCCAGATCTTCTGCCACCTTGGATTTGGTTCTAACTTCTTGTTGTTCAGTTGCTCATTCATGTCTGACTCTTTGTGACCCCATGGATTACAGCATGCCAGGCTTTTCTGTCCTTCACTATCTCCCAAAGCTTTTTCAAATTCATTTCCATTGAGTCAATGATGCCATCCAAACATCTCATCCTCTGTCTCCCTCTTCTTCTGCCCTCAATCTTTCTCAACATCAGGGTCTTTTCAAATGAGTAGGCTCTTCGAATCAGGTGGCCAAAGTATTGGAGTTTCAGCTTGAGCATCAGTCCTTCCAATGAATATTCAGGGCTTATTTCCTTTAGGATGGACTGGTTGGATCTCCTTGCAGTCCAAGGGACTCTCAAGAGTCTTCTCCAGTGCCACAGTTCAAAAGCATCAATTCTTTGACACTCAATCTTGTTTATGGCCCAACTCTCACATCCGTACATGTCTACTAGAAAAACCATAGCTTTAACTGTATGGACCTTTGTCAGCAAAGTGATGTCTCTGCTTTTTAATATGCTGTCTAGGTTTGTCATAGCTTTTCTTCCAAGGAACAAGTGTCTTTTAATTTCATTATTCTAACTAATTCTTGTTTTTCTCTTTGCAACTTCCTCCTGAAACTTAGATAAAAGCAATTGGTTTCCATTTGAGGGAGGCGCATGATTGCAAAGCAACAGAGTTGGTAACAAATAGATTTTGTAAGAAGGATTAGAAAGCTAATTTACCCACTCCACCTTTCACTGTATTTCATTAAATATAACTAGTAATATTATTACCTGGCTTGTGGCTCAGGCGGTAAAGAATCTACCTGTAATGCAGAGATACAGGTTTGATCCCTGGGTCTGGAAGATCCTCTGGAGGAGGAAATGGCAGCCCACTCCAGTATTCTTGCCTGGAGTATCCCATATTATTTCAATTTTTCACTGAAATAATGGTTTCTGTCACCAACTAAACAATTTTGACTCAAAACAATGGAGGGATTTTCTTTTTTTTAATACCCTCTCATCACTTCCCTCTGAAACTCCCTGCAAGAGTTGAGTTCTGGAAAATATCTGAAGTAAGGATTTCTTGTGAGGAGGAAAAAGACCAACATTTCTGTAACTTTGGTGATTGACTTTACTTATTTTTTAAATAAAACCTGAATTATTCATACTACCTGTGGATTTAAAAGTATTTCTCTTATAATTTTTAAAAATGTAGCTTTTCTTTGAAAATGAAAATGAAAAGGTTTTTTTTTAACAAATCTTGTTGTCAAGTCTAAAGAGTTTGTATATGCACAAAGTAAGTTTTAGATCACTGTTTAATCAGTGCTCCGGTTAACTGGCTGATTCACCATCTCCACTAATGCCAGGATAAAATTTCTCACTTTGTGATAGGGACAACTGGCTGAATGTAAACCAAAGTTCATTCATTCTGATATATTGTTAACAGCTGACTCATTTTCAAGTATTTTTTTTTCCTCTGTGTGTGTAAACCACAAACAAATATAAGAAAGAGAGAGAGAAATAATAGCACAGTGGGAGCTATTACATGGTGTGTATGTTAGTCACTTAGTCATGTCCAACTCTTTGTGAGGCTCCTCTGTCCAAGGAATTCTCCAAGCAAGAATACTGGAGTGGGTTGCTATTTCCTTCTCCAGGGGATCTTCCCGACCCAGGGATTGAACCCAGGTCTCCTGAATTGCAGGCAGATTATTTTCTGTCTGGGCCACCAGGGAAACCCTGGGGTGTAGAAATGAGCACTTGAAAGGGTGATTTCTTTATCACCCTGCAATGCAATTTACTCCTCAAATTACTGTATACAAATATTCTTGATGATGGTTTGAATATTTACATTTGAAAGTAAGAGTATTTCTTTTTTACATTATAAGCTTAAAATTAGCAGTGCTAATGTCATCAGTAGAATGGTGATTTCCTCAGTTCTTGTCCTCTTGAGGGAAAGAATTCAGATGAGAAACATAGAAGAATTTTAGGTAGCAAGAGTTTTAAGCAAAGCAAAGGTATGCTCCTGAGAAAGGATGGGAGTGGGCTGTATAGAAATGAGAAGCAGCCTTGCAGTGGGGCAGGATTGGGTTTTTTTAGAGTGGTAGTCCCTTCCTGTGTCCTGTTTCATTTGACTGACAACTTGATTGATAACTTTAGGTTATATTGTATAACTTTTCTCCTAGTGCACAGGTGCTTATCCATAAGCACCCAAGTGAAACCAATGGTTGGATGGGGGGCAAAAACCATAAGGCTAACTTATTACAAATATGGTAAAGGAACCCCAGGTTTGAGTCACCGTTTAGGCCTTGATGCACCTGAACCAACCTGTCCTGGTGATTTTATCTTGCTTGGTCCTGTTATGGCTGCAAACTTAGTGGTGGTCCTCAGCCACAAGGGGACATCTCTGGGTATGTTCTGATCATGAGTGTCCATGTAGGGGAGGGAAAGATGACCCTATCCAAGAAAGGGCAGGACCTGCTTATGTCTGACTAACTACTTAGTAATCTCCCTTCGGGAGTTGGGACCCTAATATGTTTGGGAAGGTGAATGTTGTCTCTCTCTGTCTACTTCCTGCTGAAAAGGATTGTAGAGGGGTTTAGGGTCGCTCCTCTTGTGACTGTTGGGTCCCTGTCCACTTGTTCGAGGGGCTGATCCACGGTCCCACATAGAATGATGTTGTCTCTTGGGTGTTGATAGACCAATACCCTTGACTGAGGACCATCTGAAGTCATTGCCTGCTACATCCAAAGTTGCTCCAGGCTCTGTCCTCATGATGATGGTCCTTGATTAGGAAGCTGGCCAGAGCTGAGGGGCACTTCAGCTCAAGGCCAGCCTTCAGTCAGTGGCTGACCCAAGGTCCCTTTAGACTAAGGGGCAGTCTCTCTTCCAAGGGCTGAACTTGTTTGGCGCCATGGCTTACAGGGCTTCTAAGTCTCCAGCCGGTCTGTCTTCCAGTGACCCGGTTTCCCACAGGGATGGCTCTTGCCGACGGAGCCTTCTGGGGGCACCCAGGAGTTGAGTGTCAGGCTTATAATGTTGCCAACAGTTGGGCCTGCCTTTTATCCTTGTGTTTCTCCTTCTCCCTCTCCTTCTCTTGTCTCCATTGTACAGAGATGGGTGCCCTAAGGAGCTCTGGGGAGGCAATGTTTGGTCCCAAGGTCATCTTTTGTATTTTCCTCCTACGTCTTGGGCAGCCCACGAGATGAAGCAGTCAATAATCCAAATTAATATACTCTATGAGTACTTCTCTCGCTCAGTTGTAGGTGGTGAGATTTCCTTGTGGTCCTTGGTTTATAGTGGCCGGTTGCCTGTAATTAACAGGTTTTAGTCTACATTTACCTTGTTTATATTTACTTTACATTGTTTTAGTCCCTCAACCAGGCAGAAGAGAAAGTGGTCCATCCAGGTTAACTTGAAGCAGGAGATAGACGCAAGGCTAGGCATTTACAACTAGCCTCCTGTTTTCATTTCTTGGGGCAAGAAAAAGATAGTTTATTCTGGACACTTGTAACTAGACTCCTGTTTGTGTTTCCTGAAACAGGAGATAGGTGGGCCCCAGGTTAAATATTTACAACCAGCCTCCTGTTTGCTCTCCAAAATGGAAGTAACAACTAAAGGAGGGTAAATAGTCAGGTTTTGTCTCATACAGAAACCTTAAGATAACAGTTATGCCAGGTGTGAAGAGGGGCTAACCCTCGTTTGAGTAAAGGATCAAGAGGTCATACGTTTCCCATGCTTGGGGCAAGGGAGACACGTGGGGTCCAAGGAGCCCAACACAACTTAGTGACTGAACAACAAGAAAGGCTTCTTGAGGATGGAAAAGGAGGGGTTCTGTTCAGTCCCTAAGTCATGTCTGACTCCTTGTGACCCTGTAGACTGCAGCACACCAGGCTTCCCTGTCCTTCTCTATTTCTTGGACTTTGCTCAGACTTATGTCTATTGAGTTGGTGATGTCATCCAACCATCTTATCCTCTGTCATCCCCTTCTCTTCCTGCGTTCAAACTTTCCCAGCATCAGGGTCTTTTCCAATGAGTCAACTCTTCACATCAGGTGGCCAAAGTACTGGAGCTTCAGCATCAGTCCTTCCAATGAATATTCAGAGTTGATTTCCTATAGGATGGACTGGTTAGATCTCCTTGCAGTCCAAGGGACTCTCAAGAGTCTTCTCCAGCACCACAGTTTGAAAGCATCAGTTCTTTGGCTCTCAGCCTTCTTTGTGGTCCAACTCTCACATCTGTACATAACGACTGGAAAAACCATGGCTTTGAGTATATGGACCTTTGTAGGCAAAGTGATGTCTCTGCTTTTTAACATGCTGTCTAGGTGTGTCACAGTTTTTCTTCCAAGGAGCAGGCATCTTTTAATTTTGTGGCTGCAGTCACCATCCACAGTGATGCTGGAGCCAAAGAAAATAAAATCTGTCACTGTTTCTATTTTTTCCCCATCTATTTTTCATGAAGTGATGGGACCAAATGCCATGACCTTAGTTTTTTTTTTTTTTTTAATATTGAGTTTTAAGCCGGCTTTTCCACTCTCTTCTTTCACTCTCCTCAAGAGGCTCTTTAGTTCTTCTTCACTTTCTGCCATAAGGGTGGTTTTATCTGCATATCTGAGGTTATTGATATTTCTCCTGCAATACTGATTCCAGCTTGTAAGTCATCTAGCCCAGGGTATTGCATGATGTGCTCTGCATAGAAGTTAAATAAGCAGGGTGACAATATACAGCCTTGACATACTCGTTTCCCGATTTTGAACCAGTCCATTGTTCCATGTCTGCTTCTAACTGTTGCTTCTTGTATTGCATACAGGCTTCTCAGGAGACAGGAGGGGGCACACCTCATAATATGTGATGCTAATTCGTGATCCCATAGGCCTTTGGGGCTAGAATCCATCTTGGAAAAAAAGTTGAGCTCAAATGTTAGGAAGGGTCCTAAACTCAAAGGTCATGGTTAGATGCCTAAATTTGTCTAGCTATGTAAGACAAAAGTCATAAAAATTATAATCATATTTAGCAATTCATTTAATCCCATGTAGTTAATTTTCGTTCTCTTTGAGTGCAGTTTTTCCATTAGTTTTGTTGACCTTGTCTGGTGATTGAGAATGATAGAGACAGTGATGACTTTAAGAACTTTGTGAGGTTTTTGTTAAGGCTTATGTAATTGGCCCAGTGAAGTGGTTACCTTGATCACTGGAGATTGTAGAAAGTACACCCCAAGTGGAAAACATATTTTCTAGCTATTTCTTTTTCTGTGTGAGGGCATTGATAGCTTCCAGTGAATGGTGCTGGATTCGTGATTTCCGAAGGAGAAGATGTACCTTCGGGACCAGGGGCAGGCTTGATCACTCAAGAGCTTTTGTGCAGCAGAGTTTTATTAAAGGAAGAAAAGGGACAGAAGAAGCTCCTGACACAGACATCAGAAGGGGAATGGAGAGTGCCCCCTCACTAGTCTTATCAAGGTTTTATATACTTTTACCAGATCCACTCCCACAACATACATCTTAAATTAACAACATTGAAACTAACAATAGAAAGACCTCACCAGATCTACCCTAGTCAGAAGGTTGTTGTTAAGGAGAAACATGTCCTGAACAAGATACATTGTAGGGACTTCCCTGGTGGTCCAGTGGCTAAGACTCTGTGCTCCCAACACAGGGAGCTTGAGTTCGATCCCTGGTCAGGGAATTAGATCCCAAATGCTGCAACTAAGACAGAAATAAATAAATAAGTATTTTTTAAAAAAGATACCTTGTTATATTGACTAAGACAAAGCAATGTAGAGAAAAAGCGTGTCCTTTTCTCCTCCTTGAGAACTCCAGACCCCTATCTCCTCCTTGAGAGCTTGGGACCCCTTTCTCCTCCTCAGGGACCCCAGACTTCTTATCAAGTTGCCTAGGGATTGACTCTCACATTATTAGCCCTACAGCCAAGGAAGGCTTTAACTCATCAAATAAATAAACGAAGTTTGCCAGGGAGCCTGGACAAGCGAAGTGGCCATCTTGGCTTTCCCATACCCCTGGCTATTTGATTTACAGTTCTTGTTTACACATTCAAATTCTCTGATTTAGGAGTAGACTGTTGCCATGCTACAAGGACATCAGGATGGCAAAAGTCTGACAATGAGGGGTTAATCTTTTCATAGAAGTGTCAAGAAAAACTTCCTTCTCTTAACAGAGAGAAAAAAAAAGTCAAATTCCAGCATTGTATTAGCTCATTATTAATAACAAAATTCAATTACCTAATTAAATTCAATCTAGTCTTAATCTTGAAAATGTACAGATTTTTCCCTCAAAGTTCCTTTTTCACAAATTGTCTTTACTTTCTGGATCCTTATTTATTTGTCCTAGCTTTTCCCCATGCATAGGGTTTCCCAACAGCTGATAGCTCAATGGGTAAAAAATCCTCCGGCAATGCAGGAGACGGCAGATGCAGGCTGGACCCCTGGGTCAGGAAGATCCCCTGGAGGAGGGAATGGCAACCCACTGCCGTATTCTTGCCTGTAAAATTTCATGGAAAGAGGAGCCTGGTGGCCTACAGTCCACGGGGTCACAAAGAATCCGACATGACTGAATGACTGAGGACACTCACTCATACGCACATGCACACGCACACGCACACAGGCAACCAGCTATAGGACAAACTCTTTTTTCCTAAACAAAAGTATCTCTAGTCTACATACCTTCTCTCAAGGACAACATATCCTAATAGTTTGAAACACTGAAATGCTTCCCTTATCATTTAGCAGCTTTAATTATGTATTATAATTTTTTAAACTTTAAAAGACCTTAACAAGACTGAGAAACAAGTAACTGAACTATTATATTAGCATTTTCTGATTAGCAAACTTAAGAAAAGACACTTAAAATTTGTATTTGACTTTGACAACTCAAGTGTTAAATTATTTACCCCACTTTTTCTGAGGAATTGATGCTTTTGAACTGTGGTGTTGGAGAAGAACCAGTCCATCCTAAAGGAGATCAGTCCTGGATGTTCATTGGATGGACTGCTACTGAAGCTGAAACTCCAATAATTTGGCCACCTGATGCGAACAGCCTGCTCATTGGAAAAGACCCTGATGCTCACAAAGATTGAAGGCGGGAGGAGAAGGGGACGACAGAGGATGAGATGGTTGGATGGCATCACTGACTTGATGGACACGAGTCTGAGTAAACTCCGAGAGTTGGTGATGGACAGGGAGGCCTGGTGTGCTGCGGTCCGTGGGGTCACAAAGAGTCCCACAGGACTGAGTGACTGAACTGAACTGAACCCCATTTTCATAATTTCACTTTGAAAAAGATGGGAAGGTAAGGTTTCTTGAAGACTAGGTAGGACATTTGCATTTCAAAAGCATAGGAGGAGAAAGGCAACTTCCCTGTAGGAAGGTGTCTTTGTGTCCTAAAAGACAGAAAAATTGTTTGTTTGTTTTTTCTTAATACTTAAAGCCTCTTAGATAAGTAAGAGAGGTTGTAGGAGTAGTAAAAATGTTGGTGAGGTTCGATGAGTCAAGAAGAGGAACAGGAGCCAGTGGGAAAAAGCTTCCTGAGTTCCAGGGCCTAAATTCTTCAGAGAGGGAGGGAGGGGACCTAAGCACTAAGCCAACAAAACAGATTTTTGTCTTGGAAACAAAAGGAAGAAAAACAAATAGAGCTGAAGGGTAGGGCTGGAGTGCCACAAGACTGAACTATACAGCAGTGACTCAAGGGTGGGGCTGCTGATCAGGATCAGGGGACTCCTCTGCTTTAATCTGATCTTAGATAGTCTCCTAATAAAAAGGCTTCCCGGGTAGCTCAGTAGTAAAGAATCCACCTGCTAATGCAGGAGATGTGGGCTCAATCCCTGGATCGGGAAGATCCCCTAGAGAAGGAAATGGCACCCACTCCAGTGTTCTTACCTTTGGAAATCCCATGGACGGAGGAGCCTGGAAGGCTTTAGTCCACGGGGTCGTTGAGGGTCGGACACGACTGAGCGACTTCACTTTCACTTTTCACTTTCATGCATTGGAGAAGGATATGGCAACCCACTCCAATGTGATTGCCTTGAGAATCCCAGGGACGGGGGAGCCTGGTGGGCTGCCGTCTATGGGGTCGCACAGAATCGGACATGACTGAAGCGACTTAGCAGCAGCAGCAGCAGGTTGGTCATACCTTTTCTTCCAAGGAGCAAGTGTCTTTTAATTTCATGGCTGCAGTCACCATCCACAGTGATTTTGGAGCCCGAGAAAATAAGATCTGTCACTGTTTCCACTTCATGATGCTTAAGTCTTCCCATATCAGATCTTGTTTTGCAATATGTCTACTTATTCATTTATTTGTTTTTGGTTGCGACGGATCTTCATTGCTGTGCATGGGCTGTCTCTAGTTGCGGCGAGTGCTGGCTACTCTGCTCTGGTGCGTGGGCTTCTCCTTGCGGCGGTGACCTCTCCGTACAGAGCACAGGCTCTAGGTGCTTGGGCTTTGGTTGCTCTACAGCTTGTGGGATCGTCCCAGACCAGAGCCTGAACTCACGTCCCCGGCACGGGCAGGTGGACCCCTATCCAATGTACTAATTCACCCTTCCTCCCCCTATTTTCCCTTTGGTAACCCTAAGTTTGTTTTCTATGTCTTTGAGTCTGTTTCTGTTTTATAAATAAGTTCTTTTGTGTCATATTTTAGATTGTACTTATAAATGATGTCATATGGTATTTATCTTTCTTTTTGTGACATCACTTAGTACAATAACCTCTAGGCACAGGCATTCATGTTGACATAAATGGCATCACTCAATTATTTTCTATGGCTGAGTAGTATTCCATTGTGTACAATACCATACCACTTATCCATTAATCTGTTGATGGACATTTAGGTTGCTTCCATGTCTTGACTATGTAAATAGTGTTACTATGAACATAGGAGTGCATCTATCTTTTCAAATTTTAGTTTTTGGATATATATCCAGGACTGAGGTCCCTTGATTATATGGCAACTTTTAGTTGTTTTTTTTTTTTTTTAATTTTATTTTATTTTTAAACTTTACATAATTGTATTAGTTTTGCCAATTATCAAAATGAATCCGCCACAGGTATACATATGTTCCCCATCCTGAACCCTCCTCCCTCCCTCCCCATACCATCCCTCTGGGTCGTCCCAGTGTACTAGCCCCAAGCATCCAGTACTGTGCATCGAACCTGGACTGGCATCTCATTTCATACATGATATTTTACATGTTTCAATGCCATTCTCCCAAATCTTCCCACCCTCTCCCTCTCCCATAGAGTCCATAAGACTGTTCTATACATCAGTGTCTCTTTTGCTGTCTCGTACACAGGGTTATTGTTACCAACTTTCTAAATTCCATATATATGTGTGATTATACTGTATTGGTGTTTGTCCTTCTGGCTTACCTCACTCTGTATAATAGGCTCCAGTTTCATCCACCTCAGTAGAACTGATTCAAATGTTTTCTTTTTAATGGCTGAGTAATAGTCCATTGTGTATATGTACCATAGCTTTCTTATCCATTCATCTGCTGATGGGCATCTAGGTTGCTTCCATGTCCTGGCTATTATAAACAGTGCTGCGATGAACATTGGGGTACACGTGTCTCTTTCCCTTCTGGTTTCCTCCGTGTGTATGCCCAGCAGTGGGATTGCTGGGTCATAAGGCAGTTCTATTTCCAGATTTTTAAGGAATCTCCACATTGTTCTCCATAGTGGCTGAACTAGTTTGCATTCCAACCACTATGAGGTACCATTTCACTCCAGTCAGAATGGCTGCGATCCAAAAGTCTACAAATAATAAATGCTGGAGAGGGTGTGGAGAAAAGGGAACCCTCTTACACTGTATATGGCAACTTTTAGTTTTTTTAAGAAGTCTCCATACTGTTTTCCATAGTGGCTACACTAATTTATATTCCCACCAGCAGTGTAGGAGGGTTCCTTTTCTCCACATCCTTTCCAGCATTTGTTATTTGTACACTTTTTATGATGGCCATTTTAACCAGTGTGAGGGGGTGCCTCATTGAAGTTTTGGTTTGCATTTCTCTACTATTTAGTAAGGTTAAGCATTTGGGCATGTTTTTATGTGCCTGCTGCCCATCTTTATGTTTTCTTTGGATAAGTGTCTACTTAGTTTTTCTGATATCTTGACTGGTCTCTCTGCTGGTAAATGGACCTTCCAGGGTGAGGGAACTTTTCCTCTTTTAAAAGTTCCTCCCAGAGATGGAGGTCCTATCCTGATTCCTTTTTTCCTTTCATCCTTCCAAGCTACATGATGATCTTCCTTGCAACTTTGGATTTATGAGATCTTCTGGCACCGTTCAGCAGGTGTTCTGTGAAGATTGTTCCTTGAAGAGTGAGAGTGAAAGTCGCTCAGTCGTGTCCGACTCTTTGCAACCCCATGGACTATACAGTCCATGGAATTATCCAGGCCAGACTACTGGAGTGGGTAGCTATTCCTTCCTCCAGAGGATCTTCCCAACCTAGGGACTGAACCCAGGTCTCCTGCATTGCAGGCGGATTCTTTACCAACTGTGGATGAGCCTGTGGATGTATTTTTGATGTATTTGTGGGAGGAGGTGAGGTCCACACCCTTCTTTTCTGCCATCTTGATCTTGCCCTTCTAGGATCATCTTATATTACACACACACACACACACACACACAACATTTTTGGTTAAAATTATATTGATAGATAAAATTGGTGAAAATTTCTATCATTAAAATATGGAGTTTTTTCATTTATAAACATTACATCTCTCTCCATTTACTTAGGTCTCCTGTTACATATTTTAATACATTTTCAGATGACATAGCTACATAAAAAGGATATGCTTCAGTTATTTTTGGTTATCAGTTGAGTTCAGTCACTCAGTCGTGTCCAACTCTTTGCAACCCCGTGGACTGCAGCACGCCGAGTGTCTCTGTCCATTGCCAACTCCTGGAGTTCACTCAAACTCATGTCCATTGAGTCAGTGATGCCATCCAACCATCTCATCCTCTGTTGTCCCCTTCTCCTTCCACCTTCAATCTTTCCTAGAATCAGGGTCTTTTCAAATGAGTCAGTTCTTCGCATCAGGTGGCCAAAGTATTGGAGTTTCAGCTTCAATATCAGTCCTTTCAACGAACACCCAGGGCTGATCTCCTTTAGAATGGACTGGCTGGATCTCTTTGCAGTCCAAGGGACTCTCAAGAGTCTTCTCCAACACCACAGTTCAAAAGCATCAATTCTTTGGTGCTCAGCTTTCTTTGTGGTCCAACTCTCACATCCATACATGACCACTGGGAAAAACTATACCTTTGACTAGATGGACCTTTGTTGGCAAAGTAATGTCTCTGCTTTTTAATATGCTCTCTAGGTTAGTCATAACTTTCCTTCTAAGGAGCAAGCATTTTTCAATTTCATGGCTGCAATCACCATCTGCAGTGATTTAAGAGCCCAAGAAAATAAAGTCTGTCACTGTTTCCATTGTTTCCCCATCTGTTTGCCATGAAGTAATGGGACAGATGCCATGATCTTAGTTTTCTGAATGTTGAGCTTTAAGCCAACTTTTTCACTCTCCTCTTTCACTTTCATCAGGAGGCTCTTTAGTTCTTCACTTTCTGCCATAAGGGTGGTGTAGCTTTATGGAAACACATAATTCCTGTCTGACTTTACTGCCGGGACCAGCGTGAGGACTCCGCCCGTGGCAAAGGTCATGAGGAAGGAGGCTTGGCATATGCAAAGGCGGGATTGAGCCTCAGGAGTCCCCCTGGAAATTCTCGAGCATCTACCCCCAAAACCAGAATCTGCCTACTTTCTGCTTTGTGCTCTCACCTACACCTCTGACTTTACGGGGGCTGTCCCCCACTACCTCTCTCTGAAAAAAGAGTTAGCTTACAGCTCCAGTTAATAATTCCTGGGTGTAACAGTGTTTCAACCTACAAACTCCTTTGGAAGTCCTCTAGCCTGCCTGAATAGGTTTTTCTGGCCACATGTGATTGTTCAGAGCCTCCCAACTGTGAGAGGCATGAGATGTTCTAAACTGTCTAAATACAGATTCCTTTGAGCAGTTAAAAGATTGATTAGAAATTGTATTGGTGAAGGGTTTTTCACTTGTTGGGCCAATGTTTGCTGCTAAGTCTCCATATCCCTTACCTACTGTGTCCCTGGCAGTGTATTGATTAATATAATTAGTGTAAGTAGTAGCTTTAATGTTTGTAACCTTGGACCCTTGAGTTAATTCTTTTTCTTGTTGTAGCCCACCACACCTTTGCTCTGTAGGAGTGCAACTTTATCTAATGCTTTTGGAGGGTGGCGCCTGACTAATCACCTTTAGAGAAAAATAAGTTTTCTGAAGAAAGGGTCTTAAAATGTTAACAGGCCTCTGGGCCAGAAGATGATGCAAATCACCTAAACTTTTGCATATGATAAGTTTGCAGGAAGAAAGCCTGGCTTACTGCATGACTCTACCCCCTTCCCCCATTATCCTCTATGCATAACTTAAGGTATAAAAACTACTTTGGAAAATAAAGTGCGGGCCTTGTTCACCGAAGCTTGGTCTCCCCATGTCGTTCTTTCTCTCACCTTCTGGCTGAATTATTCAGCCTCTTTTCTCCACTAAATTTTCTCACTGAGCTATCCTTATTTAACCACTCTTTATATCCTTAATTAACGTTTAATTAAGCAGTTGTTTCCTGATCCTCACCGACGCCATCCCCGATTCGAATTCCCTGGATCCACCGGGGCTGGACCCCAGCAAGTGGTGCCTGGACAGGCTTTTCGAAGGTAGGTCCCTCAGAGCAATTAGGGTCATCAACCCTATTGCTCCCCCCTTGGAACAATCTGGGTCATCAGCCCTATTGTTCCCCCTGTGTTGAGTTTTCGGGATGGCTAGGACCCCACTCAGGGTGCCGCGGACCCCCCTGTAGGATAGACAGGGCGAGAGGAGTGGGAAGTATTGAAAGTGTTAAAGGGTTAGAGAGAAAACCTGGTTTCTAGAGTTAAAAGGTTGAAGGAAAACCTGATCTTTGAAAACTAAAACTATATCTTCTACTAAATTTTCTGACATGGGTAACACTGAATCAAATGAAAGACAGCTCTTTATAGGAGTAATTTTGCAGTTATTAAGTAAGAGAGGAATCAAAGTTAAAAAATCTACCATTCAATCATTTTTTTTATTTGTACAAGAATAGTGTCCTTGGTTTACAGAAGAGGGTACTGTTAATTTAGATACTTGGGTGAAGGTAAAAAAAACAACAACAACTAAAAACTTATCCTATAAATATGATTAAAATGTTCTGGACCCTCGTCATGAGGCTGTGGGATAGCCTATGGGAGAGGCTATAGCGGTGGATGGTAGTGGGTCTCCACCTTCTGCGCAGATCATATTTTCTGCCATTGAGGAAGAAAAGGAGGGAGACTGTGCTCTACCTCTGGAGGAAGGAGAGGGCTTACAGGACGCTGGGCCGGGCGCCCTGGCGAGCCCCCTCCCCCTCTACACAAACCTTTAAAAATTTATCCAACAATTTCTGATTTAAGGCGGCTACCCCACCTCTGCTTGCACCTCCCAGGGCCTAGGAATTCCCCAGTTTACATCCAAAGCCTCCCAGAGCATTGCCTAAGGCTGAAAAAGATTTAAAAAAAGTTTTCTTTTAAACAAAGGAGCTTTTAAAGAATACGCAATATACACAGCGTGCTCCTTGCAGAAACCCCCCTCAGGGGGGGCCTCACCCAAGCAAAAAAAAAAAGAGAGAGAGGGAGAGAAAAAGAAAAAGAAAAAAGAAAAAAAAAGTGAAAAAGAAAAAAGGAAAGAAAATAGAGAAAGAGCTAAAGAGTGAAAAGGAGAGAGGAACGGAGTAGGAAGGAATCAGGGAACGCAGCAAGATAGAGAAAGGAAGTTAGAAAAAGATACAGAGAGAAAGAGAGGGACGAGGGAAGAAAAAGTTAGAGAGAAAGAGGGTAAAGGAAAAGAAACGAAGGAAAGAGAAGGGTAGCGAAAAAAGAAGGGGGAGAGAAAAGTGAGAAAGGCAGGAAGAGAGGGAGAGAGAGAGACGGTAAGAGACGCTGTGACCAGGCGCCCTGGAGCGCTCCCTCCCTCTCTGCGCAAACCTTTAAAAAAAAAAAAAAAAAAACTTATCCACCACTTTGTGATTTAAGGCGATCTGATCGCCGCCGCCTCCGTTTGCGCCTTCCAGGACCCAAGAGTTCCCCACTTTGCCCCCAAAGCCTCTCAAAGTGTTGCCTAAGCCAGAGGAAGATAAAAAGCTTTTTGAACAGTGGAGCTTTTAAGACTGCGTGCACAATATGCAGAGCGTGCTCCTTGGAGAAAACCCCCTCAGCGGGGTCTCACTCAGGCTAAGAAAAAAGAGGACCGGTAGGGGATTTAGCAACAATATTAACCCCTGACATGCCGGTTGCTCCGATTCCAATGGGAGTGGCTGGCCCCCTGCCTGAGGGCATTGTAGGACTTGTGCTAGGGCGTAGCTCGCTTTCTTTTCAAGGAATTTCGGTGGTGCATGGTGCAGTAGATTCTGATTATATTGAAGAAATTAAAGTTTTGATCTCGCCCCCTACCAAAACTGTGCAAATTAATAAAGGTCTAAGAGTAACCCAGCTTTTGCTTTTACCTTATCAGACAGGAAAAAACTTGACTTCTCAAGCTAAGAGCCACAGAGCCTTTAGATCTAGTGATCTAGCCTTTTGGGTGCAGGAAATTACAGCTCCAAGACCTTTAAAAGATCTTCCAATTCAAGAAAATAAAATGTCAGGGCTATTAGGCGCAGGAACAGACGTCTCTTAATATTGCTGGGAAAGACTGACCCAGCTCCTGGCCAACACATACTACTGAAAATGAGTTGGGATTAGAGAAAGTGGTATGCGGGGTGGGAATGCTGTAGAGAAAAAGGTGATCAGATCAGATCAGACCAGTCGCTGAGTGCTGTCCGACTTTTTGTGACCCCGTGAATCGCAGCAAGCCAGGCCTCCCTGTCCATCACCAACTCCCGGAGTTCACTCAGACTCACGTCCATCGAGTCGGTGATGCCATCCAGCCATCTCATCCTCTCTCGTCCCCTTCTCCTCCTGCCCCCAATCCCTCCCAGCATCAGAGTCGCTTCCAATGAGTCAACTCTTCGCATGAGGTGGCCAAAGTACTGGAGTTTCAGCTTTAGCATCATTCCTTCTAAAGAAATCCCAGGGCTGATCTCCTTCAGATTGGACTGGTTGGATCTGCTTGGAGTCCAAGGGACACTCAAGAGTCTTCTCCAACACCACAGTTCAAAAGCATCAATTCTTCGGCGCTCAGCCTTCTTCACAGTCCAACTCTCACATCCATACATGACCACAGGAAAAACCATAGCCTTGACTAGATGAACCTTTGTTGGCAAAGTAATGTCTCTGCTTTTGAATATGCTATCTAGGTTGGTCATAACTTTCTTTTCAAGGACTAAGCGTGTTTTAATTTCATGGCTGCAGTCACCATCTGCAGTGATTTTGGAGCCCCAAAAAATAAAGTCTGACACTGTTTCCACTGTTTCCCCATCTATTTCCCATGAAGTGATGGGACCGAATGCCATGACCTTAGTTTTCTGAATGTTGAGCTTTAAGCCAACTTTTTCACTCTCCACTTTCACTTTCATCAAGAGGCTTTTGAGTTCCTCTTCACTTTCTGCCATAAGGGTGGTATCATCTGCATATCTGAGGTTATTGATATTTCTCCTGGCAATCTTGATTCCAGTTTGTTTCTTTCAGTCCAGCGTTTCTCATGATGTACTCTGCATGTAAGTTAAATAAACAGGGTGACAATATACAGTCTTGATGTACTCCTTTTCCTATTTGGAACCAGTCTGTTGTTCCATGTCCAGTTCTAACTGTTGCTTCCTGACCTGCATACAAATTTCTCAAGAGGCAGATCAGGTGGTCTGGTATTCCCATCTCTCGAAGAATTTTCCACAGTTGATTGTGATCCACACAGTCAAAGGCTTTGGCATCTTCAATAAAGCAGAAATAGATGTTTTTCTGGAACTCTCTTGCTTTTTCCATGATCCAGCGGATGCTGGCAATTTGATCTCTGGTTCCTCTGCCTTTTCTGAAACCAGCTTGAACATCAGGAAGTTCATGGTTCACATATTGCTGAAGCGTGGCTTGGAGAATTTTGAGCATTTCTTTACTAGCATGTGAGTGAGCGCAATTGTGCAGTAGTTTGAGCATTCTTTGGCATTGCCTTTCTTTGGGATTGGAATGGAAACTGATCTTTTCCAGTCCTGTGGCCACTGCTGAGTTTTCCAAATTTGCTGGCATATTGAGTGTAGCACTTTCACAGCATCATCTTTCAGGATTTGGAAGAGCTCAACTGGAATTCCATCACTTCCACTAGCTTTGTTCGTAGTGATGCTTTCTAAGGCCCACTTGACTTCACATTCCAGGATGTCTGGCTCTAGGTCAGTGATCACACCATCGTGATTATCTGGGTCATGAAGATCTTTTTTGTACAGTTCTTCTGTGTATTCTTGCCACTTCTTCTTAATATCTTCTGCTTCTGTTAGGTCCATACCATTTCTGTCCTTTATCGAGCTCATCTTTGCATGAAATGTTCCTTTGGTATCTCTAATTTTCTTGAAGAGATCCCTAGTCTTTCCCACTCTGTTGTTTTCCTCTATTTCTTTGCATTGATGGCTGAAGAAGGTTTTCTTATCTCTTCTTGCTATTCTTTGGAACTCTGCATTCAGATGCTTATATCTTTCCTTTTCTCCTTTGCTTTTTGCTTCTCTTCTTTTCACAGCTATTTGTAAGGCCTACCCAGACAGCAATTTTGCTTTTTTGCATTTCTTTTCTATGGGAATGGTCTTGATCCCTGTCTCTTGTACAATGTCATGAACCTCATTCCATAGAGAAAAAGGTGAGGGAGAGTTTAAAACCTTGAAGAGTAGTGAGTTCCCCGTTGCTGGAAGTATTCAAGCAAAGATTAGATGGTTGCTTGTCATCTAAAAAGCTGTAGACCAGATTTAGTTCACAAAACGGTAACTGGAGAAGCTTATGAAGATGTTGTGCAGCTCCTGTTTACTTGCTTCTCATATTTAGGTCTGCCTAAAGTTTTGAAAACTGATAATGCCCTTTTGAAGCTGCAGAGAGATTGTTTACTAACTTTAAATGATTTCCAAAAATTATTAGGGGACATTAATTGGATACGCCCACATTTAAAACTCATGACTGCAGATTTAAAGCCTTTGTTTGATTGCTTAAAAAGCGATCCTAATTCCAGTTCTATGAGAAAGTTGACTAATGAGACAGAGTCGGCTCTTGTTTAAGTAGATGAGACTTTAAGTGATCAGTTAATTAGGATTAATATTACCAAAAGGTGAGATTAAATTACTCTTGCCACAAAACATACACCTACAGTGTGCTTGTGACAAAAAGGCCCATTGGTTCCATCTACCAGTGACCCCAAGAAAAATAGTTTTATCTTATCCCAGCTTGGCGGCAGAATTAATTATAAAAGGAGGAAAAAAGAAGTGTGGAACTTTTTAGAAAAGAAGTAGCAAATATAATAATTCCATTCAATAAGGATCAACTACAAGTCTTTTACAAAATAGTGATGATTGGCAAGTTGCCCTGATTGATTTCAGGGGTCAAATTTTGTTTCATTTGCCCTCAAGCCCCCACAGTGGTTAAAAGTTCAAAAAGTTAGATTGGCAGTTTGAGGATACCTGTGGAACTTTCCCAACCCTATGTAGTTCCTATGCTCCCCTTTACCCTATGGGGGAGGGACGTGTTGTCTCAAATAGGAGATACTCAGAGAAGGATTTTCTCAATTTATTAGTTATCAACAGGCGGTACAATTAACAATACTTTATATATTATTATAAATACATAATATAAATATATTCACCTAATTACAGTTTGCCTAATTAGGTATGGGTATAAATAAAATATAATAAAGGTATACCTAATTCTATTTATGGATCTATACTTAATTAATTTGTATACAAATTAATATATACTATATATGAATATTATATATATACGGTATAATTAAATATATATTGCAGTAATATAATGTGTGTGTGGCTGATATTAATTGGTATGGATTGATGTGCTGTGATGATATATGTTCTATATACTGTATAATTTCATATGTGTGACATGTATTATTGCAGTACATTGGTTTGTGTTGGTTGGTATTAGCCGTGGTATACAGCCGTATTGCTGTAATATATATTAATTAATATATTAATTATAAAGATTAATTCAAGTATATTGATTTATATATATTATATGTCAATAAGTTTATACTTGTTGCCATATATAAATACATATATAAATACATTTTGCATTTAGGTATATCTGTATACCAAAATGAGATAAGGAGGTTATACATTTATTATTTAAATTTATACAGAGACCTAAACTAAACATTAGACCTAAATTAACATATCCCTAAATTTATGTTATTAAAATGTAAATTTAAAAAATTTAAAAAATTAAATTGACAAATGTTTGACAATTCCTTTGCCATAAAACTCCCATAGGTGTAATTGGGGTAGCTAGACAAAAAATTGGTTTTATGGCAAAATGGCCCCCTAGAGTGGGCCCATTTTCCCACTCAAACTAAAAAAGTAGCGGCTTCTTATCCAGGATTGATAGCTACTTTGATATTAAAGGAAAAAAGCAGAGCATTGAATTATTTGGTAAACAGCCATCAGAAATTGTAATTCCATATAATAAGGAACAACTTGATGCTCTTCTAATGTTTGATGATGATTGGCAGATTGCTATAGGAAACTATTTTGGTCAAATTTTTGCATCATTTACCTTCACATGTTTTGCTGAATTTTATATCCAGACATCCAGTTATTTTTCCTGTCAGATGTAAACAATCTCCTGTTCCATATGCTCAAATAATTTTTACTGACGGGTCAGCAAACGGTAAAGCCTCCATAGTTACTAAAAATCACCAAAAGGTTTTAGAAACACAGGAAACTTCAGCTCAAAGAGCTGAAATAACAGCAGTCATTGAGGCTTTTGCTATGTTTGCAGATGAAGAATTTAACTTTTATTCTGATTCTCAGTATATTGTCAGGCTATTTCCACACATTGAAACTGTGGTTTTGCCTGAAAATAAAACTACCATATTTCATTTGTTAACTGAACTACAGCAACAAATTTGGAAAAGAAATAAAATATTTTTCATTGGACACATTCGGGCTCATTCTGGATTGCCCAGCCCTTTAAATGCCTTTAACGATTTGGCTGACTTGTTAACCAGAAATACAGTGGCTACTGTGATTGAGGAGGCCAGAGCCTCTCATTCACTTCATCATCAATACGCTACTGCTTTAAGATATCAATTCCAAATTCCCAGAGAGGCTGCTCGAGAGATTGTGCGTTCTTGCTTACACTGCCCCACTGTTTATGATAGTCTACCTATGGGAGTTAATCCTCGTGATCTTAAGCCCAATGCACTCTGGCAGATGGATATAACTCATGTCTCTTCATTTGGAAAACTGTCCTTTGTTCATGTAACTGTAGATACCTTTTCTCATGTTATTGCAACTGCTCATACCAGAGAGGCAGTTAAAGATGTGATACAACATCTCTTTACTTGTTTTTCATATTTGGGCCTGCCAAAAGCTCTGAAAACTGACAATGCTCCTGCTTACACTTCTAAATCTTTTCAGGAATTTTGTATAAAGTTTCAAATTAAACATAATACAGGCATCCCTTATAATCCACAGGGACAAGCCATTGTGGAAAGAGCACATCAAACATTAAATATCCAAATTCAAAAATTAAAAGAAGGGGAGTTTAAGTATAGTTCTCCCCATCAAATCTTGCAACATGCTCTTTTCGTAATAAATATTTTAAATACTGATTCAGCCGGAACTACTGCAATGCTTCGCCATTGGTTCCCAGAGCAATTGAATGCAAAACCATTAGTCAAATGGAAGGACCACCTCTCAGGACAATGGAAGGGTCCTGACCCATTATTAACTAGTGGTCGAGGATCTGCTTGTATTTTTCCACAGGATGCAGATTCTCCAATTTAGATCTGGGACAAGCTGATTCGCCATGTTGCAGTCCCCCAGACATCCGGTTCCCCCATTGCTTCGATCACAAAAGAGGAGGGGTACTCCTCTGCACAGAACAGCCGTGCGTGGGGAGCCGCGGGCCAGACCAGCCTGGCTGCGGGGCCCAGCGCACAGCGCTCACAGCAGATAGCCCCGCCAGCGTCCGTTTGAGCTCGGTTGGCGCTGCTGAGCCCAAGGCCGGTTCAGTGAGGGAGCGGGGGCGGCGCCCGCAGGAAGGGGAGGCAAGATAAACATCGAGATCCCAGTGAGACCGACAGGGCTGCTGTAGTGTGAACTCCAACCAGAAAATAATTCTACTTTTTCTGTTTTGGCTTGTCTACCCTCTCCTTATGTTTTTCTCTTTATCAACGATTCTGGAAAACTTAATGTACATGTGACTTTCACTGGTGGACCCAATGTAGTGACTTGTGAACAATGCATGCTCTCATCTTGTTTAAACCCTCAATGTAATGTTTGCTCCTTTGTAGTGTTACAACGTCCATCTTATCTTATGATGTAACCACTTATTGATATAACTATAGTCTTGCTGTATTACAACAACTTCAGGATTTAATGGGATTGCAATGGTTTGTGGGCTTGCTTATCCTGGGAATAGCAGCTTTAATAGCAGCAATTGCTTCTGTTACTATGGCAGCAATATCATTGACTCAACGAGTGCATACTGCCCACTATGTTGATACCATGTCTAAAAATGTTTCTCTAATTCTAGCAACACAGGAAGCTATAGATAGAAAGTTGGAGATGAGGGTAGATGCCCCGGAAGAGGCAATAATGCATATTGGGACTGAGTTACAGGCTTTAAAAGTGAAAATGGCTGTCATGCCATGCTGATTACCGGTGGATATGCGTGACATCTTTAAAGGTAAACGAGACAGATTATGAATGGGAAACAGTCAAAAATCATATCTCAGGTGTTTGGAACAGCTCTGACATTGGCTTGGACTTAGGGAAACTTCATAATCAAATACAAACCTTGGAACACTCTCGACTGGAGTTGACCACCGCTGGAGTAGCTAATGACTTTTTTCACACCTTCTCTAACTTTATTTCTGGAAAAAACATTCTGTCTAATCTCATAATCATTCTTCCTTGTATTGTCAGGATTCTTCGGCAGAACATTCAGAAGCTCGCAACTGAGCTGCATCTGGCTGTTTTAAGAAATAAAAAAGGGGGAGATGCCGGGACCAGCGTGAGGACTCCGCCCATGGCAAAGGTCATGAGGAAGGAGGCTCGGCATACGCAAAGGTGGGATTGAGCCTCAAGAGTTCCCCCTGGAAATTCTCGAGCATCTATCCCCAAAACCAGAGTCTGCCTACTTTCTGCTTTGTGCTTTCACCTACACCTCTGACTTTACGGGGGGCTGTCCCCCACTACCTCTCTCTGAAAAAAGAGTTAACTTACAGCTCCAGTTAATAATTCCTGGGTGTGACAGTGTTTCAACCTACAAACTCCTTTGGAAATCTTCTAGCCTGCCTGAATAGGTTTTTCTGGCCACATGTGATTGTTCAGAGCCTCCCAACTGTGAGAGGCATGAGATGTTCTAAACTGTCTAAATACAGATTTCTTTGAGCAGTTAAAAGATTGATTAGAAATTGTATTGGTGAAGGGTTTTTCACTTGTTGGGCCAATGTTTGCTGCTAAGTCTCCATATCCCTTACCTACTGTGTCCCTGGCAGTGTATTGATTAATATAATTAGTGTAAGTAGTAGCTTTAATGTTTGTAACCTTGGACCCTTGGGTTAATTCTTTTTCTTGTTGTAGCCCACCACACCTTTGCTCTATAGGAATGCAACTTTATCTAATGCTTTTGGAGGGTGGCGGCCTGACTAATCACCTTTAGAGAAAAATAAGTTTTCTGAAGAAAGGGTCTTAAAATGTTAACAGGCCTCTGGGCCAGAAGATGATGCAAATCACCTAAACTTTTGCATATGATAAGTTTGCAGGAAAAACACCTGGCTTACTGCATGACTCTACCCCCTTCCCCCATTATCCTCTATGCATAACTTAAGGTATAAAAACTACTTTGGAAAAAAAAGTGCGGGCCTTGTTCACTGAAGCTTGGTCTCCCCATGTTGTTCTTTTTGAATTATTCAGCCTCTTTTCTCCACTAAATTTTCTCACTGAGCTATCCGTATTTAGCCACTCTTTATATCCTTAATTAACGTTTAATTAAGCAGTTGTTTCCTGATCCTCACCAACGCCGTCCCCACTTCGAATTCCCTGGATCCACCGGGGCTGGACCCGGGCACTTTACTGCTTTTTCATTTCTTTAAGTCTTTCTGTATCATACCCATTCTTCTCCCACTGTTTGCTTTCGTATCACTGCCCATGTCAAAAAAGGGTCCATGCTGTAGAAGAAGCCAAAAGCAGTCTTGAGTCCTTCTACCAGACGGTCGAGTGTCAGTTTGTGTGGTCAACTTGTTACTTCTGCACCTTCTTCCTCCTCGTCTGACCCTGGTTTGGAAGCCCCAGACCATCAAGTTGCCTTTGGTCAAGTCCTCTGGTATGACCTCTTTTAGCTTTTGACTTTCTCCATGATTTATGTCCTGAACCCTTCCCGTCCCCCACTGTTATCCCCCTGCATATCTATAATCTCTTTCATAATTCCCTTGACAGCTCTGTTGTAAATTGTGTGAAATTATGCACAACATATGGACAGTTTTCTTGAGTATAATTTTGTTGTTGGGAGTTTGCAGGCTTTCACAGCTTTTTTGGTAACAGATATAATGTGTTCAGTGGTACGATCCTTCCGGACTTTCACAGTGTTCTACCAGAGTTCTCTTCCGTACATTAACAGTTTCTGCACAGAGGACCGTGCGTGCCAAGCTTTAAAGCACTTTATGACCCCTTGATCTAGAGGCCAGAATTAGAGATACTGTGTTTGGGAGCAAGAAGACCGCTTCAGGGCCTTCAGTGTTGAACTCATAGGGTTCTGGATGACCAGTGGCATTATCCAAAATAATTTAAAAAAAACACTTCAAAAAGCGGTCCCCTGACTGGCAAAGTACTTCCTGACTTCAGGGACAAAGCACTGATGGGACCAATTCAGAAAATGGGTACCCATTGTCCCGGCCTCCTCACTGTAACCAGAAAATGGCAGCTCGTGCTTTTCTTTTCCCTTCAAGACTTGGGGATTAGCAGCTGTATAGATCAGGGGAGTCCTGATCAGACAGCCAACCGCAGTTGCACCAAACACAGACTCTGTCTTCCCTAAATCCTGGTGCTCACTCCTTCTTAATAAATGTCTTTTGTGACCTTCCTCCCCACCCTCTCCCCCAGATAGAACATATTCATCTTCCTTAAAAACCTATTCAGGCAGATATCTTTTTTCCTCAATGACTTTTTTAATGACATCTGGGAACTGTTCTCCTTTTACCTTGACATTTTTTAAGCCAAACTTCTTTCTTTTTTTAATTTTATTTTATTTTTAAACTTTACAATATTGTATTAGTTTTGCAAACTTCTTTCTAAAACTATAAAACCATCCTTTGCTGGTGTTAAATTCTCTAGCTTTAGATCCTTCACCTTCCTTTTGCTTTCAGTTGTCATATGACTTCACTTCTTCTTGAATCATATTTTAGTCTATAGGTATGCCATTCTTTTAGTAATCCTGCACTCACATAAAAACTACATTTTCAACATAGATAAAAAAGGTATTTCACAGTTGCAGACCTCGATCTACTGTACACATCAAGCAGTTCAACCTTTGCTTGTAATGTCACGACTTTTTCTGCTTCTTAGGAGCACTTCCAGCATCACTAGCGTCATTTCATACGGATCCCACAGGGTTATTTAAGGTTTATGGTGTTGCACTAAATACTATGAAAAATTTGTGAAACCTGTGAGAAACCACTTTTTAATGCCACACATAATTTACTGGAGATGAGCTTCTCACTTGGTTGATTAGCATCACATGGTGTTTTAAGCACATACAACACAAGCTCATAGCAATAGCAACAGGAGGTGGCTATGAAATTATTACAGTAGCACAGTATATACTACAGTTAATTTTATGAAGTTATCATTTAATATTGCACCTTTACATTCATTTGCATGTCTCTATTGTAAAACACTTTATATACAGTGTGTAAATGTTTGTGTGCATAAGTTTGATAAATTTTAAGTTTTGTAATAGATTTGTGTATATTTTATGGTAATAAATGATAGACTAGTGTCGACATATGGTCTATGTTTTCATGGCATACATAACTTTTTATTAATTTATGTTTCTAGGCTATGAGGTTTGTGAGTTTTTTCAAATTATTGGAAATCTCAAAAATTTTACCAATATGTATTATTCAGAAAAATAAATGTATAAGTGGACCCATTCAGTTCAAACCCATGTTGTTCAAGATGGGTTTCTCTCTCTACATCACACAAACACACACGTGTACACAGACAGTTGTATATACATGTATACTGTATATACATGTGCAGTTGTGTGTGTGTGTGTGTGTGTGATGTAGAAAGAGAAACAACCACAACTTTACAGAAGAGAAAATAGAAAAAAAAATTTTTGTTTTCCTGAATTCTTTCAAAATAAGTTGCAGATCTCATGGGTCTTAATACTTCATGATGCTTGGTCGTTACATACTTCAAGAATGTTGGTCGTTAAAGGAGACTCCAGGCTGGCAGAGTAATTGACATTAAAATAGTGACCCTGAAGTAGGGCTGCTTTTACACAATGGGAGCAGGGAAGAATATGTATTGTGGCTGCATAATCCACAAAGTTATCAGCAGAATTATTCTTCATACCACCCTGTCCAGTTGTGATGGTAGATGGACAAGTACAATAGCCACAACCTGGGAAGGGCATCACGACGGGAAGCTCAGACATCTCAAATAACAAGGTGGATAAAGTGAACAGAAGCTTCCAGACTCAAAGAAACAGCATTTGCAACTGAAGTGAGGTAAATCTAACTGATGAAAGTAAGGGCTATTTTTCTCAAATAATAAGCAAATGAAAATAATTGATCCAAGAATGAGTATAAACTAAACTGTTTGCATCAACTAAAATGTTTTGCTAAATTTACAAACGGAAGGGCCAGCCTTTTAAAAGAATCAGAGTTACACCTCATTAAAAGTTGTCATCAGGAAGAACATCCGTGCACCAGAGCTTAGTATTGGCCAGATACGGTTTGGTCCAAATGTACATGGGTCTAAATCACATTCTAATGTGTATATTCTTAAGCACTTATGTAAGGTCAGATTAAATTGTTCTAATTAGACAGTTTTAAAGCAGTGGCTTAATGGCTTTGTGCTTTAAACTTTAGTTCCAGATATATTAGGATAAGTCATCAATTCCTTCCTGGAGAAGGAATTCCTTGCCTGGGAAATACCTTGGACAGAGGAGCCTGGTGGGCTTCAGTCTGTGGGGTTGCAAAGAGTCGGACACAACTGAACACACACACACGTCTATTCCTTAATGTTAATAATGGAAAAGATTTGTCAAGTTGTTTTTTTTTTTTTTTCATATGGCATTTTACTCTTTGCATCACTGTGAGATTTATGCCTACTTAACCAAACAATTTATGATATGTGTTGTCTAGACATGAAATTATTGGAAAGTTTTCCTAACATACAGTGACAAGTTTTAGATTCTCATTTACATTTTTGTATGATGATAATTTATATTCTTTAGCATTATTAAGCTAATTGCAGTGCAGCCAAAAACAATAAATCAAAGGACTTATGTACTACAAATTTAGACTACTAGTAATATATAACATCAGCATGCTGGCAAGAGGACAGGTTGCTTCTTAAGAGAACTTTACGTAGAGTTCTACCACTGTATCGAGTCTGACAGTCTGTTATCACCATAATCTCTTCGCAGTCCAATTTCTATCTTATCTGATTTTTGTTGAGACATAGTTGTTAAAAGTCATGTCCTAAGAAGTATTACAAGAAAACAATCTAGAATCCAAAAACTGGCATTGCAACAGTTTTTTGTCTAGACAGTTAGGACATGTCATAAATTATTTGGGCTTCTCTGGTGGCTCAGATGGTTCCTGCAATGTGGGAGACCTGGGTTTGATCCCTGGGTTGGGAAGATCCCCTGGAGAAAGGAACAGCTACCCACTCCAGTATTCTTGCCAGGAAAATTTCATGGACTGAGGAACTTGGCAGGTCACAAAGAGTCAGACACAACTGAGAGACTTTCACATAAATTATTTAGTGAATTGTTTATTTGAGACAGTTAAATCCAGCACTTAACTGGTTACTCTTTCATGGTCAAAAGTGAAATAGTTAGAATGCAACCTTAGAATCTTGAATGTAGGTGTAAATTGTGATGCCTCTGGAAATTATCTCATATGAAGAGTATGGCAGAAGCTCAATCTGATAAGATATGGAATTAAATGTCTGATTCTTTAGTGGCATACTCGTTTACAAGCTACTCAGTTTTTATGCAAAATGAAATTCATTTAAATGATGCAAATTATGTTAAACACATAATGACAGAATGTCACATTTCAAACAAAAATCTTCAAATAAGTTTTTAAAAATAAATATCATCTAAGTACTTCTTATACATGTAGCTTTAAACTATTAATACATGCTGAGCAGGATAAGAAAAAAAATCTTTTGTCTTCAGCATATCCATAGTTCAATAAGCATATGTCACCTAAAATTTAATTTAAAAAAGAGCTCACTATCTATCTTACTATCTTCCTAAATGGTACCACTTCCACCAGTAACAACTCTGCTCAAATCTCAGCAGTTCCTTTAATAGTTAGTTAACTAACACATTTCTCTATTTCCTCCTGCAGCCTCTCTATCCTTCCCTTTCTAGCCCACCCAAAGACTTTAAGGTTTCCATACTTTTGGTAGGATTCTCATTCTTGGACTTCTTATTCTTGGTTGCTTGCTTACTCAGTTAAGCAAATGAAATACTTTTTAAATGTTTTATTTCATCTTTCTAATCCCTTGTGTGGCTCTGACTTGCCTGTAGCATCAGATCCAGAATCTCAGTGTCTACTCATCACCTCACTTAGACACCATCCCAAACTCTCCCTAGGCATCTCACTGTTCCTTGTAGTCAGATCTTTTACTTATTCTGGTCCCAAGATCTCACATTTCATCCCTGGGTGTCTACAATTGTGTAAACTATCTCTACAACTACCTACCCATGCTCTGAAGCATAGCTCAAGCTTCATTCCTCGTCTCTCTGGACTTGGTAATCCTTGATTTCACTCTTCTCTGACCCTATCATTTAGATTATCTCTCTATGCCTAAAAAACCATGTAAACAAAGTTCAGTTCAGTCCTGTTCCGTTTAGTCACTCAGTCGTGTCTGACTCTTTGTGACCCATGGACTGCAGTACACCAGGCCTCCCTGTTCATCACTCATGTCCATTGAGTCAGTGATGCCATCCAGCCATCTTATCCTCTGTCACCCCCTTCTCCTCCTGCCCGCAATCTTTCCTAGCATCAGGGTCTTTTCAAATGAGTCAGCTCTTCACATCAGGTGGCCAACATCAGTCCTTCCAATGAATACCCAGGACTGATCTCCTTCAGAATGGACTGGTTGGATCTCCTTGCAGTCCAAGGGACTCTCAAGAGTCTTCTCCAACACCACAGTTCAAAAGCATCAATACCTTGGCACTCAGCTTTCTTTATGGTCCAACTCTCACATCCATACATGACCACTGGAAAAACCATAGGCCTGACTGGACGGGCCTTTGTTGGCAAAGTAATGTCTCTGCTTTTGAATATGCTGTCTAGGTTGGTCATAACTTTTCCTCCAAGGAGCGATTATCCTTTAATTTCATGGCTGCAATCACTATCTGCACTCATTTTGGAGCCCCCCAAAGTAAAGTCAGCCCCTGTTTCCCCATCTATTTCCCATGAAGTGATGGGACCAGATGCCATGATCTTCGTTTTCTGAATGTTGAGCTTTAAACCAACTTTTTCACTCTCCTCTATCACTTTCATCAAGAGGCTCTTTAGTTCTTCTTCACTTTCTGCCATAAGGGTGGTGTCATCTGCATATGTGAGGTTATTGGTATTTCTCTCAGCAATCTTGATTCCAGCTTGTGCTTCTTCCAGCCCAGCGTTTCTCATGATGTACTCTGCATATAAGTTAAATAAGCAGGGTGACAATATACAGGCTAGAAGTACTCCTTTTCCTATTTGGAACCAGTCTGTTGTTCCATGTCCAGTTCTAACTGTTGCTTCCTGACCTACATATAGATTTCTCAGAGGCAAGTCAGGTGGTCTGGTATTCCCATCTCTTTCAGAATTTTCCACAGTTTGTTATGATCCACACAGTTAAAGGCTTTGGCATAGTCAATAAAGCAGGAATAGATGCTTTTCTGGAACTCTCTTGCTTTATCAATGATCCAGAGTGCCGGGAGCCGGCATATTGCATATTGAGTGCATATTGTATATTGAGTGCAGCACTTTTCAGGATCTGGAATAGCTCAACTGGAATTCTATCACTGCCAGCGTGAGGAACTCCGCCCATGACAAAGGTCATGAGGAAGGAGGCTTGGCATACGCAAAGGCGGGATCAAGCCTCAGGAGTCTCCCTGGAAATTCTCGAGCAATCTACCCCCAAAACCAGAGTCTGCCTACTTTCTGCTTTGTGCTTTCACCTACACCTCTGACTTTACGGGGGGCTGTCCCCCACTACCTCTCTGAAAAAAGTTAGCTTACAGCTCCAGTTAATAATTCCTGGGTGTGACAGTGTTTAACCTACAAACTCCTTTGGAAATCCTCTAGCCTGCCTGAATAGGTTTTCCGGCCACATGTGATTGTTCAGAGCCTCCCAACTGTGAGAGGCAGGAGATGTTCTAAACTGTCCAAACACAGATTCTTTTGAGTAGTTAAAAGATTGATTAGAAATTGTATTGGTGAAGGGATTTTCACTTGTTGGGCCAATGTTTGCTGCTAAGTCTCCATATCCCTTACCTGCTGTGTCCCTGGCAGTGTATTGATTAATTGGTGTAAGTAGTAGCTTTAATGTTTGTAACCTGGGACCCTTGAGTTAATTCTTTTTCTTGTTATAGCCCACCACACCTTTGCGCTGTAGGAATGCAACTTTATCTAATGCTTTTGGAGGGTGGCTCCTGACCAATCACCTTTAGAGAAAAATAAGTTTTCTGAAGAAAAGGTCTTAAAATGTTAACAGGCCTCCGGGCCAGAAGATGATGCAAATCACCTAAGCTTTTGCATATGATAAGTTTGCAGGAAGAAAGCCTGGTTTGCTGCAAGACTCTACCCCTTCCCCCATTATCCTCTGTGCATAACTTAAGGTATAAAAACTACTTTGAAAAATAAAGTACGGGCCTTGTTCACCGAAACTTGGTCTCACCATGTCGTTCTTTCTCTTACCTTCTGGCTGAATTATTCAGCCTCTTTTCTCCACTGAATTTCCTCACTGAGCTATCCTCATTCTATTACTCTTTATATCCTTAATTAACGTTTAATTAAGCAGTTGTTTCCTGATCCTCGCCGACGCCGTCCCCGCTTCGAATTCCCTGGATCAGCCGGGGCTGGTCCCCGGCACCAGAGGGTGTTGACAATTTGATCTCTGGTTCCTCGGCCTTTTCTAAAACCAGCTTGAACGTATGAAAGTTCACAGTTCACATACTACTGAAGCCTGGCTTGGAGAATTTTGAGCATTACTATGCTAGTGTGTGAGATGAGTGCAATTGTGTGTTAGTTTGAGTATTCTTTGGCATTGCCTTTTGCCAGAGTCCAGCTCCAGCAGCCAGGGATTCAATCTGAAGGGGTGAGCGGTGTCGGTGAGAGAGAAACTGAGGCAGCCTCTCAGTTTTCTTGGACTGCCTGTTTATTTCAAGCTTATGATTTTCTTTTATACTTTTACAAAAGCATTAACTCAGAGGTTTGATATTTTTAGTTTCCATGGACCCAGATTTATTTTTCTCCAAAAACCATTGTTGCTCCTCAAAAGGAGTTCCTTCCTCAGCGATTCTCTTATCTACTTTTTCTCATGTGTCCTTGTGAAAACACTGTAACTCATGCTAATGTCTGGGCTGCATACCACATTCCTCAGTTTAATTCTTATCTTTCTAAGTACTGTTTGCCCCTAGTATCCTCAGCTCACTATTTCTTAGAAAGGGCTTCTACCTAATAATATTTCTAAAGTCCCTAATTTTTATAAGCTATAGTAGAATGTGCTAACATTACAGAAATCCTTAAATCTTTAGCTTCTAACTATCTTAATTATTCCTAGGCCCTAAATTCAGCAAACTCTTTGCCATAAACTTTTCTCACAAATGGGCTTCAGATAGCAATCCCTCCCATGGCCTCAAGCTGCTGCCT
This sequence comes from Bos indicus x Bos taurus, assembly GCF_003369695.1. Classification (NCBI taxonomy): domain Eukaryota; kingdom Metazoa; phylum Chordata; class Mammalia; order Artiodactyla; family Bovidae; genus Bos; species Bos indicus x Bos taurus. Next base: position 798,752 of record NC_040082.1, read on the forward strand.
GTGTGCTCACCCTGGAACGCTTTTTTGTAAAAGTCCTTGAACAAATGTCAGTGATTAACTTTATGAATTATTCTTTGAGCAGAGCTGCAGAAGGCTTTATGCCTTCTCATGCTCCTCTCAAAAACAATAAGCACCTTAATATTCTCTTCAGTCAACTCAGCCGAGGAAAGAGAAAAACAAGTCAGAATCACAAAGCCTAACTCCTTCATTCTGGGTCCGTGCCTACGGAAGAAAGGGAGGGGTTTAGGGCCGTGCCTCTATTTTGTCAGTAATGCCTAATGTGGCTCCTGACAGCCTTTCTTAGGGATTGGAATGAAAACTGACTTTTTCTAGCCCTGTGGCCACTGCTGAATTTTCCAAATTTGCTGGCATATTGAGTGCAGCACCTTCACAGCATCAACTTTTAGGATTTGAAATAGCTCAACTGGAATTCCATCACCTCCACTAGCTTTGTTTGTAGTGATGCTTCCTAAGGCCCACTTGACCTCACATTCCAGGATGTCTGGCTCTAGGTGAGTGATCACACTATCATGATTATCTGGGTTGTGAAGATCTTTTTTTGTACAGTTCTTCTGTGTATTCTTGCCACCTCTTCTCAATATCTTCTGCTTCTATTAGGTCCATACCATTTCTGTCCTTTATCAAGCCCATCTTTGCATGAAATGCTCCCTTGGTATCTCTAATTTTCTTGAAGAGATCGCTAGTCTTTCTCATTCTGTTGTTTTCCTCTATTTCTTTGCATTGATCGCTGAGGAGGGCTTTCTTATCTCTCCTTGCTATTCTTTGGAACTCTGCATTCAAATGGGTATATCTTTCCTTTTCTCCTTTGCTTGTCGCTTCTCCTCACATCTATTTGTAAGGCCTCCTCAGATAGCCATTTTGCCTTTTTTGCATTTCTTTTTCTTGGGGATGGTCTTGATTCTTGTCTCCTGTACAATGTCATGAACCTATGTCCAGAGTTCATCAGGCACTCTATCAGATTTAGTCACTTAAATCTATTTCTCACTTCCACTGTATAATCATAAGAGATTTCATTTAGGTCACACCTGAACGGTCTAGTGGTTTTCCCCAGTTTCTTCAATTTCAGTCTGAATTTGGCAAGAAGGAGTTCATGATCTGAACCACAGTCAGCTCCTGGTCTTATTTTTGCTGACTGTATAGAGCTTCTCCATCTTTGGCTGCAAAGAATATAATCAATCTGATTTCGGTGTTGACCATCTGGTGATGTCCATGTGTAGAGTCTTTTCCTGTGTTGTTGGAAGAAGGTGTTTGCTATGACCAGTGCATTCTCCTGGGAAAACTCTGTTAGCCTTTGCCCTGCTTCATTCTGTACTCTAAGGACAAATTTGCCTATTACCTCAGATGTTTCCTGACTTCCTACTTTTGCATTCCAGTCCCCTATAATGAAAAGGACATCTTTTTTGGGTATTAGTTCTAGAAGGTCTTGTAGGTCTTCATAGAACTGTTCAAGTTCAGCTTCTTTAGCATTACTGGTCAGGGCATTGAATGGTTTGCCTTGGAAAAGAACAGAGATCATTCTGTTTTTTTGAGATTGCATCCAAGTACTGCATTTTGGACTCTTGTTGACCATGATGGCTTCTCCATTTCTTCTGAGGGATTCCTGCCCACAGTAGTAGATATAATGGTCATCTGAGTTAAATTCAACCCATTCCAGTCCATTTTAGTTCGTTGATTCCTAGAATGTAGATGTTCACTCTTGCCATCTCCTGTTTGACCACTTCCATTTTGCCTTGATTCATGGACCTGACATTCCAGGTTCTTATGCAATATTGCTTCTTACAGCATGGGACCTTGCTTCTATCACCAGTCACATCCACAACTGGGTGTTGTTTTCACTTTGGCTCCATCTATTCATTCTTTCTGGAGTTATTTCTCCACTGATCTCCAGTAGCATATTGGGCACCTACCTACCTACCTCGGAAGTTCATCTTTCGGTGTCCTATATTTTTGCCTTTTCATGTTGTTCACGGGGTTCTCAAGGCAAGAACACTGAAATGCTTTGCCATTCCCTTCTCCAGTGGACCACATTTTGTCAGAACTCTCCACCGTGACCCGTCCATCTTGGGTGGCCCTACATGGCATAGCTTAGTTTCATTGAGTTAGACAAGGCTGTGGTCCGTGTGATCAGATTGGTTAGTTTTCTGTGGTTGTGGTTTCAGTCTGTCTGCCTCTGATGCCCTCTCTCAGCGCCTATTGTCTTACTGGGGTTTCTCTTACTTTGGACATGGGGTATCTCTTCACGGCTGCTCCAGCAAAGCGCAGCTGGTGCTCCTTGCTTTGGACGTGGGGGTAGTTCTCGCCCTGCTTCTTGCTCCAGCTCTGAGGAGCCGCCGCTTGCTGCTCCGGCGCTGTAAACAAAGTGCTTAATACTTATTAAATGAGTAATACCCAGTACCTAAACACAAGTATTTTATAATCTGTAAGTTTTGTAGCATCAATTTTTCATCTTTCCCAGAAAAAGATTGGATTTTAATTTATGGCCACTTCAGGAAAGATAACTTCCTAAGTAATCACTACTATTTCTAAGACTACTAATACACAGAGTGGGATCAGTATAATTCACAGCCTCAACTTATTTACATGAAATAGAGATATTGAGGTTTGAACTTAAATAGTCCAGAAAACCCACCTTATCTTCAAGTTTGCTTTTACACAGTATATTCTTTGCAAGAGTTTTTCTCATTGTCCCCAAATTAAAATGGCAGCCAAATGGCCAAAGAAGATGAGGTATTTTGAAACACTTTTTAAAAAACTAGCATTTCCCAGCCTGGGATGTGATCAGTGTAACGAAAGGTCAGTGGTTGCCTACATAATACCCATAGTCCACATGTGAATTCATGGGTACTTGTGTCATGATCATTAACTTTATTTTCAGCTCTTCAATATCAGGCCCCCAAAACATATCTAAATCTTTAAGATTCTATTAATATGCTTAACATTTAAAACTGTAAAATTTCATAACGTTTACATTTAAAAATGTAATAAGGTCTTCATCACTACAGCATCATGATAATCAGCTACATTTACTGTGCACTCCTCACCATTCCAGGCCTTATTTTAAATGCTTCCTTTATTAGCTCATGCAATCATCACAATAGCCCTAGGACTTAGGTATTATTATTATATTATCCCCAATTAAAAGATGAGTATAATGAGGCAAGAAAATGTTAAGAACTTTGCCTAAGGACACACAACTAGTAATGGCAAAGTTGAGGTTCAGAACCAGGCAGTTTAGTCTATGGATTCAGGCAAAACTCACAACCAATATGCTTATTTCTTTAGTAAAAAATATCATTGGTTTTTAATTCTATTATATTAATTATTACTTATCATAGTCTTTGTCTTTCAATAGTAGTTTGATCTTCATCTTACTTGAGAAAAGTTGGAGCCAGACACTTTTCTTATATGGTGAATTGGGTTGCTTAAGTTGCTTCAAGATATCATATTTTTGTTGGGGGATAAAGCTGTATTTAATGTCTAATATTAACTTAATTAAAGCAGAAGGAAAATAATAATCATTTTTAGAACTTTTAAGTTATAATGGACAAATAAGTGTTAAAATTTCTAAGACTAAAGTAATATGGGGGAAAAAATGAGTGGCAAATAAAAGGTGGAAGCAATGACAGATTTTATTTTCTTGGGCTCAAAAATCACTGTGGATGGAGAGTACAGTCATGAAATTAAGATACTTACTCCTTGAAAGGAAAGCTATGATGAACCGAGACAGTGTATTAAAAAGTAAAGATATCACTTTGCCAACAAAGGTCTGTATAGTCAAAGCTATGGTTTTTCCAGTGGTCATGTATGGATGTGAGAGTTGGACCATAAAAAAGACGGGGCACCAAAGGGCTGAGCACTAAGGAACTGATGCTTTTGAATTGTGATGTTGGAGAAGACTCTTGAGAGTCCCTTGGACTGAAGGAAGATCAATCCAGTCAATCTGAAAGGAAATCAACCCTGATTTTCATTAAAAGGACTGATGTTGAAGGTTTGGCCACTTGATGCGAAGAGCTGACTCATTGGAAAAAACCTTCATGCTGGGAAAGATTGAAACCAAAAGGAGAAGCGGGCCACAGAGGACGAGATGGGTGAATAGCACCACTGATTTAATGGACATGAGTTTGAGGAAATTCAGGGGATAGAGGAGGACAGAGGAGCCTGGCATGCTGCAGTCCACGGAGTTTCAGAGAGTCAGACATGACTCAGCAAATGAACAACAGCAACAGTGATGTGGGCTGGATTTCCTAACCTACATCAAAGTTTATCTATTTAAATTACTGTATTATTCTTATAGAACAATTATAAGTCTCTGATAGCACTTTGAGAGGGTTCAAATAACTGGAAGATTAGCTAATACTTTCAGTAAGCTCAAATAAATCTGACTGATATTCAGTAAAAAAAAAAAAATTCCAAATGACTTCTCTATCATAATCAGGTAAAGGAATGCATTTTATACTGCTTCCTGTTAAGCATTCATACATTCAAATGTGGCTGCATTCTGCCTTCCTGTAAGGAACTATGGAATGTGACCTATTTAGTGTGAGCCATTTGGTAGTTTCATTTTCTGATTTGGACTCCTTTAACCAAATTGCACTGGAATCTAGTAAAGAATTAGAATGTCATAACATTTTGATATGACCTTCAACTAAAAATACAAAAACCAAGAACATAGAGTTACTCATACTATTTTTTACTTGTAAAGAAAAGAGCAAAACCTAAAAATGATGAACCTGGTTAGATGTCTTTTATGATCCTACTTGCCTCCCTATCATAATATAGTATCGTATGATATTGATTTTTAGAATTTAAGTGGCACTTCAAAGTTTTCCTAATAGACCACTTTAAATAACAAATGATAAAATAAGGAACCCTAAGCAAATGCTTTCCTGAAACAGTTAAGTGTCTATGTCCTTGAAAAGACATTGGTTTGGATTCTAGTTCTTCATGACCCATGGAGCACACACATTTATTGATCCTCCCCACTGGATCTCACTGCAAGAGGCATGAAAATGCACTGAAGGAAACAAAACCCCAATAGAATTAACAGGAAGTGTAGACATCAGTAGACTACAGAGTTTGGAGGCATAAAGCAAATGAAGTAGCCATTCCTTATATGAGCAGAAATGAAAACCAAACTGCATCCGAGAGGGACCACAAAGAATCAACAGATGTGAAGATTAGGATTGTGCTGTGGGATAATGATAACTATATACCACACTGCAATGCCCTCATATAGTCCACCACTCCCATTCTTGTAGGTACAAAGAGATGGCAACTGTGACAATAAAGAGGGTGGAAATAACAGATGTACAGTTTGAAAAGAGCCCAAACCTGTCCAGGCTATTATGTTATAATGTTTATGGCCAATCATGATCTCTTATCTTTTAATTCAACACTTTCCCCACAATGTTTGTACTCTATTACTAGTGGTAGTAGTTATGATTTTAGTGTGGTTTTTGCCTGAAAGATAAATGGCACTATGGCATCATAGTTGAAGCTGCAAAAATGGATGGGACTCCCCAGGAAGAATGTATGACATGAAAAAAGGAAGGCAGGCTTGAGTGATGCTTCTCAGGAAGACCAATATTTAAAGGGAAGGCAGACAGCATAGAAATGGAGAAGAAATGGCCAAGTAGATAGGAAGCAAACTAGAGACGTGAGCTGAAGACAAAGGATGGAATATTTCATTTAAAAATATAAAGTGGTCTAAAGGATTCAACTATGTTAAGAGAAAACATTCATTGGGTTTAGGAATAAAGAAGTCATTGGTGTTTCATCAAGACAAATTTCAGTAGGGTGGCAGGAGCAGAAGTGGACTGTACGACTGAGGGGCAGGTGGTTTGGAGAATCAATGTTGATAATAATTTCATCTGAGAAGAAAGGAGAATGATAGGTAAGTCGCTAGAGGAGACTGCAGAGTCATGGACAGATTTGGTTTTGTGTTTTGTTTTAAGATGATAGAAACTTAACCAAACCAATAAAGAGGAAAAGGTTGAAGACACAGAAAAGAAAAGTAACAGGTGGTAGATGAGGTGTCTGAGTGAGGGGGCATTCAGACTATAGTTGTCAGAGGACACCTTATATAGAAGAGGAAGACCATTTCCATAAGCAAGAGAAAAAGAAGAATGGGTGGTATGCATGGAGGAAATTGCATAGATCCGGTAGGGCAGGAAGTTTGCATAAGATGACTTTTATTAATTTTGAGAAGTAATAGAGGAGATATCAAGGAATTTGATGAAGACCACCGAAAATGGAAGCAAAAACTTATTTGGAAAACCAGGAAGTGTTCTTAGCATCAAGAATCGAGCCAGAGTTGGAGAATAAGAATTTACAGAGCCATTAAGCTTCATTGTTTTCTCCTGTAGCAATGAGCAAATGAGTAGTTGGTTGTTGTTCACTAAGTCATGTCCAACTCTTTGTGACCCCCATGGACTGCAGCACGCCATGCTTCCATGTCCTTCACTATCTCCCAGGGTTTGTTCAAATTCATGTTCATTGAGTCAGTAGTGCTACCCGACCATCTCATCCTCTGCCGCCCTTTTCTCCTTTTGGCTTCACTCTTTCCCAGCATCAGGGTCTGAGTAGCTGGCATGAGATCATAATCTTTAAAAAAGTACGAACTGACTACCTACTGACATGTGTAAATGCACGTCAAATTCAGGTAAATTGGAAGGCTTTCAAAAATGTCTCTGTAGCTGCTGATAATCAAATTTCACCCAAGTATCTAAGAAGCATGTTTACTCATGTCAGTAATTTATTCTTATAACCATTCTGAAAAACTAAACTGGAAACTTAAGTCTAATCTAAGATTACTAGAATTATATGAAAACCTATGAAAAGAATATTTTTCTTGTCTTCATAATACGTTCTGGATTTTCTAAGTGCCCTAATAAAGTTCTAGGAACAGAGTTTGCTTTGTGAGGAGGGAAATTGCTGAGGCCATGGGCCACATGGCTTGGTTCCCCTACTTAATGTTTTAGATTTTTCAGATTCTTTACTCATAGTAGAACTTAAAACATTTTTTTTTTTTTACCTAAACCCAACATAAAAGTAGTTTTCAAAATCTGACACAGCATTGAACATCATTTTTAAGATTTAACACACTTGACCACTCCCATTTTGTACCTCATCCTGCACTTGGCTTCCAAGATAATCACATCTCCTGAATTTTCACTTTTCCTGACTGCTATTTTGCGTTTCCTCCCTGTTTGACTTCCCTATATTTCTGTCCTCTAAATTCTGAGACTCTACATCTACTCCTAGATGCACTCATCCAACTCAGGTGTGAAAAAAAATAATCTTTTGTAGATTATTTCCCAATTTCTGTCACTAGCCTAGATTTCTCTTTTGAACTCCAGACTCATCCACTTGACATCCCTATGCATATATATAACAAGCATCACAGATTCAACTCGTCCAAAAACTAGCACTCGATTCCTCCCTACTACCACCACTGATTTCAAATGAACTCTAACCACAGATTTCCCCATCTCAGTAAATTGCAACTCCATTCTCCTGTGTTCAAAGATGCTTGAGATCAAGGATTCCCCCACCTTTATCTCATCACCTTTATCTCAGCACATCCTGTTAAATGTGCTCATCAAAATAGACTAATTCTATTAGATGAATTGATTTTGAATTCATCCTCCACTGATTTGTCCTCCACTGATATCACCAAAACTCAAAGCTAGGATGTTCTTTCCAATTTGGCTCTTACAAATGAAGCTATAATCAAACATTCTTGTGCAAGTCTCTGTCGACATATGCTGGTATTTCTGAAGGGTAGGTAGTTACATTATGGGTAGATACATTATGCTTGGTCATAAGGTATGGGTGTTTTGACTTCTAATAGATATGGTGTGTTTGCCCTTCAGAAAGTTTGTACCAATTTGCATATTCTCCAGGGGAACGTGAGAAGGTAATGTCTGATCTGATTCAGTCTCCCCCTAAAAGGTAAGCTGCTGCTGCTAAGTCGTTTCAGTCGTGTCCAACTTTGTGCGACCCCATAGATGGCAGCCTACCAGGCTTCCCCATCCCTGGGATTCTCCAGGCAAGAATACTGGAGTGGGTTGCCATTTCCTTCTCCAATAAAAGGTAAGCTAGTCTGAGTCATCTTGGTATTCAACACAGATCTGATATTGACTCTTTCCCAGAGATAGTGCAGTAATGAGTGCAGTAATGCTACAGCTAGGCATTCAGATAATCTGGAGTTTCATGCTGTCCTTTATCTAACTAACCAGTCATTATAAAGGCAGTATTTTCACTGCTTCACACCTCATATTCTTTCCATTTGTAAGATGAAGAGGTTAGACTAGATGATCTAAAATTTTTCAGCCTCCACATTCTGAGATATAAGTCTTGCATAAGAAGTGTTTTGGGACTGATTCAGGCTTCATCATGTGTTAGCTGACCATTATTTATCTGCATCCATCTTTGACTATCCTTTCATTTCTTCTTTCAATTTTAATAGAAAAATGCTAATTGAAAGCAAGAAGAAAGGCATCATTTTTATAAGTATGGATCACAAAACGTATTTCCTCAAAATAAAGAAAAGCTGAGGCTGAGGAAGATAGAGAAAATCTTATCTAAAGTCTTCATGCAACTAATACAGAAACTGTGAGCCAAAGGAGGCATGTGAAGTGTCAGAGATCACACCACTGAGGTTCCAGAGCCCCAGAAAACACAGCAGATTCACTTTATCAATCCACTGTTTATTTCATTATATTTTGTGTAATATGTTTGTAGGCAGCAGAATTTGGAGTTGACATTTCTTTTGCTTTATCACATTGACTGCTGTTGCTAATTGTTTATTTCCTTCATGTTGTTTCTTGCTAGTTCCCTGGTGTACTCTGGGTTAGCTCAGCAGCAGCCTGGATGCCTACACTTTGGCTGCCAGGAGAGGATCTGTAGCAACCTGTTTGAAGAGAGTCTAGTTCCTTCTTCTCTCAAATCAGAAAGGAACATGACCTCCTGATGGAATTAACTCAAGTGTGGGCTGCAAGCCATAGCATGGTGTGCTCTGGGCCCATCTGAAGCTCGGCGTCTTAGAGGAGAAGAAGCTTCAGTACAGAGTTGGGGAGTGTTCGGGATGTAATTCTTCATGTTGCTCTCCACTTCTTTCAACTATAGGCACATTTGGTCATGAAAGCTTGGAAGGTCTATTGAAAAGATTTTTCAGCTTAAAAGAAGAGTAATATTAATAGTTGCCATTCATTTTGCTCTTACAGGGTAGCAGGCAACTCTAAGCATCTTACATTTATTATTTCTTCTAACAGCACAAATCTTATCAGTACACTACTTCTATACCCCCGTGGTAGTGGAAAGTTGAAAGAAATCTAGTTGTCTTCATTTTCAGGCTAAATAATTTTATAGCTAAATAATATGTGGTAGACGCATTCCATAGGAGAAAAAAATTAACTGGACACTCACAAAGCACCATACAGAGATCTTAAAAATAAGATATGAGAAAAAAAATAAAAGAGAATAGCGTTTATAGAGTACCACCTGTCTCTTGTTGGACTCTTTGTGACCCATGGACTGTAGCTCAACAGGCCCTTCTGTGCATGCTATTCTCCAGGCAAGAATACTGGAGTGGGTAGCCATTCCCTTCTCCAGGGGATCTTCCTGACCCAGGGCTCAAACCCAGTTCTCCTGCCTTGCAGGCACATTCTTTACCATCTGAGCCAGCTAGCAAGGTAATACTCAAAATCTTTCAAGCTAGACTTCAACAGTATTTGAACGAAGAATTTCTAGCTGGATTTAGAAATACAAGCTGGATTTAGAAATACAAGCTGGATTTAGAAAAGGCAGAGGAACCAGAACTCAAATTGCCAGCATCCAATGGATCATGGAAAAAGCAAGAGAAATCCAGAAAAACATCTACTCCTGTTTCATTGCCTGCACTAAAGCCTTTGAGTATGTGGATCACAAAAAAACTGTGGAAAATGCTTACAGAGATGGGACTACCAGACCACCTTACCTGCCTCCTGAGATAAGTGTATACAGGACAAGAAGCAACAGTCAGAACTGAACATGGAACAACAGACTGCTTGCAAACTGGGAAAGGAGTACGTCAAGGCTGTATACTGTCACCCTGCTTATTTAACTTCTATGCCAAGTACATCATGTGGAATGCTGGGCTGGATAAAAACACAAGCTGGAGTCAAGATTGCTGGGAGAAATATCAACAACCTCAGATATGTAGATGACACCATCTTAATGGCAGAAAGCAAAGAGGAACTAAAGAACCTGTTGATGAAGGTGAAAGAGGAGAGTGAAAAAGCTGGCTTAAAGCTCAACATTCAGAAAATGAAGATCATGGCATCTGGTCCCATCACTTCATGGGAAATAGATGGAGAAACAGTGGAAACAGTGAGACTTTCTTGGGCTCCTAAGTCACTGCAGATAGTGACTGCAAGCAGGAAATTAAAAAACAGTTGCTCCTTAGAAGAAAACCTATGACAAACCTAGACAGCATATTAGAAAGCACCTGATGTGAAGAGCCAACTCATTGGAAAAGACCCTGATGCTAGGGAAAATTGAGGGCAAGAGGAAGGAGGCAACTGAGGATGAGATGGTTGGGTGGCATCAATGGATGTGCATTTGAACAAAGTCCAGAAGATAGTAAAGGACAGGGAAACCTGGGATGCTACAGTCCTTGGAGTCACAAAGAGACATGACTGAGCGACAATCACCTATGTAAAATAAAAACTATAATTACAAACACTCTATCCAAAGATATATGCATATTAAAAGACAAATATCAACACACTAGAGTGGATGCCTTAAGGGAGAAGTGGCTGGAGTGAGGAGTAGAGTTGAAAGCAGCAAAATAATAATAAAGAGAAAAGCCTTATACAGAAGGATTGTGATAGTTTACAGAGAACTCTCTGCAAGTGCAAAAGCATTTTAAAATGCCTTGGGTCATAGTTAAGATAATACATATGAAGAAGTATGAAGTGCAGCTATAGCTGTATATAGAAGAGCATTTATAGCTGTAAATTTCATGGTAGAAAAGAACTCTTAAAATTAGTAGTATTCAACTCAAGAAGTTAAAAAGTGAACAACAAAGTAAAACAAAAGAATTTTAAAAGGAATAAAAATAATCAGCATAAATTAGTGAGAGTAAAAAGATAAGCTAAAGAATGTAAAACCAAATATGTGCTCTTTGATTAGGACTAATAAAATGGACAGATTTCCTACTCTATGAACCAAGAAAAAATTTAAAAAGAAAAAGAGCACAAATCATAATGGAAATGAAAATGGAATATAACTACAGATTCAGAAGATTTCTAAAAATAATTGGGGGCAATATGAAAATATTGTGTATGTGCCTTTCCCCCATGCCAGGCCCATGGCTCTTTTTCCTTTGCTCTGGCTGCTGTAGGATTGCAATTCTCAGTAAACCATGAGCACAGAAGCTTTGCTGAGGGCTCCAATGTTTATAAAAATCGTACTAAAGCAAAGAGCAACATGGAATCTTGGAGGGATATACAAGTTGATCCAACAGTCTATTTGTTTGAATATTTACCTTAAATATTTAGTGTAAAGAACAAAATATTTCAAATTAACAGGGCTAGGTGATGAGTACACAGGTGTTCTGTGTTATTTTACTTACTTATAAGACATTAAAAAGTGCCTAGGTATAATTTTTAAAAAGTAAGCTTTCTCTACTAGGAATTTTTTTTTTAATTGATTATCATTAGCTGTTACCTTCCATGTGGGTATGTCCTCTGAAGCTTCCTTTTTCTATATAAAAACAATTAAATTCTTTTAGATCTCACTAGTTTTTTGCTCTGAATATAGCCTTTTTTACTCCCGACAGAGATTTCTTTGTCAGGATGCAAATGATGACTCTGCATTTGGAAACAAGTACCTTGAGGAAATAGCACACCATCTGCTCTGCTGTGCTACCAGCGCCCCTTCACTCTGAAGGACTTCTTTCCCAGCTCCTTGTAATGTCGCTGAACGACAGCTCAGCCTTCAGCCCTTTTTGGAAGTTGCTTCTATGAAGAGAGTTTCCTTGCCCAAGTTATTGGCACATGAGTAAGAGGCTGACCCTCATTAGACTCAGACAAGTCTAATGGGCCATTCCAACATCACCTGATGTTTCAAGGTCATCTGAGGCATTACTATGACTTCATTCCAACCCAGCTTCTCCCCCTTCCCTATTTTGCTTCATTCTTCACAAATGGTGACTCCAAGAGCATTCCTTAATAAGCTTTTTCCTTGCTAATTTGCATTATGCAGCTTACCTCCCATGAAAGCCACTACAACCAGGGACAGTGCAGCATGTTGGAAAGGGAACAGATATTGAAATCAGACATGCTTATTTTAATCCTAGCTCAGCTCCAATTTCGCAACTTGGACAGCCTAAGTCTTAATATCTTCATGTATAAAATGAGGATAAGATTGTCCTCATAGAATTTTATGAGAATGTATTTAAGTTCTTGATAACTATGACAGCTTCATGTTGCTATTGTTAACATCAGATCACATCACAGAGTTTTGCAAGAGCAATAATTCTTTCAATCTACCTCCCTCCCTCCCTTCCTCTTTCCCGCCCTTCCTGTCTTCCTTCTTTAACTGAAATCATATGTAGGACCTTAACACTTAACCTCTAAAGAACATCTTCACAGCTCTAGGATTCCTCAGAACTCAATAGTAAAACCATCAACCCAGAAACTCTAAGACAATATATCTGCTATTTCCAAAAGAACAAGTTAATCATGACACAGTGGTATGTCACAAGCCAGACATTAGTGGCATTAAGCTTCTGATGTATTTCTGCACAACCACTTCCCTGGGAAAGTAAGCACATACATTTATCAGAATACTTTGAGCCTGTTGAAACTTCTATATGCATTTCAATACATTCCTTAGCTCATTGTTGTTAAAATTCCTTTTAGAGAGGAAGGTATGAATCACTTAGATGTGAGTCATCACTTTCACTATTTTAGTTAATTAAATGTTTCTTTGGGCTCCACTATGAACAGAAGGGCTTACAAGTTAGCTTTACTTTTTAACTTTAAAAAATGTTTAAATACTCAAAGATTACAGTTCTTTGTTTTGTTTATTAGATTTAAGGCTTATTTTTTTTTAATTTTTTTTGTGTAATAGTTTTATTAAAGTATAAAGGAGATAGCTTCTGACATAGGCATCAGAAGGGGGCAGAAAGAGCACCCCCCTGCTAGTCTTCAGCTGGATGTTATATAGTCACTAGCAGTCTATTAATAAAAGAAAGGAATGTCTTAAGACTCAGAATGGCACCAGGCTCCTCACCCATAAGATGCATTTTGGGATAACCTTGGCACCAAATGGTTCATCTTGGGCCATAAAATGATTAACTTGAATCCTGAAGAAGGGCAGATCACCATACAAATAGTTTCATTTACATAGATCAGGGGAACAATATCTGAGTATAACGTACTGGTTTGTCAAGTAGGTTCTGAGCCAAGAGGCGGAACTGACTTGAAGACAGAGTTTGGGGTAAATGCATAGTACATTAGCATAGCTTAAGACAAACATTTCCATAAGAGAAATGTATTGGTTATCTCTAGGTTTGACAAGAGTTAACTTCATGTGAAACCAGGTGTCATTATGGCAACACAGTCTTTTAAGAGAAACCTACTTTTAAATTTGCCGCTTGAGAGAGATAAACATGTCTGACACTTGCAGGCTATTTTCTTCATTTGGAGACCCCTGGCCTTCCTGCCTGTTACCCTCATGTGTCTCCTGCAGGCTGGAGGCGGGTTCTTTACTGCAGAGCCACTGGTGAAGCCCTTCTATGCTGTAATACCATTAAACTGAAGATAAATTTCAAGAACGTGTTAGGCCTTCTAGATCTGCTCAGCCACCAGCTGAATGACCTCACCTGATACCATGTGGAGTACAAGCCATCTAGCCCAGCCCTGGCCGGCTGAATCATGAGACTGAGTAAAACAGTGGCTGTTTTGAATCACTGAGTCTTGGGGCAATTTGTTACACAGGGATAACGAATGAACACCTATCACCTGAACCTATAACACAGCTGGTGTTCAGTGTTTATTGGTAACTTTACATTTCAGAACCACCTCCATAGTTAGCTAAACTCGCATTTCATAGTTTGAAACATTCCAACTCTGATAAAACACCGATCTGCTTAAGACAAGTCATTCTACTGACCCTGCTTCAGGGAAATAAATTATAATTTGAATGCATTCCATCTTCACTTTTAAACAATGAGACCTGAATTTTACATTCTAGTCAGATGCTTTGGGGAGTTTGTAAATCATTTTGTTAATCCTAACTGCATGCTTTCAATAAGATGTAGTTGGTTATTCTAAACAGTAGTTGTCATTGAGAAACTGAACTGAATGAGCACCTGAACATATTCCAGAGATGGTACTGAAAATTTTTTCATGAGTTTTTCTTATATTTGCTATATTTAGAATGCAACCCCTTGAATTTATCCCAGTTGCTCAAAGTTTCATTAAATGTTTCTGTACAGGCTTTCTTCCTTTTAAAAGCCTGCTATTTATTCTCTGAACAGCCAAGCATGGCTTGTAGTCTGACAGCCTTGTTAGGGAACCCATGAGACATTTCCTCGGGTCTTAAAAAATAGGTATAATGGTTTTCTCTAAAGCAGTTGTTTTTAATCTCACGGCAGAACACTGAACAGAGCGGATTTTTGTGTTAAGATTCTAGGAAGCTGAGAACCTGCCTTCATCAACTGCTAGTTTTCTAATTTCTAATTTAAGGCTTATTTATCGAGTACCTACACAACAGGTCTTAGTCGTAGTGATCCTGACGTCACAACTAAGATCTGTTGGTGGTATATTAAAAAGCAGAGACATCACTTTGCGAACAAAGGTCCATCTAGTCAAGGCTATGGTTTTTCCAGTAGTCATGTACAGATGTGAGAGTTGGACTATAAAGATGAGTGCTGAAGAATTGATGCTTTTGAACTGTGGTGTTGGAGAAGACTCTTGAGAGTCCCTTCAACTACAAGGAGATACAACCAGTCCATCCTAAAAGAAATCAATCTGAATATTCATTGGAAGGACTGATGCTGAAGCTGAAACTCCAATACTTTGGCCACCTGATGTGAAGAACTGACTCATTTGAAAAGACCCTGATGCTGGGAAAGATTGAAGGCAGGAGGAGAAGGGGATGACAGAGAATGAGATGGCTGGATGGCATCATGAGCTTGATGGACATGAGTCTGAGTGAACTCCAGGAGTTGGTGATGGACAGGGAGGCCTGGCGTGCTGCAGTCCATGGGGACCAACAGAGTCAGTCGTGGCTGAGTGACTGGACGGAACTGATTGAGTGCCTATCAACTTCTCTACCTGTGATACTCACTTGGCCTCAAAACAATCCTTCTGGGGTTATTACCCCATTTCAGAAATGCAAAAAGTATAACTCAGTAAGGTCCAGTAACTGTCCCAAGGTCACAAAGTTTAGAGAAGAAAGGTATAAATTCATAGGATTTGAACTCATATATATTGACACCAAGATTTATACCACCTTCACTGTGCCTCTCTCCTTCATAAATTAAATATTTACTACTATCCACATGAAATAAGAAAAAATGACTTAAATTCTAAAACAAAATCTAAAGTCTTAAAGTCTAAAATCTTAATAATGCTGGATTACTATAGCTGAATTATGGTTGCAGATTAAATCTAGTTGTGATGGCTATTTTTTATAAGGACTGTGAAAGTTGCTTAAAATTGAAAAATTGTGTTGTATTATATATATTTTTCTATGTATAGTATTGTATAAATTAGTTTGTAAAGTCTGTGTGTGTGTGTGTGCGCGCACACGTGCGTGTGTGTGTTTGTGTGTGCACCAGTGAGAACTGCCAAGTAATTCTGACATATTGTTCAACCTCCCAGGTGTGATGATGAGCTGCCAGGTATAGTAAGAACGTTTACACCATCTCTTATATTTTACATGATATGACCTTTAAACAGAAAATTCCTAAAAAGTCACCATTTCTAAATGTGTTGGAATAGCTGCTGTTGAACTTAACCCTCCCACCATATACAACTCTAAACCTGGGTGAAGTTTATGTGGTGACTCTTTAGACCATGCAGGACTGTGATCCTTAAGAAAGGTGTAACACAGAAGGTGAGCCCCACATTCCTTCAGCTTTTTGCCTGATGGTACTTTCCAAACCAGAATTTGAGGAGGTAGAAATCAAACTGGAAGATGATGGTGCCACTGAAATGAGGTGGTGAAGGCTGGAGTTCAGCCAGCTGAAGCAGCATGGTATCTCCAAAAAGGGAACTCTGAAGAGACAAGTTCCAAAAGTCCTTGTGGCTTTTTTTCCTTAAGAATTTTTGTCATGAACTGAGCTATGTATGTATACAAGACCCCATAAAGTATAGCAGAAAGTGGTTAATGATGGGCAGACAGCTGAAAGCAAATACCAGTAGTCACACAATGGTGGTAAAAGTTGAATATTTCAATCAGTCGGAGCAGAGAGACCTCACTGAGTTTATTAAGCATTCCATTAAGACCTATATTGGAGAAGGAAATGGCAACCCACTCCAGTATTCTTGCCTGGGAAATCCCATGGACAGAGGAGTCTGGTGGGCTACAGTCTATGGGGTTGCAAAGAGTCAGACACAACTGAAGTGACTAAGCTAAAGACCTATATTAGTCTGTTTGGGTTACCATAACAAAATACCACAGGTGGGTGGTTTAAATTACACAGATTTGCTTTCTCACAGTGCTGGAGGCTGGAAGTCCAAGCTCAATGTGCCTGCAGGACTGGTTTCTGGTGAAACCTCTCTCCTGTTTATGGACGGCTGACTTCTTGTTGCGTCTTCATAAAACCCTTCCTCTGTACGCACACAACCTGTTGTCTCTTCCACTTCTTACAACTACACTAGTACTATCAGATGACAACCTCACCTTTATGACCTCATTTAATCTTATTTGATCTTAAAAATCTCTATTCCCAAATACAGTCACGTTAGAGATTGGGCTTCAACATATAAATTTGGGAAGGGCACTATTCAAAACATAATGTGACCCTCAAATAATTGTACTTTAAGACAAACGACCACATGCCCAAAGCCAATCTTCATGGAAGCAGGATCACCAGCCATTAATTTAACTACTTTTCAGATCTAAACCAATATTGTTTATAGAGGAAATCAATCTAGATTCCCTACCTATTTTGCATTATCTGTAATAATATATAAGATTACTATACATGCAAAATATCAGGAAAATGGGTCCCATGACCAAGATTAAAAGCAGTAAATTTAGATGCAGTTAAGATAACCTTAATGTTGGGATTAGCATACAGAAATTTCAAACAAGTATATTAATCTTTTCAAGAATTTAAAAGATGGTATAGACAAAAATGCATTAAATTCTAGAATTCTAATACAGAAATTCAAACAATAAAAAGAACTGAATAAAAATTATAGAAATAAAAAAATTAATGTAAAATAAAAAATTCACTGGATGGACTTAAAGATTATGTGCTACCCAAGTAAGGATCAGTGAACCTTAAGATAGGTCAATAGAAATTAACCCAAAGAGAAAAGAGAAAGAAATTAACAGAGCCCTAATGACAATGGGACAATATCAAGCAATCTATAGAGCTGTAATTTTAGTTCCATAAGAAGATACAGAAAATAAGGCCAAAAATACTGTCAAAATAATGGGCCCAAAGTTCTCAAGTGTTAGTCGCTTAGTCATGTCCGACTCGTTGCGACCACATGGACTGTAGCCTGCCAGGATCCTCTAGTCCATGGAATTCTCCAGGCAAGAATACTGGAGTGGGTTGCCATACCTTTCTCCAGGAATCTTCCTGACCCAGGGATCAAACTCAGGTCACCTGCATTGCCAGCAGATTCTTTCCTGTCTGAGCTATCAGGGAAGCCCAAAGTTCTCAAATATGTTGATTAATACCAACTTAAAAATCCAAGGAGCTCAGCAAACCTTAATATGAATAAATGCATAGAAAATCACATGTGTGGTCATTATAGACAAACTACTGAAAATCAAAGATAAAGAGAAAATCTTAAAATAGGCCATAGAACAAAGAAATATTTTATGTAGAGCAGTAATAGAAGAAATTTTAAAAAAATGTTAAATACCATTTAAAAGTACCATTTACAGAGGTTTCTATCTCTCTAAACTCCTGTCTGAAAAGGATCCTTAGACAGAAAACTAGAGCAAACCTGAAGCTAGATTGTGTGCTTCTCCTCTCAAGGATCACAGCCCTGTACTATCTGAAAACTTAAAATACTTAGGGACGAATTTAAGAACAATGACAACAAAATCCAACTCCACTAAACTGAAAATTATAAAACATCATGGAGATAAATGAAAGTGGTTCTAAGTAAATGGAAAGATATATCATGTTCATAGAAAAGAAGACTCAGATTTATTAAGATGTCAGTTCTTCAAAATTTAGCAATCAACTGAACACAATCCCAATTGAAATCTCATTAATCAGATTTTTTTGTGTAAGTCAGCAAGCTATTTTTAAAATGTATATGGATATGCGTAAGTACTACACCAGTCAAATTGATCTTGCAAAAGAATAAAAAATTTTGAGGACTCACAATATCTAAAATCAACAGTTACTGTGAAGTTTCAGTAATCAAGATAGTGTAATTTTGGCATAAATATAGGAAATGAGATCAATGGAATAGAGTTCAGAATCTCAATATATAGAGTTAATTGACTTTTGGCAGAGATGCCAATGCAATTCAGTGCAGAAAGCATATCTTTTTAGCAATAAATTATCCAGAAAAGGATATCTGGAAAAACTGGTTAAAGTTGTTAAAATTATTTTTAAAATTAATCTTAACCTCTACTTTATACCATATATAAAAATCTATTTTTGAGGCATTATAGACTTAATGTGAAAGCCAAAGTATAGAATTTTCTAGGAAAAATAAGAGAATGTTTTCACAACTTTGGAGTGGTCAAAAAACAGTAAAGATAAAAGATAAATGGATAAAATTGGACTTCTTCAATTGAGAAACTATTCCATATCAAAAGAAACTCTTAAGGATATGAAAAATCCTGGCAGAAAGGATTCATAATACATATATTTGATGAAGGTCTTATATCCAAACTGTATAAACATTTCTTTCAACTTAAAAGTAACCAGCAGCTCAGCTTGAAAATGAGCAGAGGTTTTGAGTGACACTTTATGAAATATAATATTTGAAAAACCAATAAATACTTGAAAAGGTTCTCAGTAGTCACTGGGGATATGACAATTAGAACCATGAGATGTCACTGAACATTGACAAGAATGGCTTTAATTTTTTAAAAAATGGAAAATTTGACTGAACCAAATGTTGTTAAGGATATAAATCCCTGGAATTTTTGTATCACTGGAACCAAGCAGTTTTTTCTAGGTATCTAATATGTTGTTGTTGTTGTTCAGTCATTAAGTCCTGTCCAGCTCTTTGCAACCCCATAAATTACAGGACATCAGGCTTCCCTGTCCTTCACTATCTCCTGGAGTTTGCTATAATTCATGTCCATTGAATCAGTGATGCCATCCAACCATCTCATCCTCTGTTGCCCCCTTCTCCTCCTGCCTTCAATCTTTCCCAGCATCGGGGTCTTTTCCAATGAGTCAGCTTTTCACATCAGGTGGCCAAAGTACTGAAGCTTCAACCTCACCACCTGTCCTTCCAATGAATATTCACAGTTGATCTCCTTTAGGATGGACTGGGTGGATCTCCTTGCAGTCCAAGGGACTCAAGAGTCTTCTCCAACACCACAGTTCAAAAGCATCAATTCTCAGCCTTCTTTATAGTCCAACTCTCACATTCATGCATGACTATTGGAAAAACCATAGCTTTGACTATACAGACCTTTGCCAGCAAAGTGATGTCTCACTGTCTAGGTTTGTCATAGCTATTCTTCCAAGGAGCAAGTGTCTTTAGCTTTGTGGGTGCATTCACCATGTGCATTGATTTTGAAACTCAAGAAAATGAAATCTGACATTATTTCCACATTTCCCTCATCTATTTACCGTGAAGTGATAGGACTGGATGCCATAATCTTTGTTTTTTGAATGTTGAGTTTTAAGCAAACTTTTTCACTTTCCTCTTTCACCTACATCAAGAGCCTCTTTAGTTCTTCTTCACTTTCTGCCATTAAAGTTCTATCATCTGCATATCTGAAATTGTTGATATTTCTGCCAGCAGTCTTGACTCCAGCTTGTGCTTCATCTAGTCCAGCATTTCTCATGATAAACTCTGCATATAAGTTAAATAAGCAGGGTGACAAATACACAGCCTTGATTCACTCCTTTCCCAATTTTGAACCAGTCTGTTGTTCTAAGTTCTAACTGTTGCTTCCTGTCCTGCATACAGGTTTCTCAGGAAGCAAGTAATACGGACTGGTATTCCCATCTCATTAGGAATATTCCACAGTTTGTTGTGATACACCCATCAAAGGCTATAAATAAAATATGTGTATTTATATATATTATTTTTACAAAAATATCATAGCAACTTTATTCAGATATCCCTTGCTTGGAGAATGAATAAGCTAATTGTAGAATACTGGTTGTAATAGAATATTCTTCAGCAATAAAAGAAATCAAACTACTCATACACACAATATGAATGACAAAAATGCTATACTGAGGGAAATAATTAGACACAAAAGGGCACAAATTGAGTGGTTCCATTTACATAATGCTTGTAGACAAGCCCTCTGGTGGTAGTATAGTACATTGATTGCTATTATAGTGTCATAAGTTGAGGAACTTGATTAGAAGAGGGCATGATGGAAATGTCCAGAGTGCAGAAAATGTTCCATACCTTGACTGCGATGTTCAGTCCTTAGGTGAATATATT
Source organism: Bos indicus x Bos taurus (assembly GCF_003369695.1). Taxonomy (NCBI): domain Eukaryota; kingdom Metazoa; phylum Chordata; class Mammalia; order Artiodactyla; family Bovidae; genus Bos; species Bos indicus x Bos taurus. Next base: position 819,610 of record NC_040082.1, read on the forward strand.
TGTTAAAACTCACTGAACTGTATAATTATCATCTGTGCATTTCACTCTATATAAATTTTTCTCAATTTAAATATAATCATAGGGGCTGTTGCCCAATTTAAGCATTTGAGAGTATGTATACACAGATCAGATGAGATCAGTTGCTCAGTCATGTCCAGCTCTTTGCAACCCCATGAAGTGCAGCACGCCAGGCCTCCCTGTCCAACACCAACTCCCAGAGTTCACTCAGACTCATGTCCATCGAGTCAGTGATGCCATACAGCCATTTCATCCTCTGTCGTTCCCTTCTCCTCCTGCCCCCAAACCCTCCCAGCATCAGAGTCTTTTCCAATAAGTCAACTCGTCGCAAGAGGTGGCTAAAGTACTGGAGTTTCAGTTTTAGCATCATTCCTTCCAAAGAAATTCCAGGGCTGATCTCCTTGAGAATGGACTGGTTGGATCTCCTTGCAGTCCAAGGGACTCTCAAGAGTCTTCTCCAACACCACAGTTCAAAAGCATCAATTCTTCAGTGCTCAGCCTTCTTCACAGTCCAACTCTCACATTCATACATGACCACAGGGAAAACCATAGCCTTGACTAGACGGGCCTTTGTTGGCAAAGTAATGTCTCTGCTTTTGAATATGCTATCTAGGTTGGTCATAACTTTCCTTCCAAGGAGTAAGTGTCTTTTAATTTCATGGCTGCAGTCACCATCTGCAGTGATTTTGGAGCCCAGAAAAATACAGTCTGATACTGTTTCCACTGTTTCCCCATCTATTTCCCATGAAGTGATGGGACATGATGCCATGATCTTCGTTTTCTGAATGTTGAGCTTTAAGCCAACTTTTTCACTCTCCACTTTCACTTTCATCAAGAGGCTTTTTAGTTCCTCTTCACTTTCTGCCATAAGGGTGGTGTCATCTGCATATCTGAGGTTATTAATATTTCTCCCAGCTATTTAGATTCCAGCTTGTGTTTCTTCCAGTCCAGCATTTCTCATGATGTACTCGGCATAGAAGTTAAATAAACAGGGGGACAGTATACAGCCTTGACGAACTCCTTTTCCTATTTGGAACCAGTCTGTTGTTCCATGTCCAGTTCTAACTGTTGCTTCCTCACCTGCATACAAATTTCTCAAGAGGCAGGTCAGGTGATCTGGTATTCCCATCTCTTGAAGAATTCTCCACAGTTGATTGTGATCCACACAGTCAAAGGCTTTGGCATAGTCAATAAAGCAGAAATAGATGTTTTTCTGGAACTCTCTTGCTTTTTCCATGATCCAGCGGATGTTGGCAATTTCATCTCTGGTTCCTCTCCCTTTTCTGAAACCAGCTTGAACATCAGGAAGTTCACGGTTCACATATTGCTGAAGCCTGGCTTCGAAAATTTTGAGCATTACTTTACTAGCGTGTGAGATGAGTGCAATTGTGCGGTAGTTTGAGCATTCTTTGGCATTGCCTTTCTTTGGGATTGGAATGAAAACTGACCTTTTCCAGTCCTGTGGCCACTGCTGAGTTTTCCAAATTTGCTGGCATATTGAGTGCAGCACTTTCACAGCATCATCTTTCAGGATTTGGAATAGCTCAACTGGAATTCCATCACCTCCACTAGCTTTGTTCATAATGATGCTTTCTAAGGCCCACTTGACTTCACATTCCAGGATGTCTGGCTCTAGGTCAGTGATCACACCATCATGATTATCTGGGTCATGAAGACTTTTTTGTACAGTTCTTCTGTGTATTCTTGCCACCTCTTCTTAATATCTTCTGCTTCTTTTAGGTCCATACCATTTCTGTCTTTTATCGAGCCCATCTTTGCATGAAATGTTCCTTTGGTATCTCTGATTTTCTTGAAGAGATCCCTAGTCTTTCCCATTCTGTTGTTTTCCTCTATTTCTTTGCACTGATCACTGAAAAAGGCTTTCTTATCTCTTCTTGCTATTCTTTGGAACTCTGCATTCAGATGTTTATATATTTCCTTTTCTCCTTTGCTTTTCACTTCTTTCCTTTCACAGCTATTTGTAAGGCCTCCCCAGACAGCCATTTTGCTTTTTTGCATTTCTTTTCCATGGAGATTGTCTTGATCCCTGTCTCCTGTACAATGTCACGACTCTCATTCCATAGTTCATCAGGCACTCTATCTATCAGATCTAGGCCCTTAACACTGGACCTCATTCTGTCAGATTTCTCCACCATGACCCACCCATCTTGGGTTGCCCCATGGGCATGGCTTAGTTTCATTGAGTTAGACAAGGCTGTGGTGCTAATGTGATTGACTAGTTTTCTGTGAGTATGGTTTCAGTGTGTCTGCCCTCTGATGCCCTCTTGCAACACCTACCATCTTACTTGGGTTTCTCTTACCTTGGGCATAGGATATCTTTTCACGGCTGCTCCAGCAAAGCGCAGCCGTTGCTCCTTACCTTGGATGAGGGGTATCTCCTCACCACCGCCCTTCCTGACCTTCAACGTGGGATAGCTCTTCTAGGCCCTCCTGCGCCCGCGCAGCCACCACTCCTTGGATGTGGGGATGGTCCTCGCAGCCGCTGCCCCTGGTCTCCGCTGTGGGGTTGGTCCTCCCGGCCTCCGCCCCTAGCCTTGGGTGTGGGGTAGCTCCTCCCAGCCGCCTGTGGTCCACTGGAGAAGGGAATGGCAAACCACTTCAGTATTCTTACCTTGAGAACCGCATGAACAGTATGAAAAGGCAAAATGACCAGGATACTGAAAGAGGAACTGCCAAGGTCAGTAGGTGCCCAATATGCTACTGGAAATCAGTGGAGAAATAACTCCGGAAAGAATCAAGGGATGGAGCCAAAGCAAAAACAATACCCAGCTGTGGATGTGACTGGTGATAGAAGCAAGGTCCCATGCTGTAAAGAGCAATATTGTATAGGAATCTGGAATGTCAGGTCCATGAATCAAGGCAAATTGGAAGTGGTCAAACAGGAGATGGCAAGAGTGAATGTCGACATTCTAGGAATCAGGGAACTAAAATGGACTGGAATGGGTGAATTTAACTCAGATGACTATTATATCTACTACTGCAGACAGGAATCCCTTAGAAGAAATGGAGTAGCCATCATGGTCAACAAAAGAGTCTGAAATGCAGTACTTGGATGCACTCTCAAAAACAACAGAATGATCTCTGTTCATTTCCAAAGCAAACCATTCCATATTACAGTAATCCAAGTCTATGCCCCAACCAGTAACGCTGAAGAAGCTGAAGTTGAACGGTTCCATGACAAGGCCTTTTAGAACTAACACTCAAAAAAGATGTCCTTTTCATTATAGGGGCCTGGAATGCAAAAGTAGGAAGTCAAGAAACACCTGGAGTGACAGGCTAATTTGGCCTTGGAATACGGAATGAAGCAGGGCAAAAACTAATAGAGTTTTGCCAAGAAAACGCACTGGTCATAGCAAACGCCCTCTTCCAACAACACAAGAGAAGACTCTACACATGGACATCACAGATGGTCAACACCAAAATCAGATTGATTATATTCTTTGCAGCCAAAGATGGAGAAGCTCTATACAGTCAGCAAAAACAAGACCAGGAGCTGACTGTGGCTCAGATCATTAACTCCTTCTTGCCAAATTCAGACTGAAATTGAAGAAAGTAGGGAAAACCACTAGACTATACAGGTATGACCTAAATCAAATCCCTTATGATTATACAGTGGAAGTGAGAAATAGATTTAAGGGACTAGATCTGATAGATAGAGTGCCTGATGAACTATGGAATGAGGGTCGTGACACTGTACAGGAGTCAGGGATCAAGACCATCCCCATGGAAAAGAAATGCAAAAAAGCAAAATGGCTGCCTGGAGAGGCCTTACAAACAGCTGTGAAAAGAAGAGAAGTGAAAAGCAAAGGAGAAAAGGAAAGATATAAACATCTGAATGCAGAGTTCCAAAGAATAGCAAGAAGAGATAAGAAAGCCTTCCTTAGCGATCAATGCAAAGAAATAGAGGAAAACAACAGAATGGGAAAGACTAGGGATCTCTTCAAGAAAATCAGAGATGCCAAGGGAATATTTCATGCAAAGATGGGCTCGATAAAGGACAGAAATGATAGGGACCTAACAGAAGCAGGAGATATTAAGAAGAGGTGGCAAGAATACACAGAAGAACTGTACAAAAAAGGTCTTCATGACCCAGATAAACATGATGGTATGATCACTGACCTAGAGCCAGACATCCTGGAATGTGAAGTCAAGTGGGCCTTAGAAAGCATCACTATGAACAAAGCTAGTGGAGGTGATGGAATTCCAGTTGAACTCTTTCAAATCCTGAAAGATGATGCTGTGAAAGTGCTGCACTCAATATGCCAGCAAATTTGGAAAACTCAGCAGTGGCCAAGGGACTGGAAAAGGTCAGTTTTCATTCCAATCCCAAAGAAAGGCAATGCCAAAGAATGCTCAAACTACCGCACAATTGCACTCATCTCACACGCTAGTAAAGTAATGCTCAAAATTCTCCAAGCCAGGCTTCAGCAATATGTGAACTGTGAACTTCCTGATGTTCAAGCTGGTTTTATAAAAGGCAGAGGAACCAGAGATGAAATTGCCAACATCTGCTGGATCATGGAAAAAGCAAGAGAGTTCCAGAAAAACATCTATTTCTGCTTTATTGACTATGCCAAAGCCTTTGACTGTGTGGATCACAATCAACTGTGGAAAATTCTTCGAGAGATGGGAATACCAGACCACCTGACCTGCCTCTTGAGAAATTTGTATGCAGGTGAGGAAGCAACAGTTAGAACTGGACATGGAACAACAGACTGGTTCCAAATAGGAAAAAGAGTACGTCAAGGTTGTATATTGTCACCCTGCTTATTTAACTTATATGCAGAGTACATCATGAGAAACGCTGGACTGGAAGAAACACAAGCTGGAATCAAGATTGCCAGGAGAATTATCAATAACCTCAGATATGCAGATGACACCACCCTTATGGCAGAAAGTGAAGAGGAACTAAAAAGCCTCTTGATGAAAGTGAAAGAGGAGAGTAAAAAGTTGGCTGAAAACTCAACATTCAGAAAAAGAAGATCATGGCATCGTGTCCCATCACTTCATGGGAAATAGATGGGGAAACAGTGGAAACAGTGTCAGACTGTATTTTTCTGGGCTCCAAAATCACTGCAGATGGTGACTACAGCCTTGAAATTAAAAGACGTTTACTCCTTGGAAGGAAAGTTATGACCAAAATGTATAGCATATTCAAAAGCATAGACATTACTTTGCCAACAAAGGTCCATCTAGTCAAGGCTATAGTTTTTCCTGTGGTCATGTATGAATGTGAGAGTTGGACTGTGAAGAAGGCTGAGCACTGAAGAATTGATGCTTTTGAACTGTGGTGTTGGAGAAGACTCTTGAGAATCCCTTGGACTACAAGGAGATCCAACCAGTCCATTCTGAACAGATCAGCCCTGGGATTTCTTTGGAAGGAATGATGTTAAAGCTGAAACTGCAGTACTTTGGCCACCTCATGTGAAGAGTTGACCTATTGGAATAGACTCTGATACTGGGAGGGATTGGAGGCAGGAGAAGAAGGGGACAACAGAGGATGAGATGGTTGGATGGCATCCTTGAGTCGATGGATGTGAGTCTGAGTGAACTCCAGGAGTTGGTGATGGACAGGGAGGCTTGGCGTGCTGCGATTCATGGGGTCACAAAAAGTCAGACACGACTGAGCGACTGAACTGAACTGAACTAATACACAGAAACACTTCTTAATCTTACTCACATCATCAGTCTTTGGGAGGAATAATGTCATGAGATAGCTGGCTTCTCCAGTTATACTTTTCTAGTCACTGGACCATGTATTTCATGGCTTCTACTCAGTTCAGTCAAATCATGAATTATTCTCAATGATTTATATATTTTCACTACCTCCAAATTCTTCATGGTACATAGCTGGATGGAGATAAGGCAATTGTTATTATATGATTATACTGTATCTCAACTTGTACATATGCACATGCTAAGAACATCTTTTCTAGTCAGGACATATAGATTAATCCCATTGTTTTTATTGGATGCAGAGTATGTCCCAGCTTAGACATATCAAATGTTATTTAATTCTTTCATTTAGCTTGTTGAACCTGTTAGCATGTTTTATTTTTGGATACTAAAACTAGTTTTGCGATGAACATTATACTTGGTTTTGTGGATTTAACTTTTGTTTCTATTAATTCCACACTTACTATAATTTTTTACTTACTTTCCATATTTTTAGCAATACTTTAAACTCCATGAAGGCTGACACAAATCTATAGCAAACTGTTGAATCCCTAAATATTAGCCCAGGACTTGGTGAATAGTAGGGGTGCTCATTAAATGTTTGCTGAATGAATAACAGATGAGTGATATGTATTCATGTATCTATTTGGTTGCAAGTCTTAAATAGCAGTTGACTAGCTAGGTAGTCCAGTACATTTAATATCAATACTCTGAAAAGAAAATCCTTTGAGGAAATACATGACAGGTGTATAAAAAAATTACTTCTAGGAAAACCTCAACTCAATATAACAAATTTGTTTGCATAATAAAAAGTGAAAGGATGAAATAACAGTCACAGATTAAGCAGAGAAACCTGAGGAAAAGATACTAAACCTAAACAAAAGCTAAACTTTAACTTCATTGATAGATGATTTAAGTGAAATCCAATCACATTAATGTGAGGAAGTGTTTGTTTCAGCTCAGTTCATTTTTAAAGTGTTGGGAATCCTTGAATAACAGGGTAGCTTGGGTAAACAAGAAGGTTTCTTTGTTTTGTCCAGCTCAGCCAGAAATATCAAGGAAGAGGCTGACTTCTGAAATGTGACAAAGGGACACACCCAGTTGGGGTCCTTGACCCAGGTGTCTTCAGTAGGAATCTCTACATGCTTGCAAATGTAATTGATTTTCCCTGGGGCTTTGCAGTCGTGAAGTGTGTTGGTATGTGGGGTGTACTTATGCTTGTGCATACATTTCTGCTTCTACACTATCAAAACATTAGCAAAGCAGTGAAGATAATTAATGTTTGTTGAATTAAACAATCATGTGACCACTCAACTAGAGCCAGGCAACCTGAAATGTGAAGTCAAATGGGCCTTAGGAAGCAAAACTATGATAAAAACTAGTGGAGGTGATGGAATTCCAGCTGAGCTATTTCAAATCCTAAAAGATGATACTCTTAAAGTGCTGCACTCAATATGCCAGCAAATTTGGAAAACTCAGCAACAGCCACAGGTCTGAAAAAGGTCAGTTTTCATTCCAATCCCAAAGAAAGGCAATGGCAAAGAATGCTCTAAGTACAGCACAATGGCACACATTTCACCCGCTAGCAAGGTCATGCTCAAAATCCTTGAAGCTAGGCTTCAATAGTATGAGAACCGAGAATTTCCAGGTGTACAAGCTGGATTTAGAAAAGGCAAAGGAACCAGAGATCAAATTGCCAACATCCTTTGGATCATAGAAGAAGCAAGAGAATTCCAGAAAAACATTTAGTTCTGCTTCATTGACTACGCTAAACCTTTGAATGTGTGGATCAAAACAAACTGTGTAAATTCTTCAAGAGATGGGAGTACCAGACTACCTTACCTGCCTCCTGAGAAAACTGTATGCTGGCCAAGAAGCAACAGTTAGAACTGGATATGGAAAAACAGACTGGTTCCAAATTGGGAAAGGAGTATATTAAGGCTGTATACTGTTGCCTTGTTTATTTAAATTCTGTGCAGAATACATCATGTGAAATATTGAGCTGGATCAATCACAAGCTGGAATCAAGACTGCCGGGAGAAATATCAACATGGTCAGATATGCAGATGTCATCACACTTATAGCAGAAAAGAAAGAGGAACTAAAGAGCCTCTTGCTGAAAGTGAAAAAGGAGAGTGAAAAATCTGGCTTAAAACTCAACATTCAAAAAATGAAGATCATGGTATCTGGTCACATCACTTCATGGCACATAGACGGGGAAACAATAGAAACAATAGAACTTTATTTTCTTGGACTCCAAAACCACTGCAGATAGTGACCACAGCCATGAAATTAAAAGATGCTTGCTCCTTGGAAGAAAAGCTATGACCAACCTAGACTGTATTAAAAAGCAGAGATATTACTTTGCTGATAAAGATCCATATGGTCTAAGCTATGGTTTTTCCACTGGTCATGTATGGATGTGAGAGGTGGACCATAAAGAAGACTGGGCACTGAATAATTTATGCTTTCAAACTATGATGTCAGAGAAGACTCTTGAGAGTTCCTTGGACTGCAAGGAGATCCAACCAGTCCATCCTTAAGGAGATCAACTCTGAATAAACATTGGAAGGACCGATGCTGAAGCTGAAACTCCAATAATTTGGCCACCTGATAGGAAGAGTTGACTCATTGCAAAGGACTCTGATGTTGGAAAAGATAGAAGGCAGGAGGAGAAGGGGACACCAGAGGATGAGATTGTTGGATGGCATCACCGACAGAGTTTAAGCAACCTCCAGGAGATGGTCAAGGACAAGGAAACCTGGTGTGCTGCAGTCCATTGTGTCACAAAGAGTTGGACACGAATGAGCCCTGAACAACAACAGAAGCTGTAATTGGAGTTCAGTTCAGTTCAGTTGCTCAGCCGTGTCTGACTCTTTGCGACCCTATGAACCACAGCATGCCAGGCCTCCCTGTCCATTACCAACTATGGAGCTGGCTCAAACTCATGTCCATCAAGTCGGTGATGCCATCCAATGATCTCATCCTCTGGCGTCCCCTTGTCCTCCTGCCTTCTATCTTTCCCAGCATCAGGGTCTTTTCAAATGAGTCAGTTCTTTGCATCAGGTGGCCAAAGTACTGGAGATTCAGCTTCAGCATCAGTCCTTCCAATGAACACTCAGGACTAATCTCCTTTAGGATGGACAGGTTGGATCTCCTTGCAGTCCAAGGAACTCTCAAGAGTCTTCTCCAACACCATAGTTTGAAAGCATCAATTATTTGGTGCTCAGCTTTCTTTATAGTCCAACTCTCACATCCATAAATGATACTGGAAAAACCATATGTTTGACTAGACAGACTTTTGTTGGCAAAATAATGACTCTGGTTTTTAGCATGCTATCTAGGTTGGTCATAGCTTTTCTTCCAAGGAGCAAGCATCTTTTAATTTCATGGCTGCAGTCACCATCTGCACTCATTTTGGAGCCGACACACATAAAGTCTGTCACTGTTTCCATTGTTTCCCCATCTATTTGCCATGAAGTGATGGGACCAGATGCCATGGTCTTAGATTTCTGAATGTTGAATCATAAACCAGCTTTCACTCCCTTCTTTCACTTTCATCAAGATGCTCTTTAGTGCTTCTTCCCTTTTTTCCATAATGGTGGTGTCATCTGTGTATCTGAGGTTATTGATATTTCTCCCGGCAATCTTGATTCCAGCCTGTGCTTCTTCCAGCCTGGCATTTCACATGATTTGCTCTGCATATAAGTTAAATAAGCAAGGTGATAATATACAGCCTTGACATACTCCTTTCCCCATTTGGAACCAATCTGTTGTTCCATGTCCAGTTCTAACTGTTGCTTCCTGACCTGCATACAGATTTCTCAAGAGAAAGGTCAGGTGGTCTGGTATTCCCATCTCTAAGAATTTTCCACAGTGTTGTGATCCACACAGTCAAAGGCTTTGGCATAGTCAATAAAGCAGAAGTAGATGTTTTTCTGGAACTCTCTCACTTTTTTGATGATCCAACAGATGTTGGCAATTTGGTCTCTGGTTCCTCTGCCTTTCCTAAATCCAGCTTGAACATCCGGAAGTTCATGGCCCACATACTGTTGAAGTCTTGGCTTGTAGAATTTTTAGCATTACCTTGCTAGAGTGTGAAATGAGTGCAATTGTGCGGTAGTTTGAACATTCTTTGGCACTGCCTTTCTTCGGGACTGGAATGAAAACTGACCTTTTCCAGTCCTGTGGCCACTGGAGACAGGAATGTAAAAGTGCTGACATAGAAGCTCCTAGGGAGAGACAGCAGTAGAGACTCTATGTTGATCTCTACTAGGGTAATCTTAGTAGCAGCTGTTGTTCAGTTGAGTCTCTGTGACCCCAAGGACTGCAGCACACCAGGCTCCTCTGTCTTCCACGATCTCTTGGAGTTTGCTCAAATTCAGGTACATTGAGATGGTGATGCAGTATTCTTGCTGTGAGAACCCTGTAAACAGTATGAAAAGGCAACAAGGGAATCTTGAACAACTAAAATGTATAATGAAGCTGATGCTGAAGCCAAAACTCCAGTACTTTGGCCTCCTGATGTAAAGAACTGACTCATCTGAAAAGGCCCTGATGCTGGGAAAGATTGAAAGTGGGAGGATAAGGGGTTGACAGAGGATGAGATGGTTGGATGGCATCATCGACTTGATGGACATGAGTTTGAGCAAGCTCCGGGAGTTGGTGATGGACAGGGAGGCCTGGTGTGCTGTGGTTTATGGGGTCGCAAAGAGTCGGAAATGACTGAGTGACTGAACTGAACTGAAGTGAAAATAAATAAACAGGGACAGCCAGCTTTTGGGTGAAGATTTAAGACTCAGCATCCAAATCTGTTGAATGCCAGTCAAGTATATGTGCTTTTAAATGTTAAATGATCCAGAACAGACTGGATTGTTGAAACAGTATTTTTTTTTTTCCCTCACAATTCTGGGGACTAGAAATCTGAGGTCAAGCTGTGAACGAGGTTAGTTTCTTCTGATTCATCTCTCCTTGGCTTACTTAATTACCACTTTTAAGACCTTATATCCAAATACAATAACATTCTGAGGTATTGAGGACTTTGGCATATGGATTTTGGGGGAACACAGTTTAGCCCGTAACAACCAGTACTGCATACCACAGCCAGCATTGTTACATGCTGGTCTTTACTACAGCCTGAGTGACGACTGACTCACTGTGAGCCGTGCTGATAGTCCTCATAATGCAAACACAGAAACGCTGGCCAAGCCCAGCCTCCGATTGGATATTTCTCTTGTTCCTTGCACTGTGGTTTGGGGTGGTGATGGGTGTGGGAGGGAGATAATGACAAAATTGGAGTCAGTTAATGAGTATCTTAGCCCATGCTTTTGCTGTATGACACAACTTCGTCTTATCTTTGATCTCGTGAGTCTTTGGTGCTGAGATGCCTGAGATTTGGTGCTCACTGGCAACAAATCCAGATGTATTTGTCCTTATGAAATACTTACCAAATAGATCTCTTACTTGCTCATCTTTCTATATTTTGCCCACCTTTATAGCTCCCTGGATGCATGAAGTAATATAGCTGTGACTTGAATAATTTCATTGACAAGAACAATTCTAAAGTTCATTTTTGATAGAGACTTCAAAAAGTACAGTATGTCTGTTTATCAACAAGAAAGAAAAAGCCTAAGACTAAACTTTGTATGTTTTTTGTCTTCTCCTCTTGTAATCATCAAAAGAGCAATGCAAACCATTCCTTTCTAAACTGATTTCCTTCTTGTCTGAAGTTGTCTTGTTTAGTAAGCTAAACTCTGCCATACTATCCCTAAAGATAATGTTGATTTTTAGTAGAAAAGTGAGTGGAATTTTTCTTTGTAACTAAGGATATAGTTCTGAAAGATCATGTAAGAGCTATAACACAGTGTCTGTAAGTGTTTCAGAACATTTTGAAGGGGAGAGATTAACAGTGAATATCAATATAAGGCAAAATTTGGGAGATGGTGTTTTATTTAAATATATAATATGTTTGATTAAATACCTCAGAGGATTTGTGCAAAGATGTGGGTAAATTGAGAATGGAAGGGGAAAAAAAATCTATAAAAATCTGGTTGCAAGAAAAGAATGAGACATGCATATATTATTTTTCTTGAGTTGATTTTAGTTCTTCAAGTTAAATACTTTGGGTACAACACCTATTTCAGAGTGTAGTCTCTGGAGCCCACTTCTTAGTTCCAATCCTATGTCTAGCACTGCAAAGTAGAACTGATAGTAACCAGTGTAGTTGCTGTGAAAACTGTATATACAATTAATTGTATATTAATTGTCAATGTATATTAAGTGTTTAGACTATTGGCTGGCAATGTAATAATAATAATATTATTTTAACAACTTGGAAGAATTAGTTTTTTCTCATCCTATTTGCATAATCTAAATCTAATGGGACAAAAAAGCATATGATTAGGTTGCTTTCCTTCACTTTGCGTTTTTTGTTTTACTGTGATAAGGTTAACTTTTATTCACCTTGTCCTGAAAACTAGTAACTCCCAAAGCAGGCTTCTGTCAATTATAATATATGCCTTACTTCACTGACTGAGACATATTTATTCTCAGAATTGGGCTGATAAATTTAGATCTGTATTAATTTTGCTAGAAATTATTTCTGAATTTCTAAGGGTTGCTGTGTGTGGTGTGCATGCACAGACATGCCTCTGTGCACGTGTGTGTGCTTGTTTCATGTCTCAATAGGATTAAATCATCTGTTTACCACTAATAATTTCTTACCTTAGCTATACAAAAGAGGTTTAGAAGAAAATAAAATAATTGGCTCTTCTTGACCTTTGTTTCAAATCATATGCTTAATGATTTTTAATGATTATTTGACATGATTAATTGGTATTACCTGTGGATAATTGAAGCCTCAAAACATATAGCAACAAATGCTTTTAGTAAGTGAGTTCTCATGTTACTGTTAGCATAGGAACACATCATTTCCCAGGTGCATTTAATTTTGGAGTGAAAGTGTTCAAGACCTCTATACAGAAAATTACTAATCATTGCTGAGAAAAGTTCAAGATGACTTAAATAAATGGATAACTCTGTCATGATCATGAAATATATTATTAAGATGTCAGTTTCCCCCCAAATAATCTACAAACACAATCCAACCCCAGTTTTTTAAAAAATCTCAGGAGTTTTTTATTCTTGGTGGAAACTGACAGGCTGATTCTAGTTTCAGTATGGAAATACGAAGGACTTAGAATTCAAAAGTATCTGAAAAAAACAAGAACAAACCTGAGGACTTACACTAACACATTTTAAGTCTTAATGTAAATTCATAGCAATTGACGTATTGATGCAGAAATAAACATAATACCAAAGGAAATAAAGGATAAAAAAGAGGATTTATACATATACAGTGACCTGATTTATAACAAAGATGCCACTCCAACTCAGTGGGAAGAGAATTTTTTCAGTAATTAAATACAATATAGGAAAATAATTTAATGTAATTGTTAGTTTATAACACTCATGAAAATTAGTGGTTGGCTTTGTCAGCTCAGGCTGCCATAATGAAAAACCACAGACTTGGTGGTTTAAATAACAGAAATTTATTTTCTCACAGTTCTGGAGGCTAGGAAGTCCAGGATCGAGGTTTTAGCGTATATGTAAGACTGGTGAGCATGGGCCCATAACTGCACTTGTTTTGCTGTGAGTTCCTTGATCAGAAAAAATGCTATCTAAAAATCCTGTAATGGTGGTTGTAGGTTCATGGAAGGTAGTTTGGGCAGAAACACTGCATGCAGGGAAGGCAAACCCATATCCAGATGGGAGTGGTCTGATGTAACTACCCTGCCACCAGAGAGCTGGCTGATCACCTGGAGAAGGGGCACCATATCAGTGTGGGCCTCTGTGGCTGCCAGGTTGGGCATTCAGAGGTGCCATAGCAGGTCAGCCTTGGAGAACGGGAGTCCTGGTTGCTGAGCCCATGCAAAACTTCCATCCCTGCCACCATGGCCATTTTGTTCATCAGCACATCGAGAGATGACAGAGGTTGCTGAGGAGAAAGGCTGACTGATGTTCATAGAATGAGTCATCCTATCCACTTGATTATTAATACATTCCTCTGCAGAGGTCACTCTTTGGTGAGCATTCATGTAGAACACAAATTTCTTCACATATTTTGCCCATTCAGAGATGTCTGTACTGTGCTTAGTTGCTCAATCGTGTTTGACTCTTGCGACACCATGGACTGTAGCCCGCCAGGCTCCTCTGTCCATGGGGATTCTCCAGGCAAGAATACTGGAGTGGGTTACCATACATTCCTCCAGGGGATCTTTCCGACCCAGGGATCAAACCCAAGTCTCCCACATTGCAGGCAGATTCTTTACCATCTGAGCCATCAGAGAAGCCCAAGAATACTGGAGTGGGTAGCCTATCTCTTCTCCAGGGTATCTTCCCCACCCAGGAATCGAACTGGGGTCTCCTGCATTGCAGGAGGATTCTTTACCAGCTGAGCTCTCTGGAGAGCCCATATGGAAAAAAGACATACCATGATAACACAAATAAAAAGAAAGCTGGAGTAGCTATGTTAATTTCAGAGGAGAGTTCAGAATAAGGAAAATTGTCAGTGATTAAGAGAGGCATTACATAAGGATATAGGAGTCAAGTTTCCAATAAAACTTTAATGCTGAAAGGTTGTTGCTGAACCATGAAAGACACTGGGATTCTTGGCCTCCAGAGAAGAATTCAATCTGGGGCCAGAGACGAGGCTTGATCGCTCAGAGCTTTTGTGTGATAAAGTTTTATTAAGTTTAAAAGAGAAAAAGAAAGCTTCTGACATAGACATCAGAAGGAGGCAGGAAGAGTGCCCCCAATAGTCTTTAGCTGGATGTTATATAGCTACTGCTGCTAAGTCGCTTCAGTCGTGTCCAACTCTGTGTGACCCCATAGACAGCAGCCCACCAGGCCCTGCCGTCCCTGGGATTCTCCAGTCAAGAACACAGGAGTGGGTTGCCATTTCCTCCTCCAATGCACGAAAGTGAAAAGTGAAAGTGAAGTCACTCAGTCGTGTCCGACTCTTAGAGACCCCATGGACTGCAGCCCACCAGGCTCCTCCATCCATGGGATTTTTCAGGCAAGAGTACTGGAGTGGGTTGCCATTGCTTTCTCCTATATAGCAGGCTGCTAATTAGAGAAAGGAAATGTCTCAAAACTCAGAGACTGGCACCAGGCGCCTCACCCACAACATGCATTTTGAGATAACATTGGCACCAGATGAGTCATCCTGGGCTGTAAAATGATTGACACAACCTTGAAGAATGGCAGATTTCCATGCAAATAGCTTGATTAACATAGATTAGGAGAACAATGTAAGAGTATAACATACTGGTTTGCCAAGTCAGTTCTGAGCCTTTAGGCAGAACTTACTTGGAGACAGATCAGACCAGATCAGTCGCTCAGTCGTGTCCAGCTCTTTGCGACCCCATGAATCGCAGCACGCCAGGCCTCCCTGTCCATCACCAACTCCTGGAGTTCACTCAGACTCACGTCCATAGAGTCACTGATGCCATCCAGCCATCTCATCCTCTGTCCTCCCCTTCTCCTCCTGCCCCCAATTCCTCCCAGCATCAGAGTTTTTTCCAATGAGTCAACTCATCGCATGAGGTGGCCAAAGTACTGGAGTTTCAGCTTTAGCATCATTCCTTCCAAAGAAATCTCAGGGCTGATCTCCTTCAGATTGGACTGGTTGGATCTGCTTGGAGTCCAAGGGACACTCAAGAGTCTTCTCCAACACCACAGTTCAAAAGCATCAATTCTTCAGTGCTCAGCCTTCTTCACAGTCCAACTCTCACATTCATACATGACCACAGGGAAAACCATAGCCTTGACTAGACGAACCTTTGTTGGCAAAGTAATGTCTCTGCTTTTGAATATGCTATCTAGGTTGGTCATAACTTTCCTTCCAAGGAGTAAGCGTCTTTTAATTTCATGGCAGCAGTCACCATCTGCAGTGATTTTGGAGCCCAGAAAAATACAGTCTGACACTGTTTCCACTGTTTCCCCATCTATTTCCCATGAAGTGATGGGACATGAGGCCATGATCTTCGTTTTCTGAATGTTGAGCTTTAAGACAACTTTTTCACTCTCCTCTTTCACTTTCATCAAGAGGCTTTTGAGTTCCTCTTCACTTTCTGCCATAAGGGTGGTGTCATCTGCATATCTGAGGTTACTGATATTTCTCCCGGCAATCTTGATTCCAGCTTGTGTTTCTTCCAGTCCAGCGTTTCTCATGATGTACTCTGCATAGAAGTTAAATAAACAGGGTAACAATATACAGCCTTGATGAACTTCTTTTCCTATTTGGAACCAGTCTGTTGTTCCATGTCCAGTTCTAACTGTTGCTTCCTCACCTGCATACAAATTTCTCAAGAGGCAGGTCAGGTGGTCTGGTATTCCCATCTCTTGAAGAATTCTCCACACTTTATTGTGATCCACACAGTCAAAGGCTTTGGCATAGTCAATAAAGCAGAAATAGATGTTTTTCTGGAACTCTCTTGCTTTTTCCATGATCCAGCGGATGTTGGCAATTTGATCTCTGGTTCCTCTGCCTTTTCTAAAACCAGCTTGAACATCAGGAAGTTCACAGTTCACATATTGCTGAAGCCTGGCTTGGAGAATTTTGAGCATTACTTTACTAGTGTGTGAGATGAGTGCAATTGTGTGGTAGTTTGAGCATTCTTTGGCATTGCCTTTCTTTGGGATTGGAATGAAAACTGACCTTTTCCAGTCCCTTGGCCACTGCTGAGTTTTCCAAATTTCCTGGCATATTGAGTGCAGCATTTTCACAGCATCATCTTTCAGGATTTGAAAGAGCTCAACTGGAATTCCATCAACCTCCACTAGATTTGTTCGTAGTGATGCTTTCTAAGGCCCACTTGACTTCACATTCCAGGATGTCTGGCTCTAGGTCAGTGATCACACCATCATGATTATCTGGGTCATGAAGATCTTTTTGTACAGTTCTTCTGTGTATCTTGCCATCTCTTCTTAATATCTTCTGCTTCTGTTAGGTCCATACCATTTCTGTCCTTTATTGAGCTCATCTTTGCATGAAATGTTCCTTTGGTATCTCTGATTTTCTTGAAGAGATCCCTAGTCTTTCCCATTCTGTTGTTTTCCTCTATTTCTTTGCATTGATCAGTGAAGAAGGTTTTCTTATCTCTTCTTGCTATTCTTTGGAACTCTGCATTCAGATGTTTATATCTTTCCTTTTCTCCTTTGCTTTTCACTTCTCTTCCTTTCACAGCTATTTGTAAGGCCTCCCCAGACAGCCATTTTGCTTTTTTGCATTTCTTTTCCATGGGGATGGTCTTGATCCCTGTCTCCTATACAATGTCACGACTTTCATTCCATAGTTCATCAGGCACTCTATCTATCAGATCTAGGCCCTGAAATCTATTCTCACTTCCACTGTATAATCATAAGGGATTTGATTTAGGTCATACCTGAATGGTCTAGTGGTTTTCCCTACTTTCTTCAATTTCAGTCTGAATTTGGCAATAAGGAGTTCATGGTCTGAGCCACAGTCAGCTCCTGGTCTTGTTTTTGCTGACTGTATAGAGCTTCCCCATCTTTGGCTGCAAAGAATATAATCAATCTGATTTTGGTGTTGACCATCTGGTGATGTCCATGTATAGAGTCTTCTCTTGTGTTGTTGGAAGAGGGTGTTTGTTATGACCAGTGCATTTTCTTGGCAAAACTCTATTAGCCTTTGCCCTGCTTCATTCTGTATTCCAAGGCCAAATTTGCCTGTTGCTCCAGGTGTTTTTTGACTTCCTACTTTTGCATTCCAGTCCCCTATAATGAAAAGGACATCTTTTTTGAGTGTTAGTTCTAAAAGGTCTTGTAGGTCTTCATAGAACTGTTCAACTTCAGCTTCTTCAGCATTACTGGTTGGGGCATAGACTTTGACTACTGTGATATTGAACTATTCTAACTCCTGTTAGGTAGTTAGAATAGGAAAGAGGAGTCCAGAATGGTGGAGGCTAAAAGACAAGGAAGGGCAAAGCCCATGAAAATAGAACAAAGGAAAGTCCGAGGACCGGAGTGAGGACCTCAGGTAGAACAAACAGCACCCCTGGCCCAAATTACACAGGGCAGGCCCAGGAGGTGGGGTGGAATATATAAAAAGAAGAGCCAAAGGGCCAGGGGTCTCTCTTTCTCCCTCTCACACACTCATTTTCTCTCTCCTCTTAGCGTCTTTTAGGTCGGCATGCCCTCACACCTCAAGGATGTATTTTCCTTTATTTTCTAAGTAAAACTGATCTGTCCAAGAACTATAACATGGACTGTCCAAGAGCTGTGATGCGCTGAGGGCTCTAATGTCCGTCACTTTAGATCTTTGTTGAGATGAGACAGAACCGAGATTACTCTCCCCTGATAGCTATGGTGCCCTGACTCAGGGTTTAACCTGGCTGAAACAACCTCAGCGAGGCCCCGCATGGAGGAGGCCCAGCACAGCAGGAGCCCAACTCGCGAAAACTCCCGTGGAATGAGAATAAAACCCAACGCAGGAGTAGAGTAGGACACGACTGAAGCGACTTAGCAGCAGCAGCAGCAGCAGAAGTGACAGGAAGCCCATCGAGCTGGAAACCAGGACAGCGAAAAATGAACTCAGCAGAAAGCTCACGTGGCTCAGTCTCAGATTCCAAAAGACCTCCGGTTAAGGTAGGAGGTCCTCGCTTCTATGGCTGGAGGGACATAGGCCTAACAAAATCTTAATTCCTTTACAATCTCTCATGTCTTGTTTCTTGGAACCCCCTGCGAACAGGCGAGCAGCAATGGGTGCAGCTGAGGGACTCTGGAGAGGCTACTCCTCAGTATGTCCCAAAGGCACTCTCTGCTGACAGCCCCAGTAGCTGTTGCCCAAGTCGGTGGGGGTTCTTTTGTCCTTAATCTTCTTGTGCCAAGGATCAGGCCAATGAAAACTGTGAGCACACATCAGGTATTTAGCAGATTTTCCAGCAGGCCATGAAGGGGATTCCTTGGTACGTTTTTCCCACTGCTTTTTCCTCCTGTCCTTCAGTTCTCTCTCCCAAGACTTGAACCCAGCCAAAACCCAGGATGCCTGGCTTCAGGACCTAATGAAGCTCAGGCTCTGATGTCTCATTGCAAAAATTCACTGAAAGACAAAGTGATAGGCAAGAGATAGATTTGTTAGGATTCAGAGAGAAGCACACTCTGCAGGGCGTGGGCCATTGCAGAGGGCAAGAGCTTGGGCCCTGGAATGTGGTCTGGCTAGGTTTTGCTAGCTGGGTGAATTCATATGCTAATGAGTAGGAAGATCATCCCAACCACTGGGGAACCACCCACTGCTCTGTCTGAGGAGTGCCTTGGAGCTGTCCTGCCACCTCTGGGTGTGTCATTTAGCTTACAGATTGGGGGTTAAGGTTTGCTTGAATTTGACTTGTCATCTTGGACCCAACTGATTTTAATCAGTTTATGCTATGCCGTTGCTCTATGCCACTCTTTCAAGTTGTGCCCTGCCCCCTTCACTCCTGTTTCATGCTCTTTTCCTGAGCCCAGTCCAGGCCCACAGTGTTGCCTCTACAATCTTCAGAGAGACAACCAGACAATAGCTGGCCCTTGGGAGGGAAATACTGTTTAATATCCAACCCCTCTAGACATTCAGGCCTTCATCTTCCATGTTTCCGATAACATCAGCATCTCTCAGTGAACCCGCTAGGGCGGGCGACAGGCACACAGTGTCTGCTAGAAGTCTGTCAATTGGCATCCCTTCAAAGGCAATTGGGCTTTATTTAACGTTTGCCACTTTGGGAGTTAGCCCTGCAGGCCGTTTGGGCCCAAACCCTTACCATCCTTCTCTCAAAGTTACAAACACATCCCTGGATCAAGTCTCCACTCCACTTTTATGGAACATCTGGTCTGTTGTCTCTTACCAATTTGTTCTTAAGCCACTTACTAACTCCTACAACTAGGACCCTGCCCCACTGTGGGCAACATTATACCCAGCCTATTATTAAAACACTTAGAGTCGGACACAACTGAAGTGACTTAGCAGCAGCAATGCCCCTAACAGGGCCAGATAACCCAGTCCTTTGTCATTACTTCTGTTATTACCTAAAGTGGGTCTATGACAATGAAATGTTTACCACATGGAACAACAGACTGGTTCCAAATAGGAAAAGGAGTATGTCAAGGCTGTATATTGTCACCCTGCTTATTTAACTTATATGCAGAGTACATCATGAGAAACGCTGGGTTGGAAGAAGCACAAGCTGGAATCAAGATTTCTGGGAGAAATATCAATAACCTCAGATAGGCAGATGACACCACCCTTATGGCAGAAAGTGAAGAGGAACTCAAAAGCCTCTTGATGAAAGTGAAAGAGGAGAGTGAAAAAGTTGGCTTAAAGCTCAACATTCAGAAAATGAAGATCATGGCCTCATGTCCCATCACTTCGTGGGAAATAGATGGGGAAACAGTGGAAACAGTGTCAGACTGTATTTTTCTGGGCTCCAAAATCACTGCAGATGGTGACTGCAGCCATGAAATTAAAAGACGCTTACTCCTTGGAAGGAAAGTTATGACCAACCTAGATAGCATATTCAAAAGCAGAGACATTACTTTGCCAACAAAGTTTCATCTAGTCAAGGCTATGGTTTTTCCTGTGGTCATGTATGGATGTGAGAGTTGGACTGTGAAGAAGGCTGAGCGCCAAAGAATTGATGCTTTTGAACTGTGGTGTTGGAGAAGACTCTTGAGAGTCCCTTGGACTGCAAGGAGATCCAACCAGTCCATCCTAAAGGAGACCAGTCCTGGGTGTTCATTGCAAGGACTGATGTTGAAGCTGAAACTTCAATGCTTTGGCCACCTGATGTGAAGAGCTGAGTCATTTAAAAATTCTCTGATGCTGGGAAAGATTGAAGGCAGGAGAAGAAGGGGACGACAGAGGATGAGATGGTTGGATGGCATCACTGACTCAATGGACATGAGTTTGAGTGGACTCCAGGAGTTGGTGATGGACAAGGAGGCCTTGCGTGCTGCAGTTCATGGGGTCACAAAGAGTCGGACACGATTGAGTGACTGAACTGAAATGAAGTGTCTCCTACCCAGCACTGGTTACACTGGAGACCTTGCGGATGCCTAACTCCAGTCCGGTGGTCCCAGGAAGTCAACCTGCCTTGACCTGCCTAGGGATCTGGTCCTCAAAGTGTTATCACGTCTCAACCTGCTCAGGGATCCGCCAGTCCAGGGGTCCCAGGAGTTCTTCATGCCTCGACCTGCCGAGGGACCCTACTCTCGGGAGGCCGACCTGCCTCCATCTGCCTGGGGGTTTGATCTCCAGGAGGCTGTCATGCCTCAGCTTGCCTGGGGATCTGCACCCTGACCCAGGGATGCCTGGCTCTTGGGTTGCAACAGTACTGGGTAGGATAAGCTTCAGAAGGACTCACCCCTAAGGAAGTCCACCAATGAAAATAGAAGGAAGCCTATTACTTGTGGGACAGTGCACAGTCTCAACAGTAACTCAGGAGCCCAACAAGAACCCCATTACCTTTCTGGAAAGTCTAAAAGAAGTCCTCCAAAAGTTTACCAATCTGGACTTAGACTCTTATGAGGGACAGGTGATCTTGAAGGACAAATTCCTGTCCCAATGTGCATCAGACATCAGAAAAAAGTTACTACAGTTACAGCAGCAGGACTCTGCTTCCTCTTTAGATGAGATGGTCCAGAGAGCCACCAATACCTTTTATAACAGAGAACAGGAGAAGGAGGCCAAGGCCCAGGAGAGGGAGAACAGGAAAGAGACAAGACATGCCCAGATGCTGGCCGCCCTCGTGGGAAACCCTTATGCAAACCCCGAGCCATTGAAGGACAAGGCACAAGGCAAATGCCTAATCTGTAGACAGGTGGGGCATTGGGCCAAAGAGTGACAAGTCTCCTAAAACGTCTTACTACAAGCACCATCAACTGGGACATTGGGTGGCCTCTGCCCTTGGGACCCAAGAGCCTCAAGGTCAAGCACGAAGCCTTCCCTCATGATGATTCAAGAGGACTGAAGCAGCCCACTCCAGCCAGCCCACCTGTAACAGATAACCATCACGGGGCTGGAGCCAAGGGTGCTGGATGTGGCAGGTAGGTCCGAGAATTTCTTGGTTGACACAGGGGCTACCTACTCTGTCCTGAAATCCTGCTCCAGAGCCTTCTCCTCCTAAACCTGTACCATTTTGGGTGCTACAGGAAAAACAACTACTAAAAGATTCACCCAAGCACTTCCTTGTTGCTGGAATGGACAAATATCTTCCCACCAGTTTCTGGTGGTCCCTGAGTGTCCTACTCCCTTATTGGGAAGAGATATACTCACTAAACTGGGGACCACCCTTGTGATGGGAAGCTTTTCAGCCCCTAGAGCCCTACAGCTTCTGGATACTACAAAGAACCCATTACACCCTCTCCAATAGAGAGGGACCAAAAACTGTGTGAGGACAAAATTAACCCCCAGGTGTGGGACCAGGAGACTCTTGGATGAACCCACCAAACTGAACCAGTCATCATTGTCCTCTGAGATGCCACTCAGTTTCCTAATTGGAAACAATATCCCCTCAAAAGAGAGGCCTGGGAGGGACTACAGCCTTTAATAAACAAATTCCTTGCTTGTGGGCTATTGATCCCCACCAGCTTGCCATGTAACACCCCAATCCTCTCTGTAAAGAAAAAAAAGATGGAACCTGGTGAATGCTTCAAGATCTCCAGATCATAAATGAAGTTGTAGCCCCCCTCCAGCCCACAGTACCCAATCCCTATGTAATCTTGGGAGAAATCCCACCCAGTGCCAAGTGGTTTACAGTGTTGGATCTCAAAGATGCATTTTTTTTTTTTTTTGCATACCACTGGCTAAAGACCAGGAGCTGACTGTGGCTCAGATCATGAACTCCTTCTTGCCAAATTCAGATTTAAATTGAAGAAAGTAGGGAAAACAACTAGACCATTCAGGTGTGGCCTAAATGAAATCCCTTATGATTATACAGTGGAAGTGAGAAATAGATTTAAGGGACTAGATCTGACAGAGTGTCTGATGAACTGTGGACAGAGGTTCATGACATTGTAAAGGAGACAGGAATCAAGACCATCCCCATGTAAAAGAAATGCAAAAAAGCAAAATGGCTGTGTGGGGAGCCCTTACAAATAGCTGTGATAAGAAGAGAAGCGAAAAGCAAAGGAGAAAAGGAAAGGTATAAGCACCTGAATGCAGAGTTCCAAAGAATAGCAAGAAGAGATAAGAAAGCCTTCCTCAGGGATCAATGCAAAGAAATAGAGGAAAACAACAGAATGGAAAAGACTAGAGATCTCTTCAAGAAAATTAAAGATACCAAGGGAACATTTCATGCAAAGATGGGCTCGAGAAAGGACAGAAATGGTATGGACCTAACAGAAGCAGAAGATATTAAGAAGAGGTGGCAAGAATACACAGAAGAACTGTACAAAAAAGATCTTCACTACCAAGATAATCACGATGGTATGAGCACTCACCCAGAGCCAGACATCCAGTAATGTGAAGTCAAGTGGGCCTTAGAAAGGATCAATACGAACAAAGCTAGTGGAGGTGATGGAATTCCAGTTGAGCTATTTCAAATCCTGGAAGATGCTGCTGTGAAAGTGCTGCACTCAATATGCCAGGAAATTTGGAAAACTCTGCAGTGACCACAGGACTGGAAAAGGTCAGTTTTCATTCCAATCCCAAAGAAAGGCAATGCCAAAGAATGCTCAAACTACCGCACAGTTGCACTCATCTCACACACTAGTAAAGTAATGCTCAAAATTCTCCACGCCAGGCTTCAGCAATATGTGAACCGTGAACTTCCAGATGTTCAAGCTGGTTTTAGAAAAGGCAGAGAAACCAGAGATCAAATTGCCAACATCCGCTGGATCATAGAAAAAGCAAGAGAGTTCCAAAAAAACACATCTATTTCTGTTTTATTGACTACGCCAAAGCCTTTGACTGTGTGGATCACAATAAAGTGTGGAGAATTCTTCAAGAGATGGGAATACCAGACCACCTGACCTGCCTCTTGAGAAACCTATATGCAGGTGAGGAAGAAACAGTTAGAACTGGACATGAGCAACAGACTGGTTCCAAATAGGAAAAGGAGTACACCAAGGCTTTATATTGTCACCCTGCTTATTTCACTTTAATGCGACTACATCACAAGAAATGCTGGGCTGGAAGAAGCACAAGCTGCAATCTAGATTGCTGGGAGAAATATCAATAACCTCAGATATGCAGATGACACCACCCTTATGGCAGAAAGTGAAGAAGAACTAAAAAGCCTCTTGATGAAAGTGAAAGAGGAGAGTGAAAAGTTGGCTTAAAGCTCAAAATTCAGAAAACTAAGGTCATGGCATCTGGCCCCATCACTTCATGGCAAATAGATGGGGAAACAGTGGAAACAGTGTCAGACTTTATTTTGGGGGGCTCCAAAATCACTGCAGATGGTGACTGCAGCCATGAAATTAAATGATGCTTACTCCTTGGAAGGGAAGTTATGACCAACCTAGATAGGATATTCAAAAGTAGAGACATTACTTTGCCAACAAAGGTTCATCTAGTCACGGCTATGGTTTTTCCAGTAGTCATATATGGATGTGAGAGTTGGACTGTGAAGAAAGCTGAGCGCCGAAGAATTGATGCTTTTGAAGTGTGGTGTTGGAGAAGACTCTTGAGAGTCCCTTGGACTGCAAGGAGATCCAACCAGTCCATCCTAAAGGAGATCAGTCCTGGGTGTTCTTTGGAAGTAATGATGCTAAAGCTGAAACTCCAGTACTTTGGCCACCTCATATGAAGAGTTGACTCATTGGAAAAGACTCTGATGCTGGAAGGGATTTTGGGCAGGAGGAGAAGGGGACGAGAGAGGATGAGATGGCTGGATGGCATCACCGACTCAATGGACGTGAGTTTGAGTGAACTCTGGGAGTTGGTGATGGACAGGGAGGCCTGGCGTGCTGCAATTCATGGGGTTGCAAAGAGTCGGACATGACTGAGTGACTGAACTGACTGAACTGAACTGAACTGGCTAAAGAATCCCAGTATCTTTTTGCCTTTGAGTGGGAGGTCCCAGGAGAAAAACACCAGCAGATAACTTGGACAGTATTACCTCAGGGGTTCAGAGATAGCCCCCACCTGTTTGGACAGGCCTTTAGCCAGGATCTCCTAAATCTGGACCTGGGGCCTAATGGGAAAATATTACAATACTTTGATGACCTAGTAATCTGCTCTCCAGATGAGAAAAATGCCCAACAACATGCAATTCAGGTTCTAAACTTTTTGGCAGAGAGGGGATATAAAGTCTCCCATGCTAAGGCACAGTTGGTCGAGACAAAAGTCACTTACCTGGGAGTTCAGATTACACACGGATCCAGGAGGCTGTCCTCTGATCGGGTACAAGGAATCCTCCAGTTGCCCTCCCCCAAGACTCAAAAACAACTACAAGTTTTCCTGGGGCTAACTGGGTATTGTAGAATCTGGATACCCAACTATGGTCTAATTGCCCAGCCCTTACGTGAAAGCTTAAAGGGACGGGATGATTCAATCCCACTGATGTGGGAAACTCCTCCAAAGAAGGAAGAGACTACACTAAAACAAGCCTTAACTCAGGCACCTGCCTTGAGGTTGCCAGACCCAGGAAAAGCATTCCAACTTTATGTCCACGAAAGAGAGGGAATAGCCTTGGGAGTGTTAGCTCAAAGGTTGGGATCTGAGCCCCAGCCTGTAGCTTACTTATCCAAGAGGTTCAACCCAACTGCCTGAGGCTGGCCTCCTCCCTTCGAAATCTTGCAGCTATTGCAATCCTGATAGAAGATGCTTTAAAACTCTCTTTGGGGTCAATCTAACTATTTTTACCAGCCCAAGTGAAACATCTCCTAAATGGGAGAGGCCATTTATGGATGTCTGATCAAGGAATCCTCAGATATCAAGTAGTGCTGATGGAAAATCCAGACCTGGCTGTATCACCCTGTGAGGTTCTTAACCCAGCCACCCTCCTGCCTACCCCCGAGGGCTCTCTCCCCTTTCACTTTTGCCTAGAGACCTTGGACCACTGGACAAAACCCTGAGAGGGATTGTCAGAAGATCCTCCGACCAATCCTGAGGAAATCTGATACACTGATAGAAGCAGCTTTGTCTTGGATGGAAAAAGAAGAGCCGGATATGCAGTAGTCTCCTATTTTGAGACCATGGAGGCTAAGCCTCTGCCACCAGGTACTTCAGCCCAATTAGCTGAAGCCCAATAGCCCTGACTCGAGCTTTTGAGTCAGGGCTCTAAAGGAAAAAAGAATAGCTATTTACACTGACTCCAAGTATACCTTTCTGGTGCTACGTGCAAATGCTGCTATTTTGAAAGAAAGAGGCCACTTGACCACCCGAGGGTCCTCAGTCAAATATGGTGATCAAATCCTTAGGCTCTTTGAGGCAGTCCATCTGCCTTCTGAGGTTTCAGTCTCCCACTGTAAAGGACACCAAAAAGGGAGCATGGAAGTGCCACGAGGGAACCAAGCAGCCTATCAGGCCGCTAAGAGAGAAGCATTACAGAAAAATGGCCTAATAGGGGTTGCCACCTTAGTTCCTGTGGAAAACTCTGAAAGAGATGGGAATACCAGGTCACCTGACCTGCCTCTTGAGAAACCTGTATGCAGGTCAGGAAACAACAGTTAGAACTGGATGTGGAACAACAGACTGGTTCCAAATAGGAAAAGGAGTCCGTCAAGGCTGTATATTGTCACCCTGCTTATTTAACTTATATGCAGAGTACATCATGAGAAATGGTGGGCTGGATGAAGCACAAGCTGGAATCAAGATTCCCAGGAGAAATATCGATAACCTCGGATATGCATATGACACCACTCTTATGGCAGAAATTGAACAACAAAAGAGCCTCTTGATGAAAGTGAAAGGAGAGTGAAAAAGTTGGCTTAAAACTCAACATTCAGAAAAGTAAGATCATGACATTTGGTCCCATCACTTCATGGCAAATAGATGGGGAAACAGTGGATACAGTGGCTGACTTTATTTTGGGGGGCTCCAAAATCACTGCAGATGGTGACTGCAGCCATGAAATTAAAGGACACTTACTCCTTGGAAGGAAAGCTTTAACCAACCTAGACAGCATATTAAAAAGCAGAGACATTACTTTGTCAACAATGGTCCATCTAGTGAAGGCTATGGTTTTTCCAGTGGTTATGTATAGATGTTAGAGTTGGACTATAAAGAAAACTGTGTCGAAGAATTGATGCTTTTGAACTGTGGTGTTGGAGAAGATGCTTGAGAGTCCCTTGGACTGCAAGGAGATCCAACCAGTCCATCCTAAAGGAGATCAGCCCTGGGTGTTCATTGGAAAGACTGATGTTGAAGCTGAAACTCCAATACTTTGGCGACCTGATGTGAAGAGCTGAGTCATTTGAAAAGACCCTGATGCTGGGAAAGATTGAAGGCAGGAAGAGAAGGGGATTATAGAGAATGAGATGGTTGGATGGCATCACCGACTCAATGGACATGAGTTTGGGTAAACTCCGGGAGTTGGTGATGGACAGGGAGTCCTGGCATGCTGCAAGGGATTGCAAAGAGCCAGACACAACTGAGCGACTGAACTGAACTGAACTGAACCTTAGTTCCACAGACTAATTTGCCAGAAACTCCTTCATATACTGAAAGTGAGACTCTTAAAGCTAAGAGTGAGAGCTTTCAAGAAAATCACATGGGGTTGTTCCAAAACGAGGGGCTCTTTTTTCTGCCTGGGAACTTCCAATGGAATTTGATTAACTCCTTACATGCCATTGCTCATTTAGGGAAGAAGGCCCTCCAAAGATTACTAGAAATGTCCTTCAGAGTAACAGGCCTCCAAACAACTGTAAAGCAAGTGGTCTCCTCTTGTCCCACTTGCCAATTAAACAACCCCCAAGGAACTCGAAGACCCCAGCTGACTCAGCCCATCCAATGATGTGGGGCCTACCCAGGAGAGGACTGGCAGATAGACTTCACCCAGATGCCAGTTTCTCAAGGGTATAAATACCTATTAGTCATGATAGATACATTCACAGGATGGATTGAAGGTTTTCCCACCCAGACTGAGAAGGCTGAGGAGGTGATAAAAAAAAAAAAAAAAAAACTGCTCCATTAAATCATTCCAAGATTTGGTTGTCCAGGTCATTACAAAGTGACAATGGGACATCATTTACTTCTAAGGTCACCCAAGGGGTCTCTAAGCACTGGGCATTACTTATCACCTCCATTGTGCCTAGAGGCCTCAGTCTTCAGGAAAAGTAGAGCCAACCAATTCTTAAAATCAGTGATAGAAAAGATAACCCAGGAGACCTCCCTGGGATGGAAGGAGGCTTTACAATAGCTCTCGTCTGCACCTGTATTGCCCCTAAGGAACAGGTTCATCTTAGTCCTTATGAGATGCTACATGGGAGACCTTTTGTTTATGTCAATGACCTCTTCCTACATCCAGAGGTTCAGACCCTCCAGTCTTATACCATTGCCATTTGTCAATTCCAAGAGGATATACGCTTGTGGGGTATGAACCAGGACCCAAAAGAGTCTAGGGAGTCATCACTATATGCTGCAGGGACCCAAGTCCTAATTAAAGTCTGGAAAGATGGGTCCCCAAAGGCTCAACTCCAGACCACATGGAAGGGCCCCTACCCTGTAATACTTTCTACCCCCACAGCAGTCAAGGTACCAGGACATGACTCCTGGATTCACTACTCATGAGTCAAGCCGTGGAAGAAAACAGAAGAGGACACTCAATACACCTGTGAGCCCTGGGAGATCTTAAATACCTATTCAGGACTACAAATGAGCACCATTCTAATGAACACCCCCAAAATCTGGTTTCTGAGGATAAGATTTCTCAGGACAGCTCTAAAGAGCCAACACAGCTTGGCAGGGGTTGTACTTCAAAACAGACAGGAGATAGATCTTCTGCTCCCTGAACAAGGAGGGATCCTGGCAATGGGAATTTGGAGTTGGCTAATGCCCCTACTAATCCTTGTTATGCCATACTGATGCTGCTTTTGATTGCTCCATGTATTATCACTTTTCTAACCCATTTTGTCTCTGCCCAGGTCAACAAGCTACAACATGCAGTGCCAGTTCAACAAGGATATATAAAACTACAGCCAACCATGGAAAACACCACTCACCCTTAGATGGACACTGCTATGAGGACTTCGAGGCCCTAAGACGACGACCAAGAGGGGGAGGCCCAATACCCCTCGCCGTCCCAGTTCAGCAGGGAGTAGCCAGAAAGACCTCGACACCCCTATTCCCAAAGAATTGGGCCCCCCATCTCTTGAGGGGGGAATGTTAGGTAGGTAGAATAAGAAACAGGAGTCCAGAATGGCGGTGGCTAAAAGACAAGGAAGGGAAAAGCCCATGAAAATAGAACAAAGGAAGGTCCAAGGACTGGAGTGAGGACCTCAGGTAGAACAAACAGCACTCCTGGCTAGCCCAATTTACATAGGATAGGCCCAGGGGGTGAAAATACATATGAAAATAGGAGCCAAAGGGCCAGGGATCCCTCTCGTTTGGGCACTCTCTGTCTCTCTTTCTCCTTCTCTCTTCTCTTCGCGTCTTTTGGGTCGGCATGCCCTCACACCTCGAGGATGTATTTTCCTTTATTTTCTAAATAAAACCAATCTGTCTGAGAACTATAACACGGACTGTCCTAGAGCTGTGATGCGCCAAGGGCTTTAACATCTGTCGCTTCAAATCTTTGTTGTGATGAGACAGAACTGAGGAGATTATGCTCCCCTGACACTCCTTTTGAAAACCCTTGGCCATCCTGCCTGTTACCCTCTCAATGTGTATATGCCTAATAATAGAGCATCAAAATAGGTGAAGAAATAGATGAATCTGTTAGAATAGTCAGAAACTTCTAACTATAGGTGAGGCATCCTTCTATTAATAATTTCAGGTCCTGTAGGCAGAAAATCAGTAAGAACGTTGATGAACTGAGCAGCACCATCAATCAACTGGATCTAATTGACATTTATAGAGCACTTCATAGAACAACAGCAGAATATACTTTTTTCTCAAACTCACAGAGAAAGAACATTCAATGAAATGGATCATATTCTGGGTCATAAAACACAAAAGAGTAAAGATCATACAAACAGAAGCATTTACTGAGAACTCCCTGGCAGTCCAGTGGTTAGGTAGGACTCTGCATTTTCACTTCTGTAGTCTGGGTTCAAATCCCTGTTCAGGGAAATAAGATCCCATAAGCATTGAGTTATTGTCAAAAAAATAATAATAATGTGATAAGTTCTATGATAAGGTGAATATTGACACAAAGGAGAGACATTTAACTTCCTGAAGACAGTGATATTTAATATCAAAGGATAGATATGAGCCTATTAAAGTAAAGTAGAGAAGAGATGACCAACAAAATCTAGACAAAGACATCCACAATAGTTAGGGGACAGATGGTGTGTTCAGAAAACTGAGAAGTTCTTTATATAGTTGGAGCAAATAATTGAAAGTTGATCAGAGATTAAAATGGAAGTAAGCTAGCATTGAATCATAGAGGGTTTTGTAAACTGATAAGAAGATTAAAGCTTTTCCTAAGAACAGTGAGAGGCCATTGAAGGATTTGAGGAAGAAAGACACATGATTGTATTAATATTTCTATTTCAGGAAAGACATGCTGGCTGGAATATGAAGGATGGACTAGATAATGTAAGACCACAAGCAGGGAGGACATCGGTTTTTGTATTTTGTCAAATGTTTAATAAGAAATGGTGATGGTCTAACCAAGGGAATTGATAAAGATATTAAAAGGGGACATATTATGGACAGGAGTCTCTGAATGTATTACTTCTAAGTTAGTGAAGGCAATTTCTTGTTTTCTAGTATGAGCAAGTGACTGAGTTTATACAACCCTGGAAGAGGAGAAGTTATGCATAAGATGATAAAGACTTGTTTTTCTTCTTAATTTATTTTTATTGAAATACAGTTGATGTACAATATTATATAATTTAAAGATACACACTATTATGATTCACAGTTCTTAAAGGTTGTAGTTCATGTACAGTTATTATAAAATATTGGCTATATTCCTTGTGTTGCACAATATGTCCTTGTAGCTTATTTTACACATGATAATTTGTACCTCTTAATCCCCTACCCTGATATTGCCCCTCTTCTGTTTCCTTTTCCCCACAGGTAACCACTAGTTTTTCTCTATATATGTGACTCTGTTTCTTTTTTGTTGTCTTCACTAGCTTGTTGTATTATTTTAGATTCCACATATGAATGATATAATATTTGTCTTTCTCTATCTGACTTATTTCACTCAAGATAATGCTCTACAGGTCCATCCATGCTGTTGCAAATGGAAAAATTTCATTCTTTTTTATGACTGAGTAGTATTCTCTTGTGTATATATTCCATAGCTTCTTTATCCAGTCATCTATTGATGGAGAGTTAAACTGCTTCCATATCTTAGCAATTGTAAATAATGTTTCTGTGAACATTGGGTTACTTGTATCTTTTTGAATTAGCATTTTCATTTTTTTGGATCTTTACCCAGGAGTAGAATTGCTGAATCATGCAGTAGTTCTATTTTTAACTTTTTGAGAAGCTTCTATACTGTTTTCCACAGTGGTTGTACCAACTGATATTCCCACTGACAGGGTGTGAGGGTTCCCTTTGCTCCACACACTCACTAACATTTGTTGTTTGTGTTGTTTTTGATGGTAGCCATTCAGACAGATATGAGGTGATATCTCGTTGTGCTCTTGATTTGCATTTCACTGACGATAAACAATGTAGAGCATCTTTTCATGGGCCTGTTGCCGATCTGCATGTCTGCTTTGGGAAAATGTCTATTCAGGTCTTCTGACCATTTAAAAATTGTTTTTGCTGTTGTTGAGTCATATGATCAGTTTATAAATGTTCAATAGTAACTTATTGTTCGTCAAATCATTTGCAAATATTTTCTTCCATTTAGCAGATTGTCTTTTTGTTTTGTTGGTGGTTTTCTTTGTGGTGTAAAAGCTCTTAAGTTTGATTAGGTCCCATTTGTTTAGTTTTGCTTTTATTTCCTTTGCTTTAGGATCTTATAAAAAAAAAAAAAAACTGCTATAATTTACATCAAAGAGTATTGTGTATATGTTCCCTTCTAGGTATTTTATGGTTTCCAGTCTTATATTTAGGTAATTAACCCATTTTAAATTTGTTTTTTTATATAGTGTCAGAGAATGTTCTAATTTCATTCTTTTACATATAGCTGTTCTAGTTTTCCCAGCACTACGTATTGAAGAGACTGTGTGTTTTTTAGTGTTTAGTTACTTATTTTGCTGTGCTGGGTCTTTGTTGTGGCATGCAGGATCTTTAGTTGCAGTATGTTGGATCTAGTTCCCTGACGAGGGATCCAGCCCTAGCACCCTGCACTGGGAATATGGAGTCTTGGCCACTGGACCACAAGGGAAGCCCCCTGAAGGGTCTGTTTTCTCCATTGTATATTCCTTTGTTGTAGACTAATTGACCATAAGTGTGTGGGTTCATTTCTGGGTTTTCTGTCCTCTTCCACGGATCTAGATATCTGTTTTTGTGCTGCACACTGCTTAGATTACTGTAGCTTTGTACTATACAGCTCAGTTCAGTTCAGTCACTCAATCTTGTCCGACTCTTTGCAACGCCATGGACTGCAGCATGCCAGGGCTCCCTGTCCATCACCATCTCCCAGAGTTTACTCAAACTCATGTCCATCGAGTTTGTGATGCCATCCAACCATCTCATCCTCTGTTATCCCCTTCTCCTCCCACCTTCAATCTTTTCCAGCATCAGGGTCTGAAGTGAAGTCAGGGAGCATGATTCCTCTAGCTCCATTTTTGTTTCTCAAAATTGTTTTGGTAATTTGGAGTCTTTTGCTTCCTTATATAAAATTTTTTTTTCTAATTTTGTGAAGCATTCCCTTGTTATTTTGATAGGAACTGCACTGACTCTGTAGATTGCCTTAGGTAATATGGCCATTTTAACAATTCTTCCTAGGAACATGGTACATCTTTCCATCAATTCGTGTCATATTCAGTGGGTAAGTTTATTCTTAGGTATCATATTCCTTTTGATGCAATGGTAAATAAAATTGTTTTCTTAATTTTTCTTTCTGGTAGTTTGTTGTTAGTGTGCAGAAGTGCAACAGATTTCTGTACATTAATTTTGTGTCCTGAAATTTTACTGAATTCATTGATGAGCTATAGTAATTTCCTGGTAGCATCTTTAGGATTTTCTACATAATATCATCATGTCATCTACAAAAAGTGACCGTTTTACTTCTTCCTTTCTAATATGAATTCCTTTTGTGTCCTTTTCTTGTCTTCTGTGGTTAGGGCTTCCAATACTGTATTGAATAAAAGTGGCAGGAGTGGCCTTCCTGGTCTTTCTCCTGATTTTAGAGGAAACCATTGCAATTTTCACCATTGAGTATGGTGTTAGCTGTGGTTTGTCTTATATGACTTTCATTTTTGTTGAGGTATGTTCCTTATGTGCCCACTTTCTAGAGAGGTTTTTTTTTTTTTTTTTTTTAATCATAAATGGATGTTAAATTTTGTCAAAAGCTTTCTCTACAGCTATTCTTCAATCTTTTATTGTGGTGTATCACATTGACTGATTGTGGATATTGAAAAATGCTTGCATTCCTGAGCAAATCCCACTTGATCAAGGTGTATGATCCTTTTAAATGTATTGTTGGAGTCAGTTTGCTAGTATTTTGTTGAGGATTTTTGCACCTATGTTTATCAGTGATCTTGGCCTGTACTTTTCTCTTATGTGGTATCTTTGTCTGGTTTTGGCATCACGGTGATGTTATTTTGATAGGAACTGCATTGACTCTGTAGATTGCATCTTTGCATGTGTCAGCAGCAACCTTTCACTTAGCCTGAGGCATCTCAGCACTGGTGCTTACAGGCTTCTGGGTGGTGCCAGGCCTTGGCTCTAAACAGCTGGAAGGAGGCTTTCACAATGGTACCTGCTGACGCCAAGGGCTGTGGTGGAAGGAGCTCCCAGAATGGCTGCTGCCAGTGCCTGTGTCCACAGGGTGAGTTCCAGTTTACTCCTGTGTCTCCTGGAGAGGCTCCAAGACCAGCACCAAGCTGTCTGACTCAGGCTCTGGTGAAATTACTGCTTTTGCCCTGGGTCTCAGAGCATGTCGGATTTTGTGTGCATTCTTTAAGAGTGACATCTCTATTTCCCCCAGTTCTTGGGACTCCCCCAAATAAGACCTGCTGGCCTTCGAAGCCAAATGCTCTGGCTGTATCTCTTCCCACTGCAGGATCCCTGGGCCTGGGACCCTGACGTGCAGTTCAAAGGTCTGCTTTAGGAGGAACTCGGGACTATATCCTCCAGTCTGTGGGTCACCCGGTTAGGAGTATGGGCCTTCACTATATCACGAGCCCATGCCTCCTACTCATCTTGCTGTGGTTCCTTCATTATGCCTTCAATTGCAGAAGAGCTTTTCTGATAGGCTCCAATCTTTTTAATCTATGGTTGTTCTACACGTAATTATGATTTTGGTGATTTCGTGTACTTGTAGAATTGAATAGAACATGCCAGAATGATAGCTAGAAACTAGAAGAGATTAGTATCTTCAGAGACAAGAGAAGAGTCTTCCAAGAGGGAATTGGTAACAAAATATCAAATGTAAAAAAGGACCCTGTTGAAAATCTCTCTAATTTAATATCAAGTTAGTTTTTCGGAGCATAGCAAAAGTAATTTTGGGTGGGATTGTGGGGTTAAAGCCAGATTCTGCTGCATTTTGAAATAAACTATAGGATAAAGGGTTTCCGTGGTGGCTTAGTGGTAAAGAATCTACCTGCCGATGTAGGAGATATGCTCTGTCTCTGAGGGCTCTTCTGTATGCACATGACTAAACTTTGTGTTCTCTCCTGTTCTTCTCTTGTTTGTTAATTTGCAGTCACCCAATTATTCTGACCTGAAATAGTAGAAGAAAAACATTTTCTCCCAATAGAAACTGTGTTGAAAGGGGAATGAGGGAAACAAGAATAAGGCATTATGCCCTTCTTCCTATTCATGGAAGATCTACTTTTCCCCCACATAGTTCCCCGTGAAGAAGAGACTCTTACTGTTCCAACTAGGCTTACATGCTTGTTTTATTATCACAGCACGGAACACAATTGGTACCAAGCAGCTGTGGGGAACCAAACACAGACCACTCAGACGGCAAAGTGGAGCTACTAGCAAATGACATTGGGAAGTTAAATAGGCAACCAGAATTTTCAGAAGAAGGTTGTTTTTGTAAACCAGTTGATAAGCATTATGTTTAAGGGGTTATTTGACAATTGCTTTAGCAGAGGTTGAGAATCATCTGCAACTAGTTTAAAAACACTTGATTCAAGGAAGCAAGTAATTATGCTCATAAGTTAAAATGCAGTAGGAGATTTCAAAGGAGATTCACAGAGTCCAGTAGAAAACTGAACCAGTAAAAGATTGGCCAGAACGCCATGCATTTTTATGGTTTTATCAGGGTATTATGAAAAATGGTTAATTATATGTGATTAATATTTATTTTTCTATTTCCATAAGCTCTAAGATAAATAAGTGCTGTCAAGCACGTGAAGTGAATGTAGTATCTCTGACCATTATGCTTTTTTGGGTGTCCCTGAGACAAAACCAAACAAGTAACTTCTCACAGGATTTTGTCTTACTAGAGCTTTTGTTCCAGCTCCTTGCTTTGCAGAACATCCCTGAACAACACAAGCTACAAATGTCATCACTTGCTGGCTGAAAACTTAAGTTCCTTAAATAGAACTGAAAATCTTCCATATCATCATCAGAGAAAAATATCAATTAATATGTAAATCCTGTCTAAAGGAACATGTTGACGCAAATGTCTTCATATTAAATTGCAACTTGTCAAAACTCATCACATGTAAATGGCTCATTTTACTATAATTTCATGTTTGGCCATGAAGAAAATTTTCAGGAGGAGGGCTTTGAGCAACTGAAAAAATGTAGTAGAAGTACCAATATTATGTTGTGAAAAGCTGGAAACATTAATAAAAGCATATCCGAATTGCATTAGTGCATTTCCACCTTTCAATAGCAGGATGTGATACACTGGGTAGAAGGGTGCTGGGTGCTTAAAGCGAGAAGAGGAAAGCTACCACCATGGAGCAGCAGGGAGAAATGCAGAGCGGGGAGCTCTTGATGCAGAAGATGTACTTTGGAGACTTTCCAGCTTTATACAGAGCTGCACTAGCAAGGGGGATATGTAAAAGCTGTTCTGACAGACTTTTCTCCATAATAATTGTGCAACTCAGTTTAATGTAAGCATTACCACTGATTAACATTGCCTGTTAAAAACACACCAAAATTTTGTAAGCATAGCTGCATTTAATACAGGAAGATCTTTTCTTAAAGTATCCGTTTCTTCAGTTGCATCTTAGCATGGGTTATCACTTTAGCGTAAATGCATATAAAATCAGTGTGTCCCCTACATACACTCATACACTTTTTCTATTAACTGTAGGCATAATGAAAAGCTCCAACTTGTGTTAATGTCTTTCATGTTTACATGTCTATGTCAATTTAAAAACGTTTTTATTTAGATGAGTGTTATCTTGATTACTAGAAAAATTACTGACTGCAAACAGTGGAAGTCTTTTTGAATTCCAAACAATTATTTAATCATTATTTACTGAGGACTTCTGACACATTTTTTGGCCAAGAGGAGCAACCCCACATTCAAGGAGCAGTGGCTGCATGGGCACAGGAGGGCAGAGAGGAGCTACTCCACGTTCAAGGTCAGGAGGGTCGGTGGTGAGAAATAGCCGTCGTCCAAGGTAAGGAGTAGTGGCTGCACTTTCCTGGAGCAGCTGTGAAGAGATACCCCACGTCCAAGGTAAGAGACCCCAAGTAAGACAGTAGGTGTTGAGAGAGGGCGTCAGAGGGAAGACACACTGAAACCATAATCACAAAAACTAGTCAATCTAATCACACGGACCACAGCCTTGTCTAACTTAATGAAACTAAGCCATGCTTTGTGGGGCCACCCAAGATGGGCAGGTCATGTGGAGAGGTCTGACAGAATGTGGTCCCCTGGAGAACCGAATGGCAAACCACTTCAGTATTCTTGCCTTGAGAACCACATGAAGAGTATGAAAAGGCAAAATGACAGGATACTGAAAGAGGAAATCCCCAGGTCGGTAGAAGCTCAATATGCTACTGGAGATCAGTGGAGAAATAACTCCAGAAAGAATGAAGGGATGGAGCCAAAGCAAAAACAATACCCAGTTGTGGATGTGACTGGTGATAGAAGCAAGGTCCCATGCTGTAAAGAGCAATATTGCATAGGAACCTGGAATGTCAGGTCGATGAATCAAGGCAAATTGGAAGTGGTCAAACAGGAGATAGCAAGGGTGAACGTCGACATTCTAGGAATCAGCGAATTCAAATGGACTGGAATGGGTGAATTTAACTCAGATGACCATTATATCTACTACTGTGGGCAGGAATCCTTCAGAAGAAATGGAGTAGCCATCATGGTCAACCAGAGTTTGAAATGCAGTACTTGGATGCAATCTCAAAAATGACAGGATGATCTCTGTTCATTTCCAAGGCAAACCATTCAATATCACAGTAATCCAAGTCTATGCCCCAACCAGTAATGCTGAAGAAGCTGAAGTTGAATGGTTCCATGAAGACCTACAAGACCTTCTAGAACTAACACCCAAAAAAGATGTCCTTTTCATTATAGGGGACTGGAATGCAAAAGTAGGACGTCAAGAAACACCTGGAGTAACAGGCAAATTTGGCCTTGGAATGCAGAATGAAGCAGAGCAAAGGCTAATAGATTTTTGCCAAGAGAATGCACTGGTCATAGCAAACACCCTCTTCCAACAACACAAGAGAAGACTCTACACATGGACATCACCAGATGGTCAACACTGAAATCAGATTGATTATATTCTTTGCAGCCAAAGATGGAGGAGCTCTATACAGTCAACAAAAACAAGACCAGGAGCTGACTGTGGCTCAGATCATGAAATCCTTCTTGCCAAATACAGACTGAAATTGAAGAAAGTAGGGAAAACCACTAGACCATTCAGATATGACCTAAATCAAATCCCTTATGATTATACAGTGGAAGTGAGAAATAGATTTAAGGGACTAGGTCTGATAGATAGAGTGGATGGAGGTTCATGACATTGTACAGGAGACAGGGATCAAGACCATCCCCATGGAAAAGAAATGCAAAAAAGCAAAATGGCTGTCTGGGGAGGCCTTACAAATAGCTGTGGAAGGAAGAGAAGAGAAAAGCAAAGGGGAAAAGGAAAGATATAAGCATCTGAATGCAGAGTTCCAAAGAATAGCAAGAAGAGATAAGAAAGCCTTCCTCAGCGATCAATGCAAAGAAATAGAGGAAAACAACAGAATGGGAAAGACTAGGGATCTCTTCAAGAAAATCAGAGATACCAAAGGAACATTTCATGCAAAGATGAGCTCGATAAAGGACAGAAATGGTATGGACCTAACAGAAGCAGAAGATATTAAGAAGAGGTGGCAAGAATACACAGAAGAACTGTACAAAAAAGATTTTCACAACCCAGATAATCATGATGGTGTGATCACTCACCTAGAGCCAGACATCCTGGAATGTGAAGTCAAGTGGGCCTTAGGAAGCATCACCACGAACAAAGCTTGTGGAGGTGATGGAATTCCTATTTGAGCTCTTTCAAATCCTGAAAGATGCTGCTCTGAAAGTGCTGCACTCATTATGCCAGCAAATTTGGAAAACTCAGCAGTTGCCACAGGACTGGAAAAGATCAGTTTTCATTCCAATCCCAAAGAAAGGCAATGCCAAAGAATGCTCAAACTACCGCACAGTTGCACTCATCTCACACGCTAGTAGAGTAATGCTCAAAATTCTCCAAGCCAAGCTTCAGCAATACGTGAACTGTGAACATCCTGATGTTCAAGCTGGTATTAGAAAAGGCAGAGGAACCAGAGATTAAGTTGCCAACATCCGCTGGATCATAGAAAAAGCAAGAGAGTTCCAGAAAAACATCTATTTCTGCTTTATTGACTATGCCAAAGCCTTTGACTGTGTGGATCACAATAAACTGTGGAAAATTCTTCAAAAGATGGGAATACCAGACCACTTGATCTGCCTCTTGAGAAATTTGTATGCAGGTGAGGAATCAACAGTTAAAACTGGACATGGAACAACAGACTGGTTCCAAATAGGAAAAGGAGTATGTCAAGGCTGTATATTGTCACCCTGCTTATTTAACTTATATGCAGAGTACATCATGAGAAACACTGGGCTGGAAGAAACACAAGCTGGAATCAAGATTGCTGGGAGAAATATCAATAACCTCAGATATGCAGATGACACCACCCTTATGGCAGAAAGTGAAGAGGAACTAAAAAGCCTCTTGATGAAAGTGAAAGAGGAGAGTGAAAAAGTTGGCTTAAAGCTCAACATTCAGAAAACTAAGATCATGGCATCCGGTCCCATCACTTCATGGCAAATAGATGGGAAAACAGTGGAAACAGTGTCAGACTTTATTTTTTTGCGCTCCAAAATCACTGCAGATGGTGATTGCAGCCATGAAATTAAAAGACGCTTACTCCTTGGAAGGAAAGTTATGACCAACCTAGATAGGATATTCAAAAGCAGAGATATTACTTTGCCAACAAAGGTCTGTCTAGTCAAGGCTATGGTTTTTCCTGTGGTCATGTACGGATGTGAGAGTTGGACTGTGAAGAAGGCTGAGCGCCCAAGTATTGATGCTTTTGAACTGTGGTGTTGGAGAAGACTCTTGAGAGTCCCTTGGACTGCAAGGAGATCCAACCAGTCCATTCTGAACAGATCAGCCCTGGGATTTCTTTGGAAGGAATGATGCTAAAGCTGAAACTCCAGTACTTTGGCCACCTGTTGTGAAGAGTTGACTCATTGGAAAAGACTCTGAGGCTGGGAGGGATTGGGGGCAGGAGGAGAATGAGACAACAGAGGATGAACTGGCTGGATGGCATCACATGAGTTTGAATGAACTCTGGGAATTGGTGATGGACAGGGAGGCCTGGCATGCTGTGAATCATGGGGTCGCAAAGAGTCGGACATGACTGAGCGACTGAAGTGAA
The DNA here is from genome assembly GCF_003369695.1 of Bos indicus x Bos taurus. NCBI lineage: Eukaryota > Metazoa > Chordata > Mammalia > Artiodactyla > Bovidae > Bos > Bos indicus x Bos taurus. The sequence continues at coordinate 859,451 of NC_040082.1, forward strand.
CTGAACTCTGACACATTTTAGGCTTCCCTGGTGGCTCAGCTGGTAAAGAATCTGCCTACAATGCAGGAGACCTGGGTTGGATCCCTGTGTCTTGAAGATCTGCTGGAGAAGGGATAGGCTACCCGCTCCAGTATTCTTGGGCTTCCCTGTGGCTCAGCTGTTGAAGAATCCTCCTGCAATGCGGGAGACCTGGGTTGGATCCCTGGGTTGGGAAGGTCCCCTGGAGAAGCAAAAGGCTACACACTCCAGTATTCTGGCCTGGAGCATTCCATGGAGTGTATAGTCCATATAGTCCATGGGGTAGCAAAGAGTCAGACACGACTGAATGACTTTCACTTTCACTATGACACATTTAGCACTGTGGTGTATGATAGAAGCAGTTAGGAGAAGTATAAGACAGCATTCCAATCTGCATGAGATATCCTACCTCAGGAGATGATATAAACTTGAAAATGAATGAACAATGATGTAACTCAGCTAATAAAACATTCACAAGTGCTGTATAAGTAAGAGAAAATCCTGATTCCCACATAACAGCTTATACTCTGTACACACTCATGAATTCTTGCTCCATTAAATATGGATATAGTTCCCAGAATGTCAAACTGCACACATGCCCATATGTTTGTATACAGCAGACTTCTTGCCTCAAATGCCTCCCTCACTGTCATCATCTTGCTCATATTTATCCCTGAAACCCAGCCATGTCACTTCTTCCTGAAGGCCTTCTGCGGGTGATAGGATGGTTCAGGCACTTCCAGTTTTTCTCTGCAGATACTGCCTGGTCCATGTTATGTGTTATTTTCCTCTGAAATAAGAAAGAAGGAAAAAGAAATGTGTATGTCAGTACAGACATTTGTGAAGTTTGTGATAAGGTAATGAAGTTAAAAATAAGTAGCTTTGGTTTCCTCTGAGTTGGTGCTAGTCCATTTATTGAAGGAAAAAGGGCATAGTACTTTTTTATGTACAAGGAACTCTCCTGGAAGCTTTATGTCTATTAATAGCTTTATGTCTATTTAATCATTATAATAATCCTGTGATTAATATGATTATGCCTGTAACTATATTATTAAGAAATGTTATCATCATCCTGATTTTATAGATGAGGGATTTTAAACACAGTAGGCTTATGCCACCATGTTCAAGATTAATCTGGGTGGCAGATTGCAAACCTGGGCAAACAGACCTCCTCAGAACTGTACCTGAAAAGCATGATAAAGGCTTAGAATTTCTGTTGTGGAATTCTAAGAGGAAAGTGATGAAAGCCTCAGAAAATTGAAGAGCCAACTCAATGGAAAAGACCTTGATGCTGGGAAAGATTAAGGGCAAAAGGAGATGGGGGTGGCAGAGAATGAGATAGTTAGATAACATCACCAACTCAAAGGACATGAATCTAAGCAAACTCCAGGAGACAGAGGAGGGCAGAGGATCCTGACATGGTGCAGTCCAGGAGGTCGCCAAGAGTCGGGCACGACTTAGCGACTGAACAGCAATACCAAATGATGTGGCTGAGACCAGAAGCAAGTGGTAACAGATTTCCTTAGGCTTTTTGAAGTTTTTGATTCCCTATGTATAGTATCAAAGGATGCGCATGTCTGGAGATGAATAAACAGTTAGGGATTAGTATGTGGGGTGGGAAAAATGAGAGTGAAGGAGATGGCATGAGGTGGTTAGGTAAGGGAGTGAGCAAGGCTGAGTGAGCATGCAACAAGACTGACTGTAGCTAGGAAGTTTAACACGGTGGACTGAACACACTTGTTTATCTCTACTCCCTCCAAGAGCCACTGAAAGAAATAAAATATGACCCTACGAAGATCAAAAGGAGGAGGTACGGCAGAAAAAGAGACATCAAAAATTTGGGAAGATGAAAAATGAGTGTAGAATTGAGCTAGTAGAACCAGCCAAAGCCAGACTTCAATCTCAAGAAGGAGGTGAGAGGCAACAGGAGGCATGCCCAGGCTCACCACCAGATCCCCACGTCGGGAAGATGGGGGGGGGGGGGGGGGGCACCAAGGAATTCCGACACAGCTTTGAATGATAGCATTATGAGCATTTTCAAAGTTTCTATGATGATCAATCGTTACTTTCCTTAAAGGAGAAAGAAAATTTCCAGAACAAGATTTTAAATGTGGGATGGTTCTACATTTTGTGGGATGGCAAAATTCAGGCAGTAATAATGAGAGCAGGTTGTGGAACAGGGACAGAGTGCCTTCAGTTCAGTTCAGTTGCTCAGTCGTGTCTGACTCTCTGTGACCCCATGGACTGCAGCACGCCAGGCCTCTCTGTCCATCACTAACTCCCGGAGTTCACCCAAACTCATGTGCATCAAGTCGGTGATGCCATCCAACCATCTCATCCTCTGGCGTCCCCTTCTCCTGCCCTCAATCTTTCCCAGCATCATGGTATTTTCTAATGAGTCAGCTCTTCACATCAGGTGGCCAAAGTATTGGAGTTTCAGCTTCAGCATCAGTCCTTCCAATGAACACCCAGGACTGATCTCCTTTAGAATGGACTGGTTGGGTCTCTTTGCAGTCCGAGGGTCTCTCAAGAGTCTTCTCCAACACCACAGTTCAAAAGCATCAATTCTTCAGCGCTCAGCTTTCTTCCCAGTCCAACTCTCACATCCATACATGACCACTGGAAAAACCATAGCCTTAAGTAGATGGACATTTGTTGGCAAAGTAATGTCTCTGCTTTTTAATATGCTGTCTAGGTTGGTTATAACTTTTCTCCCAAGGAGCAAGTGTCTTTTAATTTCATGGCTGCAGTCACCATCTGCAGTGATTTTGGAGCCCAGAAAAATAAAGTGTGACACTGTTTCCACTGTTTCCCCATCTATTTGCCATGAAGTGATGGGACTGGATGCCATGATCTTAGTTTTCTGAATATTGAGTTTTAAGCCAGCTTTTTCAGTCTCCTCTTTCACTTTCATCAAGAAGCTCTTTAGTTCTTCACTTTCTGCCATAAGGGTGGTGTCATCTGCATATCTGGGGTTATTGATATTTCTCCCAGCAATCTTGATTCCAGCTTGTGCTTCCTCCAGCCCAGCATTTCTCATGATGTACTCTACATATAAGTTAAATAAACAGGGTGACAATATACAGCCTTGACGGACTCCTTTTCCTATTTGGAACCAGTCTGTTGTTCCATGTCCAGTTCTAACTGTTGCTTCCTGACCTGCGTATAGGTTTCTCAAAAGGCAGGTCAGGTGTGCCTTAAACTTGAATAATTCAGGAAATGTAGCACATTATTAACATGTACATTAAAACTGATTAAGACAATGGTAGAACTGCAAGCCTGTGAGAAAGTAAGTCTGGGAGACAGAGCATGGGAAGGAGATTGATAGCTGATGAAGGGCTGTGAACTGGGGAAAGCAGAGACCCACAAACCACCACTTGTATTATTTCTGTATTATTTGGATAATGACACATTTACTCTTTAACAAAAGGAGCAAATGCCATTCCTAAACAATGTAAAGACCTGGGCTGCAAAGCTGTCTCCTCGGTATTTTTTGCAAGTCCTGAGGAGGTCTCCCCACACAACTCCAAACAAGCAGCCATGTATTTTTCAGCGTTTACATAAGTGAAGAGAATGAAGTGCAGTATCTGGCTTCCCGTGCGCACCTTAGGCTTGCTCCCGCACTTGCCTTTCCAAGGAAGGCATTCTAGTATTACAGTTTCATCCCTGTGTTTCATCACCTTGGATTATCCTCATCAAGAAACATGAAAGTGGACAGGGAAGTGAAACAATAAATTCCTGAGTATACCAAGTGAACCAGGCGCTTTTATATAAGAAGCAACATTAAAAAGAAACAAACAACAACAACAAAAAAAAACATGTTTTCACTTGACAGTGCATCTGTAAACTTCATCATCTCTGAGTACTTAAAGAAGAAACACACAGCTCTTAAACCTGCATTTCAAGGACACCATTAGCTGGCTTCACTCATAGCTTACTCAGTTTTTTTCATGTTCTCAGTCTTTCCACAAATACCTTCACAACTCCCACTTTCACCAAAGGGCACCTCCTTCTCAGATCTCTCATGGCTCACTCCCCTTTTCATTTAAGGGCTTGCAGCACGAGCCATCTTCTATGTGTATAACTGCTGTTTTGGTCTAGTTTAGTTAACAAGAATATACCGCAATATAGTGTTTTCGGTGCCACGCTATCCACTGAGAGGCTTATCAGAATGTTATTAATGCAGACAATGGTAAACAAGGGGATGGAGAAGCAAAGAGAAATCGAAGTGTTTAGAAGTAAAATGAGTATCATCCTCCTTTTATTAGGGAATAATTGACTAATTCTTGATTAGTAAGTTTGCTGTGTATGAAAGCTACTAAATAAGAAGGCATATGCGTGCTTAGTCACTTCAGTCATGTACCATTTTGGGACCCCATGGACTGCAGCCTGCCAGGCCTCTCTGTCCACGCGATTCTCCAGGCAAGAATGCTGGAGTGGGTTGCCATTTCCTTCTCCAGGGGATCTTCCCGACCCAGGGATCAAAGCCACATCTCTTATGTCTCCTGCATTGACAAGCGAGTTCTTTACCACTAGCACCACCTGGGAAGCTGACAACAAATGACACTAACTCCATGCACTAAAGCAAATACCTGTAGTTTCTTTAATCTGACCTGTTTCCATTCGAACGTCTATATCTACTTTGACCTCAGAATGTGCCTTTAGGTTATGAACTATACGTGTGTTCAGATGCTTCTAATTGAATTAGTAGTGGACTCCAGCTTTAAAGTGGCTTTCCCCAGATTAGTGATGATGACTTATGTAATGTTGGTATCCATTTCATCTATTGACCATGAATATGATGAGGACTCAAATCAAACTTTTAGAGTCAGTATTGAAATTTCAATAACATTGGTAATGCTAAATGTTATTTTTCTAAAATTCATGTAATGCCTTGTTAAAAGATGCTATGAGGATGTTTGCAAACTTTACAACTATGTAAAGTTACTAAAATTGCTGACTTTTTTTTAGCAGATGTTTGTCTTTAAGCTAGTGAGAGGGTAACAGGCAGGAAGGCCAGGGGTCTCCAAATAGAGGAAATAGCCTGCAAGTGTCAGACATTTTTATCTCTCTTAAGCGGCAGGAGGAAACAAACTAGCAATATTTTCTCCTTCTCTATACAAATTTAAAGGCAGGTTTCTCTTAAAATACTGTGTTGCCATAATGACACCTGGTTTTGCCTGAAGTTAGCTATTCTTGAGCCTAGAGATAACCAATGCCTTTTTCTTATGGAAATGTTCGTCTTAAGCTATGCTAATGTACTATGCCTTTACCCCAAACTCTGTCTCCAAGTCGGTTCTGCCTCTTGGCCCAGAACCTACTTGACAAACCAGTATGGATATTGTTCCCCTAATCTATGTAAACGAAACTATTTGTATGGTGGTCTGCCCTTCTTCAAGATTCAAGTTAATCATTTTATGGCCCAGGATAAACCATTTGGTGTCAAGATTATGCCAAAATGCATCTTATGGGTGAGGGGCCTGGTGCCATTCTGAATTTTAAGACATTCCTTTCTTTCATTAACAGACTGCTAGTGACTATATAACATCCAGCTAAAGACTAGCGGGGGGTACTCTTTCTGCCCCCTTCTGATGCCTATGTCAGAAGCTTTCTCTATCTCCTTTATACTTTAATAAAACTTTATTACACAAAAGCTCTGAGCGATCAAGCCTCGTCTCTGGCCCCGGATTGAATTCTTCTCCTCCGGGGGCCAAGAATCCCGGTGTATTCGCGTGATTCAACAACAACCTTTCACTAGGTGGGATAGACCTATAACTTGTGTCTTATGAATCAGTGAGCATCACAGTATCTATAAAACAGCAGAATATTCCATGGATTTAATCAGATTGTGTGTGCCTTCCCTCCACTACCTTCTGGCTTTTAAAAAGATATCTCTGTCTCATTTCTCTCAGTGTATAACTTCAAGACATCTCAAGAGCTGCTGCTGCTAAAACATTTCAGTCGTGTCCAACCCTGTGTGACCCCATAGACGGCAGCCCACCAGGCTCCCCTGTCCCTGGGATTCTCCAGGCAAGAACACTGGAGTGGGTTGCCATTTCCTTCTCCAATGCAGGAAAGTGAAAAGTGAAAATGAAGTCGCTCAGTCATGTCCGACTCTTGGCAACTCCATGAACTGTGGCCTACCAGGCTCCTCCATCCATGGGATTTTTCCAGGCAAGAGTACTGGAGTGGGTTGCCATTTCCTTCTCCATCTCAAGAGTTACAATCTTATTAACAAAATACTTGATAAATAACTTTTATTTTAGCTCTGAGGATTTTTTTTTTTAAAGAATAAAGCAAAATCCTAGAAGAGATAATAAAGAAAACTAAAGCAAATGTGTATACTATAAGAAAGCAGAGAGACAATTCCATTTAAGGAGGTTTAAGGGAATGAGTTGGTGGAAGCAGGAGCAACAGGCCTGCATCGAGGAGGATCTGGAAGTGAATAGTGAAAGTTCAGTTTCTATTGTTGGCTCAAGCAATGAGGCGACGTCAGTCAAGGGGCACTTGGCAAGCAGGATGGTCAGCTTTTCTTGGGAACTGTGTTTTACTCTTTGCTTATCCAGCTAAGTCAGGAATGCACACATAAACTTGTGACAAGTGTTCAAAGTTGTATTACTCAGCTGTTTCCCAACATTAGGAAAAAGTCTTGCTCAATCCAGACATTCTGGGGACTAGTAATCCCTTGCAGTCTTCCGAAATTATGCCACTATTTTTTCCTGCCACTGAGATTGATGCATATCAGAGGCTCAAAATAGTTCATAAGAGATTTATACAGACAGATTAGGGACACATGTGGGAAACAGAGTAATCTTATATTGGTAGAAGGCAAGAAGGCACTGTCTTCTTGATTATTCACTGAGGTTACTCTTTAGCTAGTTCTAGTTTTAGAATCAAAAATTGAAACAATACTACATCCTGCCTTTGATCCACCTATCTATTTATACTATCTATTTCTTTATGCTTTAAGTACCCTGTAGGTTCATCATTTCCCCCTTTTTACCATGATCTTTCACTACAGAAAATGGGTCTGCATTCTTTTACATAGGGAGACTGGTATATTTTTGAACTTTGTATTTGGAAATTTAAGGCTCAATAGAAGCTGTAAAAATAGTATAGAGTCTTATGCACCTTTCACCCAGCTTTCCCACATGATGACCTCTTATATAATAGAATTTAGTACAGTATCAAAAGAAAGAAATTAATATCGGTACATTCCTATTAAACCAGATTACAGACTTTATTCAGGTTTTACTGCTTTTTAAAATTTCGGTTTTTATGTGCTTGTGGGTATAGTTCTGTGCAATTTTATTGCATGTATAATGCATGTAACCACCCAAACAATCAAGGTATATAGCTGTTCTATCACGACAAAGAGCTCCTTCATAGTACCTCTGTATTCTCAGCTGCCTCCACCCACTCCAAGTTGCTGTCCCTGGGCAGCCACTAGGGTGTTCTGCGTCTCCGTGACGTGGACTAGTACACTGAGCATTTTTTACATGTCTGTTTGCCATCCATGTTATTCCTGTGATGAAATGTCCATTCATGTATTTTACCCATTTTATAACAGAATTGTTCAGTTTTGTTATCTCCGTGCTACTCTTGAGTTTGGGGGGTTATTTATCTAGTCTAGGTATATAAAAATATGTTGAATATGGGGTTTGCAAATATTTCCTCCTGGATGTACAGTTTATCTTTTCATCCTCTTAAAAAGCTAGAGCAAAAATTTTGAGTAAGTCCAACTTTTGATTATTTTCTTATATGGATCATGCATTTGATTTCATGTCTAAGAAATCTTCGCCCTCAGTCCCAGAGATGTTCTTCTGCCTTTCTTTTTTAATCTAAAAGTTTCATAGTTTTGCTTTATGTTTAAATCCATAGCACACTTGGGATTAATGTTGATACATAATATGAAGTCTAAGTCAAATTTTATATTTTTGTCTATGATACTCGGTTGTTTCAGTACTATTTACTGGAAGACTATCCTTCCTTCACTGAATTGCTTTTGAACCTTCATCAAACAAATCTATTCTTTCATTGAAAACCCTTTTTTATATTTCCAGTTTTGAACCTCTGTTTTTAGTTCTATACTTGTTTAGAATTTCTGTGTCTTCATAAGAAATTTCACATTTGTCATGAATTTTTTTTTTTCTATCTCTGGTAATTCTTTATGTTTTGAAGCCTTCTTTGTCTGATATTGATAACACCATATCAACTGACTTAATCTTCTGCTTACATGATATATCTTTTTTATCCTTTTGCTTTTCATGTTTATGTCATTATATTAAAGTATATAGAGTGTAGAAACCATAAGCTTGGCTATTAATATTCTTATATCCAGTCTGTCAATCTCTGTGTTTTTATTGGTGTGATTAACCCATTTAAACCTAACATATATATTGCTGGTTTTGGATTTACCATATTGCTATTTATTTTCTGTTTTTCCATCTTCTTTTTGTTCTCTTTTTCCTACTTACAAACCATTTTATTTTTTCTAGTGATATTAGCTATATTTGTTTGTACAGTTTTTTAAAATAATTGTTCTATGAATTCCAGTATCCATTACTATCTTATCACAGTCTGCTTAGACTTGATATGATACTAAAAAAAAAAATTATGATAGAAAAAATGCATTAATCCCCCCATTCTGTATTCTCTTTTCATTTATTTTACCTTTATGTATATAATCCCACAATATAATATTATATTTTATTTAAATAATCACTTGTCTTTCAAAAACAGCCACCTGTTGCTCCTGAGGTTAAGTCTGTGGTGAGTACAGTTGAGATATGAGAGCCTTTCCCCACCAAGCTCTGATTTGTAGAATGGGCCTCTATCATGGACACAGCATCCTGAGAGCATTGGGATCTGATTATCCTTTCAACTCATGCAGTGGTGGTTACATACCAGAAGAGACCAGCCAAAACGATGGGCTTCCCCGACTGACACCAGGCATTTAGCATCTAGCATGAGCGTGTCATTCAGAAAGAAGCTCACCATTGTCCCCACTCTCCCAGCTCCAGATCCATGTCTCAGAAATTTTCCTGAGTGGAGAAGCACGTCATAAAACAGATAACTCCTAGTATCTTCCCTGCAAAACTGACTTCATTTGAAACAGAGCATGGAGAGGTTCAAGCTGAAAGAAAGAACAGTGAAGGTTATGATGAAAGGCAATGGGAAAGAGATTCAAAATACAGAATAAACTGTAGGTTGACTAGTTTTTAGGAGATAACCAGGGACTAAGACATCTACTAGCCTGTTAAAATTTTATCACAATTATATCTTTATACATTGTGTGTTTTTGAATATAGGCTTGTAATTACAATTTTATGAATTTGTCTTTTAAATCATGCAGAAAATTTTAAAAAGTGTTACAAACCAGATGGCTTTTAAATTTATCTACATCCTTACCCTTACCAATGCTCTTTACTTCCTCCTGTGACTTGGAATTGTTGTCTAGTGTTCTTTCATTTCAAGACTTAAAGCTTCCTTCAGCATTTCTTGTAAAGTCTGGTCTAAAAGCAAAGAACTCTCAACTTAAAAAATCTGGGGATGTCTTAATTTCTTTGCCACTTTTGAAGGATAGTTTTGCCAAATATAGAATTCTTGCTTAACAGCTTTTTATAAAAAAAAACAATTTTAAACATGTCATTTCACTGCCTGTTAGCCTCCATGGTTTCTGATGTTAATTTTATTAAGAATTGCTTATACATGATCAGTCACTTCTCCCTGCTTTCAACATGTTCTGTTTGCCTTTCATTCGATTTACATGTCTTAGTGTTGATCTCTGCATTTATCCTACTTGGAGTTGGTTGAGATTTTTTTTGTGTATGTAGGTTCATATGTTTCCTTAAATTTGGGATGTTTTCAGCCAATGTTTCTTCCAATGCTAAGTCACTTCAGTTGTGTCCAACTCTTGCCCCATGAACTGCCCACCAGGTTCCTCTGTCCTTGAATACTGGAGCGGGTTGCCATGCCCCCTCTAGGGGATCTTTCTGATCCAGGAATTGAATCCATGTCTCTTATGTCTCCTGATTGGCAGGCAGGTTCTTTACCATTGAGCCACAAGGGAAGTCTTATTTCTTCATATATATAAATTTATCTCTCTTCCTCTAGTACTTCTGCAAAGCATATGTTGATTTGCTTAATGGTGTCCTGCAAGTCCCTCAGATCCTGCTCACTTTTCTTCATTCTTTTTCTTTCTGGTCCTAAGACTGGATAATTTCAGTTGACTTATTTTCAAGTTCACAGAGCCTTTGTACCTGCTCAAACCTACTATTGAATCCCTTGGAAATTTTTAAATTTTATTTTATTTTAGTTACTGTATGTTTATCTTGAGTTTTATTTGGTCCCTTTGTAAGATTTCTATTTACTGATATTCTCATTTCGCTCACATATCACTTTTAAGATTTCCTTTAGTTCTTTGTCTGTGGTTTTCTTCATCACTTTGCATATATTTAATGCAGTTGATTTAACTCTTATCTAGTAAGTCTAATGTTGGGTTTCCTCAGGGCAGCTCGATCAACTTCCATTTTCCTCTGAAAGGGTCATACTTTACTGCTTCTTTGTATGTCTTGTGAGGTTTTTTTTTTTTTTTTAAATTGGGCATTTTGAATATTAGCATGTGATAATGTTGGAAATAAAATTCTCTCTCTGCCCCAGGGTTCTCTGCTATTAATCATGGAAGGCTGCAGCCATCCAATTGTTTGGTGACATTTCCAAAGTCCTTTTGATCAGACTATATTCGGTGTCGTGTTTGGGCACTAGAGTTTGCTCATTATTTGTCAGTCAGTAACCTGGCAGATTTCTTTATTGGAACCAGGATGATGATGACATACTGTCTCAGTCTCTGCAGCTCTGAGTCATTACTGCTTCCTCGCATGCCAGGTTGCACCCCTCTGCCCTAGCCTCTGTCTATGAGCAGAGAACAGAGCCCAGAGCACACAGGTCTGTCAGAGCAGCGAGCCTGTGGTCCTCTCAGGTCTGTTCTGATCACGTGTCTGGCTCTGGGTCCTGCTCCTACCTCAGGAAATGAGCTGGCTCTTCTGAATATTGGCCTTTCCTTCTGCCCAGAATTCTTTCCCAGGATATTCATAAAGCTCACCCTCTCACTTCCTCCTGATTGCTGCTCATTCATCTCTTCAGAGACAACTTCCTTATTACAGACGTCCCCATCTGGTTAGTCTTTATTACTTTGCCTTGCTTTGCATTTCGTGATAGCACTTATCACTTTTTAACATATAACCATTCACTATTGCTTTCTTCATCCACTTTAATGGAAACCCGATAACAGCAAATACTTTTGCTTTTCATGGCTGTATCACCAGTGTCTAGAATAGTATCCAACATGTGAGGATCCCTCAATAAATGAAATGAAAACTTCAAATGAATTTAATTGAATTTAATTAAATCAAAATTTAAATGAAAAAATTAATAGAAAAAGCATCACTAATAATGGATACTTTTAATTTTTCTCAATTATCCACACAACTTATTTATTCTTGCTGAGACAAGGTAGAAAAAAAGAACTAAGAATTTTTAAGAAAATGAAATTCTTGAAAAATTAAACTTGAATATTAGAAAATTTGTAAAATAGATAACTTGAATTAATGGATATTTTCTGTTTTTTATTTTCAGGCACTTCTATTATTTTTAATACAATTAATTGTTCAAGGTACAAGAAAATTACTTCATGTTTAAATTTTGTAAGAATTTTTCCTGCAACATAATATATGTGTGCACTTATTTGACCACATTACATGTCAGGAAAAAATTGTTACATTCAAATTTGGTCATAACCACATATCTCTCATATGTTTTACTTTTCTTTAACCCTGCCTTAAACCAACTGTCTCTATGATTTTTAACTTATCCTTGTTCTAAGTACTAATACTTCTGAAATCACAACTTTGTTAGCTGCAGTTTTTAAATATACAATGGGCTGAGTGTGTGATTGTGAAACAGAAGCCTGTCTGTGTCTCCCCAAAGCCTGCTGTGTGCCCTCAGCACAGCAGCACTGGGCATGAGTGACAGAGAATGGTGATGGGTTATGGCATCAGATGAGCACCAGGTCTTCCGCAACACTCCCTGAGGCTCAGCTTGTTCATTTACAAAAATAGAGGATGAAACGGGTGCTGTCCAAGTTCTTACCTTCTCACAGTCTTCTTTCTAGGAGTGATGAACCTTGCCAGGAAAGACCGAATCTTGTTTCCTGGCACCCCAACTCACTCATGAGTAAGTAAATGACTCCACTCCACTCCAAAATGACTGCCTTTTCTCAACCCTACATCCTAGACACTGAGAAAATAGGGGCTTTATCATGGAATTCTAACCATATACCTAAGTGTTAAGTACATCTGCATTTATAATATGACACAAAAATGCAAAGCAATTAACTACTCTTCCTATAATATACCTCATTTCTCTGGAAATTTTCTTATACTCTTTGAGGGAGTTGAATTATTTGAATGAATAGCTTTCATTTTTTTCCTTCCATGTAGGGACCAGATTTTAGTAAAGTGTTCTCAACTAGAACTTTCCTGAGGATCACACCCAGAACAAGAAGCCCACAAAGAGCATTTCACATGCATCAGAAAATTTGCTAACTACTGTCTGGACAAGGACACTGTTTCCAAGGCTTACGCGTGTTAGGGGAGACATGATCAAACACAAGCACCTCAGTCACTGTGAGGTTTTCATAGAAAAACCAGCATCGTGAGTCACCACCAAATGTGCAATCGGCGAGTGGCACCTGCAGCGGGACTCCACTTCACGCCAGGAAATCCCAAATGCACTGTCTCCTTCCACACGGGGGCCTGCTGCCCTGGACTTCTGTCTGTGGCCGCTGCCGCACTGCAGTGGCAACCGCAAGTGGATTCCGCTTGCTCCAGAAGTGCCGCATCAAACCTTGGTGAGCAAGGCAGCTCTGAAGCCCAGGGCCTCCAGCATCCTCGGTGTTTGCTCCTCCGCCCACCACAGACAGGTCTCTGGGTAGTGGTCCTTGAATGTGGTGGAGTGCGGGGCTTGTGGGGGGAAGCTAATTCCTTGGATAAAGCTTCATGGCTCTTCATTGTTTCTCTCAGAACTTTCCACCACTTGCTCTCAGGAGCTTACCACCATGGTGTTTTATCAAATTAATTCTGAAAGCTGTTTCGTGACAGCTAAACCACACATTCGTATACTCTTTCTATTTTATATGCTATGCAAACTGATAAACTATTATTTGATGTATATACCTTTCTATTTTTACAAATGTGAACTAATCTTCACAATATTTCTTTGTGGAGAGCAGCTATCATTAACTCCTTTTATAATGTAAGGTTTATAAAAGAATACTAAAAGGGCCAAGGTAACTGTGGGGGAACTTGGTTTTCGTTGGTGTCCTTTTGCCCCATGAGCATAATTACCATTTATTTCTGGAAAAAAATGATAAAGTATGAAATGTAAAAATATATTCATAGGGAAAATAGGAGCACACATTTGAAGTGAAACTGTCCTGGGAATTCTGGTGACCTGATTATGTAGCTGCTGTCTAGGGAAAGATGAGCAAGTGAGATTGGGACCTTTCATCAGTCCCTTAGTTTTCTAATCAGTTAGTTGAGCCATTTTTAATTACATGTTTTAGAAACTTAATTCAAACTTAATTTACTGCAAATGATAAGTAAGTAATTTATTGAACTGCATTAAAAAAACATGAGCAGTTTTAGGTCAGTCGGGTTAAATTTAGGAATTCAAACATCACTTTCAGGATCCTCTCTCTCTTTACGCCTTTCTTTGTCTCTGTCTCCTCTCACACGTACACACTTTCTCACATGTACCCCATCTCCCCGTACTTGCCAATAGTAGCTAAAGGTTACATAATCTTGTATCTTTCACAAGGCCATCAGAAAAGCAATTTATCTTTTTTCATACATAGATAACACTCCTGGATTTTTGTTGTTTGGCTCAGCATAGAATCTCTGCAACACAGAACATAGTGCATAACCATCAACCCCTTGAATGAAAGAGATAATGGATATTATCCATCTTCACCTCAACTACATGCACTGAAGCTAGGGAAGGGAAACATCCTTTAAAAACCACCAGAAGAAGAGGGAGACGTGTGCAGCAAAATCTCCACCAGACTTGTGTCCACCAGCCCCTGAGGGTCAGGGTGGTGTCCTTGAGCAGCTACGACTCCGAAGAGGGAATCCGAACCCTGACAGGGTGCTGAGTGGACTGTGGAGAATTACAGAGGGTACAGCACTGAGATCTGTAACTCAGGGTTTTTACCTTCATACTTTTGAACTTGTCCCTCAAAAAGCACAGCCTCATTCTGAAACTGTCCCAAGCACCCTGGATGGTGCTGTGAGCTGCCCTAGAAATGGTGTTGAGAGCAGGCACCAGGTTCCAAGAGACGGTGGGGGGGGTGGCACCCCCGAGACAGGAGGAGCTATGCTGCCAGGGAGGTCCAAGGGCAGGACTGCCTGCCTTGCCAGTCAGAGACAAGCCCTGCAGGCAGGGGCAGCGGTGGGAGCCTGTGCCAGGTGACCTGCCAGGGACGATCACCAGAGCTGCAGCTCGGAAGCCACTTTGGGAGCAGAAGGAAAAAGCCTTTGCCCCCTTCCTTCCTACCCCCCGTCTAAACTGGGGTTTAGTTTTAAATCCTTTTACTCAGGGGGCAAAACCCACCACCACAACAGAGCATTTCTTGGTAGCTGGAGAGTCTGGTTCACAGGTGATCTACACGTGGCCTGTTGTGTACTCCTAGGGAATTAATACCTGCTTTTGGATAATAAGATACAAGATACCAGTAACTGATCTCAGAACTGCTGAACATTCTTTTGCAGAGTTGAGTTTCTTAAAGTTCTCCTTCATCTTTTATTTAGCCATCTTTAGTATACCATTATGGGGCTTCCCTGGTGGCTCAGTGGTAAAGATTTGTCTGCAATGCAAGAGCCCCAGGAGATTCAGGTTCTATCCTTGGGTCAGGAAGATCCCCTGGAGGAGGGCATGGCAACCTACTCCAGTATTCTTGCCAGGAGAATCCCACAGACAGAGGATCCTGGCGGGCCGTAGTCGATGGAGTCACAGAGTCGGACATGACTGAAGCAACTGAGCATGCATGCTGGCTGGCATTATACCATTACAAGTAAACCCAAGGGTCTGGCATAAGGCTAAGACCATTGTTATTTTTAAATACTATGCATTTTACTGATATCTAATTGATATATAGATACAGATCTCAGAAGACTATTTCTATGTATTGCACGCCACAAGAATCAAATTCATTCCTTTAATCACTCACTCAGTTACTATTTATGTATCCCCTTTCTGCAAAAGATGAAATAAAAAGAAAAATTTTAGCTTGTATTTCTGATCTGCTTGCCATCTAGTGGAGGAAAGAAGTATGTAAATAAATGTTTAGAAAGCAATTATAACAGGAATAGTTGCAGAACATTATCTGGAGAAGTCCAAGAGAAAAAGCTGCCTTTGCCAGAAGGATTTGAGTAAAGCTTTACTGAAGATTTTATCTGATCTACATGATGAGAAAGTGTGAAAGTTGCTCAATCATGTCTGACTCATTGTGACCTCATGGACCACAGCACGACAGGCCTCCCTGTCTGTCCATCACCAAATCCTGGAGTTTACTCAAATTCTTGTCCATTGAGTTGGTGATGTCATCCAACCATCTCATCCTCTGTCATCCCCTTTTCAGATGGGTCAGTTCTTTGCATCAGGTGGCCAAAGTATTGAGTTTCAGTTTCAGCATCAGTCCTTCCAATGAATATTCAGGACTGATTTCCTTTAGGATGGACGGGTTGGATCTCCTTGCAGTCCAAGGGACTCTCAAGAGTCTTCTCCAACACCACAGTTCAAAAGCATCAATTCTTTGGTGCTCAGCTTTCTTTATAGTTCAATTCTCACATCCATACATGACTACTGGAAAAACCATAGCCTTCACTAGATGGACCTTTGTCGGCAAAGTAATGTCTCTACTTTTTAATATGCTGTCTAGGCTGGTCATAACTTTTCTTCCCAGGAGTAAGCATCTTTTAATTTCATGGCTGCAGTCACCATCTGCAGTGATTTTGGAGAAAAAAACCAATAAAGTCTGTAATTTTTCATTATTTTCCCATCTATTTGCCATGAAGTGATGGGACCAGATGCCATGATCTTAGTTTTCTGAATGTTGAGCTTTAAGACATCTTTTCCACTCTCCTCTTTTAGTTTCATCAAGAGGTTCTTTAGTTCTTCTTCACTTTCTGCCATAAGGGTGGTGTCATCTGCATATCTGAGGTTATTGGTATTTCTCCCGGCAATCTTGATTCCAGCTTGTGCTTCATCCAGCCTGGCATTTCTCATGATGTACTCCACATATAAGTTAAATAAGCAGGGTGACAATATACAGCCTTGACTTACTTCTTTCCCAATTTGGAACCAGTCTGTTGTTCCATGTCCAGTTTTAACTGTTGCTCCCTGAACTTCATATACATTTCTCAGGAGGCAGTTCAGGTGGTCTGGTATTCCCATATCTTGAAGAATTATCTACAGTTTATTGTGATCCACACAGTCAAAGGCTTTGGGGTAGTCAATAAAGCAGAAGTAGATGTCTTTCTGGAACTCTCTTGCTTTTTCCATGATCCAACAGATATTGGCAATTTGATCTCTGGTTCCTCTGCCTTTTCTAAATCCAGCTTGAACATCTGGAAGTTCACGGTTCACGTACTGTTGAAGCCTGGCTTGGAGAATTTTGAGCATTCTTTGCTAGTGTGTGAGATGAGTGCAATTGTTTGAGCATTCTTTGGCATTGCCTTTCTTTGGGATTGGAATGACAACTGACCTTTTCCAGTCCTGTGGCTACTGGTGAGTTTTCCAAATTTGCTGGCATATTGAGTGCAACACTTTCACAGCATCATCTTTGAGGATTTAAAATAGCTCAACTGGAATTCCATCACCTCCACTAGCTTTGTTCATAGTGATGCTTCCTAAGGCCCACTTGACTTCGTATTCCAGGATGTCTGGTTCTAGGTGAGTGATCACACCATCATGATTATCTGGGTGGTAAAGATCTTTTTTGTATAGTTCTTCTGTGTATGGTAATCACATTTCAAAGTGAAATATGAAATAATATTTCAGAGCATCACCTAGGAAATTATGGTTGTGTATTTTACAAATTAAATGAAGAAATAAGGCTACTAGGTCTTAAAACTGTGCAGGTTAAATGCTAGATGAATGTTTTGGAAAATATATTTAATGGATTAAAAAAATATTTCAAATGCTTGATATGTACTTCATAAATACGTAGTTTTCTCCCAAAGTTTGATATGATCTATTCCTAGATAATGTGAATTAAAATTAGCAAATTGTAAGTTAGTTTATGTTTACTTTTGTAGCCTCTGTTCCTTCTCACTCACTATTATTTTCCTTGCTTTATTCTCCAGAACTTTATGGCAAGCAGGAGAAGCAAGGTTCCATTGCCTAATTGTTATCATTTAAGAAATTGTTACTAAGTAAATAACGTTTTCACCTCATTTGCTGAAAGTTATTATGTCATAGGCATTATACTATGTAATGTACAGATATTAAATTATTAATTCTCTTTACATGCTTTCCTGGTGGTGCAGTGGTAAAGAATCTGCTTATGAATGCAGGAGATGCACGAAATGCAAGTTCAATGCCTGGGTCAGGAAGATCCCCTGGAGCAGGAAATGGCACCCACTCCAGTGTTCTTGCCTGGGAAATCCCATGGACAAAGAAGCCTGGTGGACTACAGTCAAATGAGTCAGACAGGACTTAGAGATTAAACAACAGGAACAACAGAAGTGTCATGAGTAAGGTAGCATTAATGACCTATTTTTTTAGTAAAGAGACTGAAGTTCATCGACTTTAATGAAGGACCACATAGCTAGTCTGGGGTGGCATCACCACCCTAACCAGGCTAATTTCAGGTGATTTAAACACTGCAAGTCAAGGAATTGGAAGTTGTAGAGCAACCTGCTCTGAGACTATTTGCTTTGCCTTTCTGTGCTTCTGCTCGTGGTGGAGCCCCCAGACTCGCCTCAACACGCTGAAAGACCCCAGAGATCTCAGGGACCCGCGCCGGCCACAGAAGCGCAGTCCCGAACCCACACATCAGTTCTGAGCACCGCGCACCCCCGGATGGACCCGGCCGAGGCTGATGCAGTGACAGGCAGGCTCAGGGCCAGTTTGCTGTGCTGTCTGCGGGGCCATTCGCAGGACGGCTGAGTCGGAGGACTCTGTTCTCAGACGACCAAGGCCGAAGGCATGGTCTCAAAGAACTTCTGACTGGACAGGGTCACAGACGTGGAGTATTCATCATAAATAAACTGAAAACCACAAAACAAAACAGAATATTTGTTTTGCAATGACTATTTTAATACTTTTTAGCGTAAGAAGAATGTTCTCCCAAACGTTTTTCCCAGTTCATAAGATGCTGCAGTTTCATGATAAGTTTTCATGCTTATTTTCCCCAAACATCTAAAGACATAACTAAAACTAATGTCACGCAAAAGTATTTTTAGTGAATCACAAATCAGCATAGATCCCAGATAACCAAATACTAATCCATCCTTCCCGGAGAAGGCAATGGCACCCCACTCCAGTACTCTTGCCTGGAAAATCCCATGGATGGAGGAGCCTGGTAGGCTGCAGTCCACGGGGTCGAGAAGAGTCAGACACGACTGAGTGACTTCACTTTCACTTTTCACTTTCATGCATTGGAGAAGGAAATGGCAACCCACTCCAGTGTTCTTGCCTGGAGAATCCCAGGGGATGGGGGAGCCTGGTGGGCTGCCGTCTATGGGGTCGCACAGAATTGGACACAACTGAAGCGACTTAGCAGCAGCAGCAGCAACCCATCCTTCCATAGATTGAGTGTATTCCTGAATATGGAAGCCAGGGCATCTTGGTTGTTTATAAGCCTTTTTCAGAAGCTTTTCATTTCTTCTAAATGATCTGTATATATGAGCCCCAAATGATCCTTCTAAAACACTAAAGAAACTGTGAAAACATAATTTCACCTCACTCCTAAGAACCTTTATTAACACGCAGTAAGATTAAACACCCTATGAACTCACTTACATGTGGAATCTTTAAAAAGCCCCAGACTCTTGAAAGATCAGATTTGTGGTTACCAGTGAGAAGTGGACTATTTCCTGCCATATCAGTAAACAGAGGATATCACAGTCATGTGAGCTGGTGAGCCCAGAGGAAACTCAGGATATGAAAACACAGGATCCCGGCCTCGGATAGGTGATAAGCATCTTGAAGGAATGGTTTCAGTGAGCCAGAGTCCTGCGTGTTCCCACACAAAGAAAAGTGCTAAATTCCTTAACGTGAGATATCTGAATTTCTTTAATTCACAGTAACCTTTTGATGTTCAGACTACGTCCTTTGTTGCAAAACTTCCCTGTGACCTGCCTCCTCCCCTCGCCCCCTCAGAGCAGTTCTCTCGGGTCACCTGGGATGCTGCCCCTGGGCTTTAAGTCCTAAAATTCCCACTGAATAACACGTAACTCTCAGCTTTTAGGTTGTGAATATTTTCTGAGTCCACACCAGCGATGGGGAGTGGAGGGAGGGAGCACTGCGTGAGAGTGATAAAATGTACAACCTTCTCCTTTACAAGCAGCAGGGATGTGATGTGACTGTCAGTCACTCTGCTGTAGGGTCCACTTCAGAGTTCAGAGAGTGGGTGCTAAGAGCTTTTATCACAAGGAAAAAACATTTTTCTTCATTTTTATATCTATGAGAAATGATGGAAGCTAACTAAACATATTCTGGTAATTATTTCATGATATATGTAATATATTGTGTTATACACTTTAAACTTAAAAGAGCTGTATATACATTATATCTTGAGAGCGGTGGGAAAAAAATTAAACACAGTTTTTAATCAAGCCTCTGATACATAAAGAGTTGATGGGAGATCTGACAATTAGGTACTGGGTTATACGTAATACGACAGTTTATCTGGTTTAATATAACACAAGTGATGTAACAGCTGGTAGCTCTCATTACACCTCCAACTCTTATATTGGGTGTTGCAACCTAAAGCTAAACTCTTGAATGTTCCCCTGCTTCCTTATTTAGCTGGGCGCCACCAACTGTTGGATAGAAACAGTAAACAGAGGCCACAGAGTCTGATGGGAAGAGCTCTGGGAGGAGAGCTATGAGAGGTGAGGTCCAGGTCAGGTCTGGCTGACTTGTTGTACAACATTGGACAGACAGCAGGCCTGTCTGTACCTCAGTCCAGTTAGTTCAGTCACTCAGTCGTGTCCAGCTCTTTGCGACCCCATGGACTGCAGCACGCCAGGCCTCCCTGTCCATCACTAACTTCCGGAGTCCACCCAGACCCATGTCCATTGAGTTGTGACTCCATCCAACCATTTCATTCTCTGTCCACCCTTCCTCCTCCCATCTTCAATCTTTCCCAGCATCAGAATCTTTTCCAATGAGTCAGCTCTTCGCATCAGGTGGCCAAAGCATTGGAGTTTCAGCTTTAACATCAGTCCTACCAATGAATACCCAGGTCTGATCTCCTTTAGAATGGACTGATTGAATCTCCTTGCAGTCCAAGGGACTCACAAGAGTCTTCTCCAACACAACAGTTCAAAATCATCAATTATTTGGCTCTCAGCTTTCTTTATAGTCCAACTCTCACATCCATACATGACCACTGGAAAAACCATAGCCTTGACAAGACAGACCTACCAGGTTCCAAATCTGTAAAGGAGAACTGATGACCCTGCCATCTCTGCTTCTAACAAGGGTGAGATTGAAGCTTGGTGCTTAATGTGAAAAGACGCTGTAGTTATAAGATACTAGCTTTTTTCTTTTCTTGAATAGCCATGCTGCTGCTGCTGCTAAGTCGCTTCAGTCGTGTCCGACTCTGTGCGACCCCATAGACAGCAGCCCACCAGGCTCCCCCATCCCTGGGATTCTCCAGGAAAGAACACTGGAGTGGGTTACCATTTCCTTCTCCAAAGCATGAAAGTGAAAAGTAAAAGTGAAGTCGCTCAGTCGTGCCCGACTCTTAGCGACCCCATGGACTGCAGCCCACCAGGCTCCTCCATCCATGGGATTTTCCAGGCAAAAGTACTGGAGTAGGGTGCCATTGACTTTTCCATGATTAGCCATGAATGACTTCATTTTATCCTTCTTTCTTGATCAGTGAATACTCTCCATCAAGGTACTGCAAAATCACTAACTAAAAATATGAGTTAGTTATTGCTATGTAACAAACCATCACAAAGCTTAGCAGTTGGACAAAATCACCCCCATTATTATCTCACATAATTTCTGAGTGTCGGGCATTGGGGAGCAGCTTACCTGGCGGTTCTGGCTCAGGATGTCTTGGGAAGCCACAGAGGCTGGCTCTCAGACAGGGCTGCATGCATGACAGTGTTTGGCCAGAGTTAAAGGATCTAGTTCCAGATTCTCTCACATGGTCGTTAGTAGGCCCTGGATCCTTTGCAGCTGCTGACCAGATAACACAATTTCTCAGTATAAGGTCCTTTCCCCTCCATGGCCTTACGGTACGGCAGCTGGCTTCCCCTAGCTGGAGTGGGAGAGACTTATTTCATTAGCGTAAGACCCTCCGAGGCAATCCATGTTGCAAATGACAAAATTCCATTCTTTTTTTATGGCTCAGTACTATTTTGCTGTGTATATATATTTTTTAATTTTATTTAATTTTTAAACTTTACATAATTGTATTAGTTTTGCCAAATATCAAAATGAATCCACCACAGGTATACATGTGTTCCCCATCCTCAACCCTCCTCCCTCCTCCCTCCCCATACCATCCCTCTGGGTCGTCCCACTGCACTAGCCCCAAGCATCCAGTATCGTGCATCGAACCTAGACTGGCATCTCGTTTCATACATGATATTTTACATGCTTCAATGCCATTCTCCCAAATCTTCCCACCCTCTCCCTCTCCCACAGAGTCCATAAGACTGTTCTATATATCACTGTCTCTTTTGCTCTCGTTCACAGGGTTATTGTTACCATCTTTCTAAATTCCATATATATGCGTTAGTATACTGTATTGGTGTTTCTCCTTCTGGCTTACTTCACTCTGTATAATAGGCTCCAGTTTCATCCACCTCATTAGAACGGATTCAAATGTATTCTTTTTAATGGCTGAGTAATACTCCATTGTGTATATGTACCACAGCTTTCTTATCCATTCATCTGCTGATGGACATCTAGGTTGCTTCCATGTCCTGGCTATTATAAACAGTGCTGTGATGAACATTGGGGTACACGTGTCTCTTTCCCTTCTGGTTTCCTCAGTGTGTATGCCTAGCAGTGGGATTGCTGGATCATAAGGCAGTTCTATTTCCAGTTTTTTAAGGAATCTCCACACTGTTCTCCATAGTGGCTGTACTAGTTTGCATTCCCACCAACAGTGTAAGAGGGTTCCCTTTTCTCCACACCCTCTCCAGCATTTATTATTTGTAGACTTTTGGATCGCAGCCATTCTGACTGGGGTGAAATGGTACCTCATTGTTGTTTTGATTTGCATTTCTCTGATAATGAGTGATGTTGAGCAGCTTTTCATGTGTTTGTTAGCCATCTGTATGTCTTCTTTGGAGAAATGTCTATTTAGTTCTTTGGCCCATTTTTTGATTGGGTCATTTATTTTTCTGGAGTTGAGCTGTAGGAGTTGCTTGTATATTTTTGAGATTAGTTGTTTGTCAGTTGCTTCCTTTGCTGTTATTTTCTCCCATTCTGAAGGCTGCCTTTTCACCTTGCTAATAGTTTCCTTTGAGGTGCAGAAGCTTTTAAGGTTAATTAGGTCCCATTTGTTTATTTTTGCTTTTATTTCCAATATTCTGGGAGGTGGGTCATAGAGGATCCTGCTGTGATGTATGTCAGAGAGTGTTTTGCCTATGTTCTCCTCTAGGAGTTTTATAGTTTCTGGTCTTACGTTTAGATCTTTAATCCATTTTGAGTTTATTTTTGTGTATGGTGTTAGAAAGTGGTCTAGTTTCATTCTTTTACAAGTGGTTGACCAGATTTCCCAGCACCATTTGTTAAAGAGATTGTCTTTAATCCATTGTATATTCTTGCCTCCTTTGTCAAAGATAAGGTGTTCATATGTGCGTGGATTTATCTCTGGGCTTTCTATTTTGTTCCATTGATCTATATTTCTGTCTTTGTGCCAGTACCATACTGTCTTGATAACTGTGGCTTTGTAGTAGAGCCTGAAGTCAGGTAGGTTGATTCCTCCAGTTCCATTCTTCTTTCTCAGGATCGCTTTGGCTATTCGAGGTTTTTTGTATTTCCATACAAATTGTGAAATTATTTGTTCTAGCTCTGTGAAGAATACTGTTGGTAGCTTGATAGGGATTGCATTGAATCTATAAATTGCTTTGGGTAGTATACTCATTTTCACTATATTGATTCTTCCAATCCATGAACATGGTATATTTCTCCATCTATTAGAGTCCTCTTTGATTTCTTTCACCAGTGTTTTGTAGTTTTCTATATATAGGTCTTTAGTTTCTTTAGGTAGATATATTCCCAAGTATTTTATTCTTTCTGTTGCAATGGTGAATGGAATTGTTTCCTTAATTTCTCTTTCTGTTTCCTCATTATTAGTGTATAGGAATGCAAGGGATTTCTGTGTGTTGATTTTATATCCTGCAACTTTACTATAGTCATTGATTAGTTCTAGTAATTTTCTGGTGGAGTCTTTAGGGTTTTCTATGTAGAGGATCATGTCATCTGCAAATAGTGAGAGTTTTACTTCTTCTTTTCCAATTTGGATTCCTTTTATTTCTTTTTCTGCTCTGATTGCTGTGGCCAAAACTTCCAAAACTATGTTGAATAGTAATGGTGAAAGTGGGCACCCTTGTCTTGTTCCTGACTTTAGAGGAAATGCTTTCAAAATTTCACCATTGAGGATAATGTTTGCTGTGGGTTTGTCATATATAGCTTTTATTATGTTGAGGTATGTTCCTTCTATTCCTGCTTTCTGGAGAGTTTTTATCATAAATGGGTGTTGAATTTTGTCAATGGCTTTCTCTGCATCTATTGAGATAATCATATGGTTTTTATTTTTCAATTTGTTAATGTGGTGTATTACATTGATTGATTTGCGGATATTGAAGAATCCTTGCATCCCTGGGATAAAGCCCACTTGGTCATGGTGTATGATCTTTTTAATGTGTTGTTGGATTCTGATTGCTAGAATTTTGTTAAGGATTTTTGCATCTATGTTCATTGGTGTTATTGGCCTGTAGTTTTCTTTTTTTGTGGGATCTTTGTCAGGTTTTGGTATTAGGGTGATGGTGGCCTCATAGAATGAGTTTGGAAGTTTACCTTTCTCTGCAATTTTCTGGAAGAGATTGAGCAGGATAGGTGTTAGCTCTTCTCTAAATTTTTGGTAGAATTCAGCTGTGAAGCCGTCTGGACCTGGGCTTTTGTTTGCCGGAAGATTTTTGATTACAGTTTCAATTTCCGTGCTTGTGATGGGTCTGTTAAGATTTTCTATTTCTTCCTGGTCCAGTTTTGGAAAGTTGTACTTTTCTAAGAATTTGTCCATTTCTTCCACGTTGTCCATTTTATTGGCATATAATTGTTGATAGTAGTCTCTTATGATCCTTTGTATTTCTGTGTTGTCTATTGTGATCTCTCCCTTTTCATTTCTAATTTTATTGATTTGATTTTTCTCCCTTTGTTTCTTGATGAGTCTGGCTAATGGTTTGTCAATTTTATTTATCCTTTCAAAGAACCAGCTTTTGGTTTTGTTGATTTTTGCTATGGTCTCTTTTGTTTCTTTTGCATTTATTTCTGCTCTAATTTTTAAGATTTCTTTCCTTCTACTAACCCTGGGTTCTTCATTTCTTCCTTTTCTAGTTGCTTTAGGTGTAGAGTTAGGTTATTTATTTGACTTTTTTCTTATTTCTTGAGGTGTGCCTGTATTGCTATGAACTTTCCCCTTAGGACTGCTTTTACCGTGTCCCACAGGTTTTGGGTTGTTGTGTTTTCATTTTCATTCGTTTCTATGCAAATTTTGATTTCTTCTGTGATTTGTTGGTTATTCAGCAGCATGTTGTTCAGCCTTCATATGTTGGAATTTTTAATAGTTTTTCTCCTGTAATTGAGATCTAATCTTACTGCATTGTGGTCAGAAAAGATGCTTGGAATTTCTATTTTTTTGAATTTACCAAGGCTAGCTTTATGGCCCAGGATGTGATCTATCCTGGAGAAGGTTCCATGTGTGCTTGAGAAAAAGGTGAAATTCATTGTTTTGGGATGAAATGTCCTATAGATATCAATTAGGTCTAACTGGTCTATTGTATCATTTAAAGTTTGTATTTCCTTGTTAATTTTCTGTTTAGTTGATCTATCCATAGGTGTGAGTGGGGTATTAAAGTCTCCCACTATTATTGTGTTATTGTTAATTTCTCCTTTCATACTTGTTAGTATTTGTCTTACATACTGCGGTGCTCCCGTGTTGGGTGCATATATATTTATAATTGTTATATCTTCTTCTTGGATTGATCCTTTGATCATTATGTAGTGACATTCTTTGTCTCTTTTCACAGACTTTGTTTTAAAGTTTATTTTATCTGATATGAGTATTGCTGCTCCTGCTTTCTTTTGGTCCCTATTTGCATGGAAAATCTTTTTCCAGCCCTTCACTTTCAGTCTGTATGTGTCCCCTGTTTTGAGGTGGGTCTCTTGTAGACAACTTATGTAGGGGTCTTGTTTTTGTATCCATTCAGCCAGTCTTTGTCTTTTGGTTGGGGCATTCAACCCATTTATGTTTAAGGTAATTATTGATAAGTATGATCCCGTTGCCATTTACTTTATTGTTTTGGGTTCGAATTTATATACCGTTTTTGTGTTTCCTGTCTAGAGAATATCCTTTAGTTTTTGTTGGAGCGCTGGTTTAGTGGTGCAGAATTCTCTCAGCTTTTGCTTGTCTGAAAAGTTTTTGATTTCTCCTTCATACTTGAATGAAATCCTTGCTGGGTACAATAATCTGGGCTGTAGGTTATTTTCTTTCATCATTTTAAGTATGTCTTGCCATTCCCTCCTGGCTTGAAGAGTTTCTATTGAAAGATCAGCTGTTATCCTTATGGGAATTCCCTTGTGTGTTATTTGTTGTTTTTCCCTTGCTGCTTTTAATATTTGTTCTTTGTGTTTGATCTTTGTTAATTTGATTAATATGTGTCTTGGGGTGTTTCGCCTTGGGTTTATCCTGTTTGGGACTCTCTGGGTTTCTTGGACTTGGGTGGTTATTTCCTTCCCCATTTTAGGGAAGTTTTCAACTATTATCTCCTCAAGTATTTTCTCATGGTCTTTCTTTTTGTCTTCTTCTTCTGGAACCCCTATGATTCGAATGTTGTAGCATTTAATATTGTCCTGAATGTCTCTGAGATTGTCCTCATTTCTTTTAATTCGTTTTTCTTTTATCCTCTCTGATTCATTTATTTCTACCATTCTATCTTCTAATTCACTAATCCTGTCTTCTGCCTCTGTTATTCTACTATTTGTTGCCTCCAGAGTGTTTTTAATTTCATTTATTGCATTATTCATTATATATTGACTCTTTTTTATTTCTTCTATGTCCTTGTTAAACCTTTCTTGCATCTTCTCAATCCTTGTCTCCAGGCTATTTATCTGTGATTCCATTTTAATTTCAAGATTTTGGATCAATTTCACTATCATTATTCGGAATTCTTTATCAGGTAGATTCCCTATCTCTTCCTCTTTTGTTTGGTTTGGTGGGCATTTATCCTGTTCCTTTGTCTGCTGGGTATTCCTCTGTCTCTTCATTTTGTTTAAATTGCTGAGTTTGGGGTGTCCTTTCTGTATTCTGGCAGTTTATGGAGTTCTCTTTATTGTGGCTTTTCCTCACTGTGTGTGGGTTTGTACAGGTGGCTTGTCAAGGTTTCCTGGTTAGGGAAGCTTGTGTCGGTGTTCTGGTGGGTGGAGCTGTATTTCTTCTCTCTGGAGTGCAATGAAATGTCCAGTAATGAGTTATGAGATGTCTATGGTTTTGGGGTGACTTTGGGCAGCCTGTATCTTGGAGCTCAGGGCTGTGTTCCTTGTTGGTGGAGAGTTTGCTTGGTATGTCTTGCCCTGGAACTTGTTGGCCCTTGTGTGGTGCTTGGTTTCAGTGTTGGTATGGAGGCGTTTGATGAGCTCCTGTCTATTAATGTTCCTTGGAGTCAGGAGTTCCCTGGGGTCAGGGTTTGGACTTAAGCCTCCTGCTTCTGGTTATTGGTCTTATTTTTACAGTAGTTTCAAAACTTCTCCTTCTATACAGCACCATTGATAAAACATCTACATTAAAGATGAAAAGTTTCTCTACGATGAGGGTCACTCAGAGAGGTTCACAGCGTTACATGGAGAAGAGAAGAGGGAGGAGGGAGTTAGAGGTCACCCAAATGAGATGAGGTGGAATCAATAGTGGAGAGAGTGGGCTAGCCAGTAGTCACTTCCTTATGTGCACTCCACAACTGGACCACTCAGAGATGTTCACGGAGTTATACAGAGAAGAGAAGAAGGAGGAAGGAGACAGAGGTGGCCAGAAGGATGGGGGGAATGAAAAGGAGGGAGACAGATCCAGCCAGTAATCAGTTCCCTAAGTGTTCTCCACCATCTGGAACACACAGGAACTCACAGAGTTGGGTAGAGTAGAGAGGGGTTAGGGAGGAGACACAGGCGACCTGGTGGAGAAAAAGGAGAGTCCAAAGGGAGGGAGAGCAGTCAAGTCAGTAATCTCGCTCCCTAGTGAAAAATGCGTCCTGAGGATTGGGTTCTTAAAGGTACAAAATTGGTAACAAATACATAAAAGCAAAAATTAAAAATCTAGAGTAGAGTTTGGAATTTCAAAAATACGATGTTAAAGAAAAGAAGAAGGGAAAGAAAGAGAGAAAAAACGAACAAAGAAAAACAAACAAGGTCGCGAAAATTATAAAGAAAATACAGGTACAAAATTGATAACTAATACCAAAAAGCAAAAATTAAAAATCTAGAGTAGAGTTTGGAATTTCAAAAATACAATGTTAAAAAAAAAAGGAAGAAGAGACATAAAGAGAGAAAACAAACAAACAAACAAAAACAAACAATGTCACAAAAATTATAAAGAAAATACAGGTACAAAATTAATATCAAATACCAAAAAGCATAAATTAAAAATCTAGAGTACAGTTTGGAATTTCAGATATACAATGTTATATAAAAGAAGAAGAGAACGAAACAGAAAAAAAAAAGTCACAGAAATTATAAAAAAACGATAGGTACAAAATTGATAATATATACCAAAAAGCTAAAATTAAAAAACTAGAGTACAGTTTGGAATTTCAAAAATACAATGTTAAAGAAAAGAAGAAAAAAAAACAAGGTCAAGAAATTATAAAATATATATATATGGAGTTTGCTGAAGAAGAAAAAAAATAGGATCTTTTTTTTTTTTTTGCAAAGTAATAGGTTATAAAAGTGAAAATTAAAGGAACAATAGAGGACTTAAAATTTTTTTTTTCTAAAAATTAAAAAAAAAAAGAAAGAAAGAAAGAATGATCATAAAAATAGTAAAAATATATCTAGGACTTTTTCTGGTTTTATTGTGAGTATTGTGGGTTCAGTTCATTTTTGGCTAGTTCCTTGGTCAGACTTATATTTCTCAAGATCTATAGACCCCTTCCTATGTAGTCCGTAGTAACCACAGGGTTTTAATCTATTGCCTGTAGCTTCCAAGGCGTTTCCCTCTGTTATAACTTCTTCTGTTTGCTGGTCTCTTCAGTGTCTGGTTACCGCCCTGACACAAAGGGCACGGTGGGGGAAACTTTTTTTTTTTTTTAGGCTCACTTGTTCAGTCACGCTGTTGGGGGGGAGGGAGGGATGCTGCAAACAAATAACACTGGCGTGCGCTCGCAGTGCCTCAGCTACACTGGGTCTGCCCCCGCTCACGGCGCGTGTAGCCTTCCTGCCCACACTGCTCGGGCTCTAGGTTGTTCCGCCGGGAACAATCCGAGGCCGGCCCTGGGCTGCATGTACCTCCCAGGTCCAAGCTGCTCAGGTTCAGGCACTCGGGTAGTCCTCAGAGGCGCAGACTCAGTTGGGCCTGCATTTTGTGCTCTTCCCAGGTCCGAGCAGCTCAGGTGATGAGGTGTTTGATGAGCGCCAATGCTGCGACTTATCGCCTCCCCGCCACTCGGTTATCTGGGTGTAAAACTGGCGCACCTTCTCAGGCAAATGTTGACCGTCCAGACCCCCAAGAAGTTTTAGTTAGCAAAGAAGCCTGCTTACAGTTTTATAGATAATGTCTCTCTGGGGCTGCGATTGCCCCCATCCAGCTCTGGCTGCCTGTCACCGGAGGGGGAAGGTCTGCAGCCGGCTATCTCTGTTCAGTCCTTTGTTCGTGCGCGGGCCTGGCAGTGTCTTAGGTTGGGGCTTGCTTTTCGCGTGGTAGATATCCCACAGTCTGGTTTGCTAGCCCAAATTATTTCGCTCAGATAGTGCTCAGGGTATTCAGGCCAGATTCTTACTGTGAGCGATGCAGCCCGCTCCGCGCCTCCCTGCCCAGCCCCCGCTTGCTAATGGCGTGTGCAGGCGTCTGTGCTGCTTCTCTGCTGGGGGAGTTACCGTAGGGCTCGCAATCTGCGAGTTTTAATTGTTTATTTATTTTTTCTCCCTGTTATGTTGCCCTCTGTGCTTCCAAAGCTCAGCACAGATTCGGCAGTGAGAAGGTTTCCTGGTGTTTGGAAACTTCTCTCTTTTTAAGACTCCCTTCCCGGGACGGAGCTTCGTCCCTCCCTCTTTTGTCTCTTTTTTTTTCTTTTATATTTTTTCCTACCTCCTTTCGAAGAATTGGGTTGCTTTTCTGGGTGCCTGATGTTCTCTGCCGGCATTCAGTAGTTGTTTTGTGGAATTTACTCGACGTTTAAATGCTCTTTTGATGAATTTGTAGGGGAGAAAGTGTTCTCCCCATCCTACTCCTCCGCCATCTTGGCTCCTCCCTCTGCTGTGTATATTTTTAAAGCTTCTTTATCTGTTCATCTGTTGATGGGCACTTGGGTTGTTTCCATATCTTGGCAATTGTCAACAATGCTGCTGTCAACATTGATGTGCATGTATATTTTTGAATTATTGTTTTCATTTTCTTCAGATATATACCCAGGAGTAAAATTTCTGAGTCATACATAGTTTTATTTTCAGATTTTTGAAAAATTGCTATATGATTTTCCACAGTGGCTGCATCAATGGGCATTCCCACCAACAGTATACAAACTTCCCTTTTTCCTAAGTCCTCCCCAACATTTGTTATTTGTATTCTTTTTGATAACAGCCATTCTGACAGGTGTGAGGTGATATTTCACTGTGGTTTTAATTTGTGTTTCCCTGATAATTAGTCATTTTGAGCATTTTTTCATGTACCTGTTGGCCATATGTATGTCTTCTTTGAAAAAAATGTCTATTCAACTCTTCTGTCCATTTTTAATTGAGCTATTTGTATTTTTGATGCTGAGTTATACTAGCTGTATGTATATTTTTGATATTGACACTGTATCGATTGGATCATTAGCAAATATCTTCCATTCAGGGTTGTCTTTTCATTTCCTTGGTGGTTTCTTTGGCTGTGCAAAAGCTTTTAAAATCTAATTAGATCTCAGTGTGATTCTGATACATTTCCTTACCAAAAACATCTGATTATTCTTAGTCTGTTCCAACAGCTTAAGCTCTGACAGTGAAATTAACGTTAACTTTGGAAGAAACAACAAAAGTATCTATCCACTGGCATGGTATTTTTTTGTCATCTCTCAGTAGGGCATGTTTATGACACCTCATAGATTTGTAACAGAACGTATCTCTGATTAAATATTTTTCTTCTCATTTCTTTGAAAATTGAATAATCCATAGAGAAGCTTACTTTGTTTATACAATTATATGCGTTATTTATTACTTCCCAGCTCTGTTGGACCTTATCTCAAGTTCTAAATAGCAGGGCAACCAAGAGGAAATTGAAATTTCTATTTGATACAAGTTTTTATGTTCTGTATTTATATGAAACAAAACAAAGTTTTTATTTTAAGAGTTGACAGCAGCTTGAGGTAAGAACTATCTTTGGGAAAAATATCCTCATAAGTCACTTATACATCAAAGAAGATTACTGTATAGATAGAGATATGGTATAGATATCATTGATATATATAGATATATGAATATTGGTATGTAATTTATATATGTTGAATTCAGAAATTCTCTGTTGGAATTGTCTCTTTTTTAAAAAATTGAAGTGTTGATTTACAATATGTAAGTTTGATTTACATCAACCTTACAATATGTAATAACCTTACAATATGTAACCTTACAATATGTAAGTTTCTGGTGTACAGCAAAGTGATTACTTATAGGTTATTTCAAGATATTGACTATAGTTCCCTGTGTTATATAGTAGGATCTTGCTGTTTTATACATAGTAGTTTGTATCTGGAGAAGGCAATGGCACCCCACTCCAGTACTCTTGCCTGGAAAATCCCATGGACGGAGGAGCCTGGTAGGCTGTAGTCCAGGCAGTCGTGAAAAGTTGGAAACGACGGAGTGACTTCACTTTCCCTTTTCATTTTCATGCATTGGAGTAGGAAATGGCAACCCACTCCAGTGTTCTTGCCTGGAGAATCCCAGGGATGGAGGAGCCTGGTGGGCTGCCATCTATGGGGTCGCACAGAGTCGGACTGAAGCAACTTAACAGCAGCAGCAGCAGCAGCATATCTTGACTATTGTTAATAGTACTGCAATGAAATTGGGTTGTATGTGTCTTTTTGAATTATAGTTTTCTCCAGATATATGCCCAGAAGTGGAATTGTAGGTAACTCTTTTATTTTTAGTTTTTTAAGTAACCTCCATACTATTCTCCACAGTGGCTGTACCAATTTACATTCCCACTAACAGTGTAAGGGGGCTTCCCAGGTAGCTCAGCTGGTAAAGAATCCACCTGTAATGCAGTAGACCCTGGTTCAGTTCCTGGGTCAGGAGGATGTTCTGGAGAAGGCTACCCACTCCAGTTTTCTTGGGCTTCCCTGGTGGCTCTGTTGGTAAAGAATCCACCTGCAATGTGGGAGCCCTGAGTTTGGTCTCTGCATTGGGAAGATCCCCCTGGGGGAGAGCCTGGCAACCCACTCCAGTATTCTTACCTGGAGAATTCCATGGACAGAGGAGCCTGGCGGGCTACAGTCCATGGGGTCACAAAGAGTCAGACATGACTGAGCAATTAAGCACACAACAGTGTAAGAGGGCTCCCTTCTGTTGGACTTCTTATAAAACACTTTATAGATAATTCTTGAGAAACTTAATAGATATTTCTTTCTGCAGAAGCTGGCTATAGATAAAGAAATAAAGACCGAGTTGATTATTTCCTTCCCTCTAATCATTAATTAGAACCAGGTAATGCCCTTCAATTTCCCAATTTCCAGGGAGATGCTTGAGAAGCAGTGAAAATATCAAGACTGTTCCCATGTGAGCCTTCCCGGAGGAGGCAGGACAGGAAATTGGCTCAGTACCTAGAGGCACCCACAGCCAGCCTGGAGACATAGAGCAGGTAGAGCTTGGGCTCTTTGTGAAACAGCTGAAGAGGCATATCTCAAATCATCGTAACAGCAAGCAGTTTCTCTTTTTCTACTTCTGCATGTTCATTCTCCTTTCCTTTCACAACTGAGCTGTTATAATAATATATGTGAAAATCAGATGGAGTACTTTATCATTCTTTTTTTTACAGCTGTATAGAGGTCATAAAGACATGCCATAGTTTACTCAAGCACGTTCCTTGGTAAAAGCATTTAGTGACTTTTAATATAATTATCAACAAGCAATCATTGTGACAGAAGTATCTTTGCAGGAAATTACTAAAGATGGGATTGCTGAGCTACATAGTAAATATATATTTAGTTTTTTGTTAGGTATTGCCAAATTCTCCTCCAAAACAGGTGCAACCATTTTATTTCCACCAGAAATGCATGAGAGTGTCTGTTTCTGCAGTATTTAGCTAAAAGATGTTGTCACCCTTTTTAATATTCTTCATGTTTGGGAAATGTATCTTAGTGTGATTTTTCAAAAACTTTTTTTGGAGGTTCTTTGTAATAAGAGTTTATTTATTTATTATTAGAATATAATTGCTTTACAATGTTGTGCTAGTTTCTGCTGTACAGCAATGTGAATCAGCCATGTATACATATATGTACAAATATGCCCAGTAGTGGAATTGCTGAATGATATGGTAGTTCTGTGTTTCATTTTTTAAGGAACTTCTGTTCTCCACAATAGCTGTACCAATTTACATTCCCACCAACAGTTTAAGAGGGTTCCCTTTTCTCCACACCCTTTCCAGCATTTGTTATTTATAAATTCTTTTAAATAAATATTTATTATTTAAATATTTAGTTAAAATATTTATTTTATTTATTTATCTTAGTTGCAGCATGCAGGATCTTTTGTTTTGGCATGTGAACTCTTAGTTGCAGAAAGTGGAGTCTAGTTCCATGACCAGGGATTGAACTTGGGCCCCTTGCATTGGGAGTGCAGAATCTTAGCCACTGAACCACCAGGGAAGTCTGGTGATTCCTGTTTGTAGATTTTTTAAAGATGGCCATTCTGGCCCATGTGAAGTCAGTTCAGTTCAGTCTCTCAGTCGTGTCTGACTCTTTATGACCCCATGGACTGCAGCACACCAGGCTTCCCTGTCCATCACCATCTCCTGGAGCTTGCTCAAACTTATGTCCATCAAGTTGGTAATGCAATCCAACCATCTCAAACTCTGTCATCCCCTTCTCCTCCTGCCTTCAATCTTTCCCAGCATCAGGGTCTTTACCAATAAGTCAGTTCTTTGCATCAGATGGCCAAAGTATTGGAGTTTCAACATCAGTCCTTCCACTGAATATTCAGGACTGATTTCCTTTAGAATGGACTGGTTGGATCTCCTTGCAGTCCAAGGGACTCACAAGAGTCTTCTCCAACACCACAGTCCAAAGCATCAACTCTTCATCACTCAGCTTTCTTTATAGTCCAACTCTCACATCCATACATAACTACTGGAAAAACCATAGCTTTGACTATATCGACCTTTGTCAGTAATGTCTCTTTTTAATATGCTGTCTAGGTTGGTCAAAGATTTTCTTCCAAAGACCAAGCATCTTTTAATTTCATGGCTTCAGTCACCATCAGCAGTGATTTTGGAGCCCAAGAAAATAAAAATTTGTCATGGTTTCCATTGTTTCCCCATCTATTTGCCATGAAGTGATGGGACCAGAGGCCATGATCTTAGTTTTTTGAATGTTGAGTTTTAAGGTAGCTTTTTCACTCTCCTCTTTCAGTTTCATCAAGCTCTTTAGTTCCTGTTCACTTTCTGCCACAAGGGTGGTGTCTGTGAAGTAGCAGTGTGTGTGAAGTAGTGTGAGGTAGTACCTCATTGCACTTTTGGTTTGCATTTCTCTGATAATTACCAATGTTGAGCATCTTTTCATATGCCTCTTGGCTATTGTATTTCTTCTTTGGAGAAATGTCTGTTTAGGTCTTTTGTTCATTTTTTGATTGAATTGTTTATTTTTCTGATATTAAGCTCCATGAGCTGTTTCTATATTTTGGAGATTAATCCTTTATCTGTTGCTGCATTGGCAAATATTTTCTCTCATTTTGAGGGTTGTCTTTTCATCTTGTTTAAGATTTCCTTTACTGTGAGAAACCTTTTAAGTTTAATTTTGTTCCACTTGTTTATTTTTGTTTTTTTAATCTTCATTATTCTAGGAAGTGGAAAGAGGAGAGTGAAAAAGTTGGCTTAAAGCTCAACATTCAGAAAACGAAGATCATGGCATCTGGTCCCATCACTTCATGGAAAACAGATGGGGAAACAGTGGAAACAGTGTCAGACTTTATTTTTTTGCACTCCAAAATCACTGCAGATGGTGATTGCAGCCATGAAATTAAAAGGTGCTTACTCCTTGGAAGGAAAGTTATGACCAAGCTAGATAGCATATTCAAAAGCAGAGACATTACTTTGCCAACAAAGGTCTGTCTAGTCAAGGCTATGACTTTTTCCAGCGGCCAGGTATGGATGTGAGAGCTGGACTGTGAAGAAAGCTGAGTGCAGAAGAATTGATCTTTTGAACTGTGGTGTTGGAGAAGACTCTTGAGAGTCTCTTGGACTGCAAGGAGATCCAAGCAGTCCATTCTGAAGGAGATCAGCCCTGGGTGTTCTTTGGAAGGAATGATGCCAAAGCTGAAACTCCATTACTTTGGCCACCTCATGCGAAGAGTTGGAAAAGACTCTGATGCTGGAAGGGATTGGGGGCAGGAGGAAAAGGGGACGACAGAGGATGAGATGGCTGGATGGCATCACCGGCTCAATGGATGTGAGTCTGAGTGAACTCCGGGAGTTGGTGATGGGCAGGGAGGCCAGGCGTGCTGCAATTCATGGGGTCGCAAAGAGTCGGACACGACTGGGCAACTGAACTGAACTGAACTGAACTGAGGAGGTGGGTCAAAGAAGATCTTGCTGTGGTTTATATTAACGAGTGATTTTCCTATATATTCTTCCAAGAGTTTGATAGTATCTGGTGTTACATTTAGGTCTTTAATCCATTTTGACTTGATTTTTGTGTGTGGTGTTAGAAGTGTTCTAATTTCATTCTATTACGTGCAGCTGTCCATATGTCGGACAATGGTATTGTCCATTTCCTAGGACCACTTACTGAAGAGGTTTTCTTTTCTCCGTTGTATATTTTTGCATCCTTTGTCATAGATTCAGTTCAGTTCAGTCGCTCAGTCGTGTCCGACTTTTTGCAACCCCATGAATCACAGCATGCCAGGCCTCCCTGTCCATCACCAACTCCCGGAGTTCACTCAGACTCAAGTCCATTGAGTCAGTGATGCCATCCAGTCATCTCATCCTCTGTCATCCCTTTCTCCTCCTGCCTCCAATCCCTCCCAGCATCAGAGTCTTTTCCAATGAGTCAACTCTTCCCATGAGGTGGCCAAAGTACTGGAGTTTCAGCTTTAGCATCATTCCTTCCAAAGAAATCCCAGGGCTGATCTCCTTCAGAATGCACTGGTTGGATCTCCTTGCAGTCCAAGGGACTCTCAAGAGTCTTCTCCAACACCACAGTGCAAAAGCATCAATTCTTTGGCCCTCAGCCTTCTTCACAGTCCAACTCTCACATTCATACATGACCACAGGAAAAACCATAGCCTTGCCTAGACGGACCTTTGTTGGTAAAGTAATATCTCTGCTTTTGAATATGCTATCTAGGTTGGTCATAACTTTTCCTTCCAAGGAGTAAGCGTCTTTTAATTTCATGGCTGCAGTCACCATCTGCAGTGATTTTGAAGCCCCCAAAAATAAAGTCTGACGCTGTTTCCACTGTTTCCCCATCTATTTCCCATGAAGTGATGGGACCGGATGCCATGATCTTTGTTTTCTGAATGTTGAGCTTTAAGCCAACTTTTTCACTCTCCTCTTTCACTTTCATCAAGAGGCTTTTTAGTTCCTCTTCACTTTCTGCCATAAGGGTGGTGTCATCTGCATATCTGAGGTTATTGATATTTCTCCTGGCAATCTTCATTCCAGCTTGTGCTTCTTCCAGTCCAGCGTTTCTCATGATGTACTCTGCATAGAAGTTAAATAAGCAGGGTGACAATATACAGCCTTGATGGACTCCTTTTCCTATTTGGAACCAGTCTGTTGTTCCATGTCCAGTTCTAACTGTTGCTTCCTGACCTGCATACAGATTTCTCAAGAGGCAGATGAGGTGGTTTGGTATTCCCATCTCTTTCAGAATTTCCCACAGTTTATTGTGATCCACACAGTCAAAGGCTTTGGCATAGTCAATAAAGCAAAAATAGATGTTTTTCTGGAACTCTCTTGATTTTTCCATGATCCAGCAGATGCTGGTAATTTGATCTCTGGTTCCTCTGCCTTTTCTAAAACAGGCTTGATCAGGAAGTTCACGGTTCACATATTGCTGAAGCCTGGCTTGGAGAATTTTGAGCATGACTTTACTAGCGTGTGAGATGAGTGCAATTGTGCAGTAGTTTGAGCATTCTTTGCATTGCCTTTCTTTGGGATTGGAATGAAAACTGACCTTTTCCAGTCCTGTGGCAACTGCTGAGTTTTCCAAATTTGCTGGCATATTGAGTGCAGCACTTTCACAGCATCATCTTTCAGGATTTGAAATAGCTCAACTGGAATTCCATCACTTCCACTAGCTTTGTTCGTAGTGATGCTTTCTAAGGCCCACTTGACTTCACATTCCAGGATGTCTGGCTCTAGGTCAGTGATCACACCATTGTGATTATCTGGGTCATGAAGATCTTTTTTGTACAGTTCTTCTGTGTATTCTTGCCACCTCTTCTTAATATCTTCTGCTTCCGTTAGGTCCATATCATTTCTGTCCTTTCTCGAGCCCATTTTTGCATGAAATATTCCCTTGGTATCTCTAATTTTCTTGAAGAGATCTCTAGTCTTTCCCATTCTGTTGTTTTCCTGTATTTCTTTGCATTGATTGCTGAGGAACGCTTTCTTATCTCTTCTTGCTATTCTTTGGAACTCTGCATTCAGATGTTTATATCTTTTCTTTCCTCCTTTGCTTTTCACTTCTCTTCTTTTCACAGCTATTTGTAAGGGCTCCCCAGACAGCCATTTTGCTTTATTGCATTTCTTTCCATGGGGATGGTCTTGATCCCTGTCTCCTGTACAATGTCACGAACCTCATTCCATAGTTCATCAGGCACTCTATCTATCAGATCTAGGTCCTTAAATCTATTTCTCACTTCCACTGTATAATCCTAAGGAATTTGATTTAGGTCATACCTGAATGGTCTAGTGGTTTTCCCTACTTTCTTCAATTTAAGTCTGAATTTGGTAATAAGAAGCTCATGATCTGAGCCACAGGCAGCTCCCAGTCTTGTTTTTGTTGACTGTATAGAGCTTCTGCATCTTTGGCTGCAAAGAACATAATCAATCTGATTTCAGTGTTGACCATCTGGTGATGTCCATGTGTAGAGTCTTCTCTTGTGTTGTTGAAAGAGGGTGTTTGTTATGACCAGTGCATTTTCTTGACAAAACTCTATTAGTCTTTGCTCTGCTTCATTCCATATTCCAAGGCCAAATTTGCCTGTTACTCCAGGTGTTTCTTGACTTCCTCCTTTTGTATTCCAGTCCCCTATAATGAAAAGGACATCTTTTTTGGGTGTTAGTTCTAGAAGGTCTTGTAGGTCTTCATGGAACCATTCAACTTCAGCTTCTTCAGCATTACTGGTTGGGGCATAGACTTGGATTACTGTGATATTGAATGGTTTGCCTTGGAAACAAACAGAGATCATTCTGTCGTTTTTGAGATTGCATGCAAGTACTGCATTTCAGACTCTTGTTGACCATTATGGCTACTCCATTTCTTCTGAAGGATTCCTGCCCATAGTAGTAGATATAATGGTCATCTGAGTTAAATTCACCCATTCCAGTCCATTTGAATTCGCTGATTCCTAGAATGTCGACATTCACTCTTGCCATCTCTTGTTTGACCACTTCCAATTCGCCTTGATTCATGGACCTAACATTCCAGGTTCATATGCAATATTGCTCTTTACAGCATGGGACCTTGCTTCTATCACCAGTCACATCCACAGCTGGGTATTGTTTTTGCTTTGGCTCCATCCCTTCATTCTTTCTGGAGTTATTTCTCCACTGATCTCCAGTAGCATATTGGGCACCTACTGACCTGGGGAGTTCCTCTTTCAGTATCCTATCATTTTGCCTTTTCATACTGTTTATGGGGTTCTCAAGGCAAGAATACTGAAGTGGTTTGCCATTCCCTTCTCCAGTGGACCACATTCTGTCAAATCTCTCCATCATGACCCGCCCGTCTTGGGTTGCCCCACGGGCATGGCTTAGTTTCATTAAGTTAGACAAGGCTGTGGTCCTAGTGTGGTTAGATTGACTAGTTTTCTGTGAGTATGGTTTCATTGTGTTTGCCCTCTGATGCCCTCTTGCAACACGTACCATCTTAGTTGGGTTTCTCTTACCTTGGACATGGGGTATTTCTTCACGGCTGCTCCAGCAAAGTGCAGCCACTGCTCCTTACCTTGGACGAGGAGTATCTTCTCACCGCCACCCTTCCTGACCTTCAACGTGGGATAGCGCCTCCAGGCCCTCCTGCGCCCGCGCAGCCACCACTCCTTGGACTGGGGTTGGTCCTCCCAGCCGCTGCTCCTGGCCTCCGGCGTGGGGGAGTGGGGTAGCTCCTCCCGGCTGCCCCTGACTTCGGACTTAGGTAGCTCTTCTCTGCCCTTCCTGCGCCGTTGCAGCCTGGCACTCTCGGCTGCTGCCCCTGACCTCGGACGTGGGGTAAGTCCTCTTGGCCGCCGCCCTTCAGGCATGGGGTCCTCCCGGCTTCTGCCCCTGACCTCGGACGTGGGGTGGCTCATCTCGGCCGCGCTTAGTGCGCCGGTCGCAGCCGCCGTCGCGCTTAGTGCGCCGGTCGCAGCCGCCGTCGCGCTTAGTGCGCCGGTCGCAGCCGCCGTCGCGCTTAGTGCGCCGGTCGCAGCCGCCGTCGCGCTTAGTGCGCCGGTCGCAGCCGCCGTCGCGCTTAGTGCGCCGGTCGCAGCCGCCGTCGCGCTTAGTGCGCCGGTCGCAGCCGCCGTCGCGCTTAGTGCGCCGGTCGCAGCCGCCGTCGCGCTTAGTGCGCCGGTCGCAGCCGCCGTCGCGCTTAGTGCGCCGGTCGCAGCCGCCGTCGCGCTTAGTGCGCCGGTCGCAGCCGCCGTCGCGCTTAGTGCGCCGGTCGCAGCCGCCGTCGCGCTTAGTGCGCTTAGTGCGCCGGTCGCAGCCGCCGTCGCGCTTAGTGCGCCGGTCGCAGCCGCCGTCGCGCTTAGTGCGCCGGTCGCAGCCGCCGTCGCGCTTAGTGCGCCGGTCGCAGCCGCCGTCGCTGTCATAGATTAGGTGACCACAGACGCAAGGGTTTATCTCTGGCCCTTCTATTTTACACCATTAATCTATATTTCTGTCTTTGAACAGTTCAGTCAGTCAGTCGCTTCAGTCACTCAGTCATGTCTGACTCTTTGCAACCCCATGGACTGCAGCACGCCAGGCCTCCCTGTCCATCACCAACTCCTGAGGCTTACTCAAACTCATGTCCATTGAGTCAGTGAGGCCATCCAACCATCTCAACTTCTGTCATCCCCTTCTTCTCCTGCCTTCAATCTTTCCCAGCATCAGGGTCTTTTCAGATGAGTCAGTTGTTCACATCAGGTGGCCAAAGTATTGGACTTCCAAATTCAGCATCAGTCCTTCCAATGAATATTCAGGACTTATTTCCTTTAGGATGGACTGGTTGGATCTCCTTGCAGTCCAAGGGACTCTCAAGAGTCTTCTCCAACACCACAGTTCAAAAGCATCAATTCTTTGGTGCTCAGCTTTCTTCACAGTCCAACTCTCACATCCATACATGACCACTGGAAAAACCATAGCTTTGACTAGGTAGACCTTTGTTGGCAAAGTAATGTCTCTGCTTTTTAATATGCTTCCAGGTTGGTCATAACTTTTCTAACAAAGAGCAAGCGTCTTTTAATTTCATGGATTTAGTCACCATCTGCAGTGATTTTGGAGCCCCAAAAATAAAGTCTGTCACTCTAACCACTGTTCACCCATCTATTTGCCATGAAGTGATGGGACCAGATACCAAGATCTTAATTATCTGAACGTTGAGCTTTAAGCTAACTTTTTCACTCTCTTCTTTCACTTTCACCAAGAGGTTCTTTAGTTCTTCCTTGCTTTCTGCTGTAAGGGTGGTGTCATCTGCATATCTGAGGTTACTTATATTTCTCCCAGCAATATTGATTCCAAGTTGTGCTTCATGCTGCCAAGCGTTTCTCATGATGTACTCTGCATATAAGATAAATAAGCAGGGTGACAACATACAGCCTTGACGGCCTCCTTTTCCTATTTGGAGCCAGTCTGTTGTTCCACGTCCAGTTCTAACTGTTGCTTCCTGACCTGCATACAGGTTTCTCAAGAGGCAGGTCAGGTGTTCTTGTATTCACATCTCTTTAAGAATTTTCCACAGTTCATTGCGATTCACACAGTCAAAGGCTTTGGTATAGTCAATAAAACAGAAACAGATGTTTTTCTGGAACTCTCTTGCTTTTTCAATGATCCAACATATGTTGGCAATTTGATATCTGGTTCCTCTGCCTTTTCAAAATCGAGCTTGAACATATGGAAGTTCATGGTCCATGTACTGTTGAAGCCTGGCTTAGAGAATTTTGACCATTACTTTGCTAGCATGGAAAAGAAATGCAAAAAAGCAAAATGGCTGTCTGGGGAGCCCTTACAAATAGCTGTGAAAAGAAGAGAAGTGAAAATCAAAGGAGAAAAGGAAAGGTATAAGCATCTGAATGCAGAGTTCCAAAGAATAGCAAGAAGAGATAAGAAAGCCTTCCTCAGCGATCAATGCAAAGAAATAGAGGAAAACAACAGAATGGGAAAGACTAGAGATCTCTTCAAGAAAATTAGAGATACCAAGAGAACATTTCATACAAAGATGGGCTCGAGAAAGGACAGAAATGATATGGACCTAACAGAAGCAGAAGATATTAAGAAGAGGTGGCAAGAATACACAGAAGAACTGTACAAAAAGATCTTCACGACCCAGATAATCGCGATGGTGTGATCACTGACCTAGAGCCAGACATCCTGGAATGTGAAGTCAAGTGGGCCTTAGAAAGCATCACTACGAACAAAGCTAGTGGAGGTGATGGAATTCCAGTTGAGCTATTTCAAATCCTGAAAGACGATGCTGTGAAAGTGCTGCACTCAATATGCCAGCAAATTTGGAAAACTCAGCAGTGGCCACAGGACTGGAAAAGGTCAGTTTTCATTCCAATCCCAAAGAAAGGCAATGCCAAAAAATACTCAAACTACTGCACAATTGCACTCATCTCACATGCTAGTAAAGTCATGCTCAAAATTCTCCAAGCCAGGCTTCAGCAATATGTGAACCGTGAACTTCCTGATGTTCAAGCTGGTTTTAGAAAAGGCAGAGGAACCAGAGATCAAATTGCCAACATCCGCTGGATCATGGAGAAAGCAAGAGAGTTCCACAAAAACATCTATTTCTGTTTTATTGACTATGCCAAAGCCTTTGACTGTGTGGATCACAATCAGCTATGGAAAATTCTTCAAGAGATGGGAATACCAGACCACCTGACCTGCTTCTTGAGAAATTTGTATGCAGGTCAGGAAGCAACAGTTAGAACTGGACATGGAACAACAAACTGGTTCCAAATAGGAAAAGGAGTCCATCAAGGCTGTATATTGTCACCCTGCTTATTTAACTTCTATGCAGAGTACATCATGAGAAATGCTGGACTGGAAGAAACACAAGCTGGAATCAAGATTGCCAGGAGAAATATCAATAACCTCAGATATGCAGATGACACCACCCTTATGGCAGAAAGTGCAGAGGAACTCAAAATCCTCTTAATGAAAGTGAAAGTGGAGAGTGAAAAAGTTGGCTTAAAGCTCAACATTCAGAAAATGAAGATCATGGCATCCAGTTCCATCACTTCATGGGAAATAGATGGAGAAACAGTGGAGACAGTGGCTGACTTTATTTTTTTGGGCTCCAAAATCACTGCAGATGGTGACTGCAGCCATGAAATTAAAAGACGCTTACTCCTTGGAAGGAAAATCATGACCAACCTAGATAGCATATTCAAAAGCAGAAGCATTACTTTGCCAACAAAGGTTCGTCTAGTCAAGGCTATGGTTTTTCCTGTCATCATGTATGGATGTGAGAGTTGGACTTTGAAGAAGGCTGAGCACCGAAGAATTGATGCTTTTGCACTGTGGTGTTGGAGAAGACTCTTGAGAGTCCCTTGGACTGCAAGGAGATCCAACCAGTGCATTCTGAAGGAGATCAGCCCTGGGATTTCTTTGGAAGGAATGATGCTAAAGCTGAAACTCCAGTAACTGGCCGCCTCATGTGATGATTTGACTCATTGGAAAAGACTCTGATGCTGTGAAGGATTGGGGGCAGGAGGAAAAGGGGATGACAGAGAATGAGATGGCTGGATGGCATCACTGACTCTATGGACGTGAGTCTGAGTGAACTCTGGGAGTTGGTGATGGACAGGGAGGCCTGGCGTGCTGCGATTCATGGGGTCGCAAAGAGTCGGACACGAATGAGGGACTGAAATGAACTGAACTGAACTTGAACATTCTTTGCCATTGACTTTCTTTGGGATTGGAATGAAAACTGACCTTTTCTAGTCATGTGGCCACTGCTGAGTTTTCCAAATTTGCTGGCATATTGAGTGCAGCACTTTCACAGCATCATCTTTCAGCATTTGAAATAGCTCAACTGGAATTCCATCACCTCCACTAGCTTTGTTTGTAATGATGCTTCCTAAGGCCCACTTGACTTAGCATTCTAGGATATCTGGGTCTAGGTGAGTGATCATGCCATCGTGATTGTCTCAGTCATGAAGATCTTTTTTGTACAGTTCTTCTGTGTATTCTTGCCACCTCTTTTTAATATCTTCTGCTTCTGTTAGGTCCATACCATTTCTGTCCTTTATTGTGCCCATATTTGCATGAAATGGTCCCTTGGTATTTCTCACTTTCTTGAAGAGATCTCTAGCCTTTCCAGTCCTATTTTTTCCTCTATTTCTTTGCATTGATCACTGAGGAAGGCTGAAGAAAACCACAATCACAGAAAACTAACCAATCTGATCACATAGCCCCCAGCCTTGTCTAACTCATTGAAAGATGGCCACCCAAGGCAGATTGGTCATGGTGGAGAGTTCTGACAAAATGTAGTCCGCTGGAGAAGGGAATGGCAAACCACTTCAGGATTCTTGCCTTGAGAACCCCACAAACAATATGAAAAGGCAAAATGATAGGCCGATGCTGTAAAGAGCAATGTTGCGTAGGAACCTGGAATGTTAGGTCCATGAATCAAGGCAAATTGGAAGTGGTCAAATAGGAGATGGCAAGAGTGAACATTGACATTTTTAGTAATTAGCAAACTAAAATGGACTAGATTGGGTGAATTTAACTCAG
This sequence comes from Bos indicus x Bos taurus, assembly GCF_003369695.1. NCBI lineage: Eukaryota > Metazoa > Chordata > Mammalia > Artiodactyla > Bovidae > Bos > Bos indicus x Bos taurus. The sequence continues at coordinate 903,540 of NC_040082.1, forward strand.
ATGACCATTATATCTACTACTGTGGGCAAGAATCCCTTAGAAGAATTGGAGTAGCCATCATAGTCAACAAAAGAGTCCAAAATGCAGTACTTGGATGCAATCTCAAAAACAACAGAATGATCTCTGTTCGTTTCCAAGGCAAACCATTCAGTATCACAGTAATCTAAGTCTATGCCCCAACCAGTAATGTTGAAGAAGCTGAAGCTTAACAGTCTATGAAGACCTACAAGACCTTCTAGAACTAACACCCAAAAAAGATGTCCTTTTTGTTATAGAGGACTGGAATTCAAAAGTAGGAAGTCAAGAAATACCTGGAGTAACAGGCAAATTTAGCCTTGGAGTATAGCATGAAGCAGGGCAAAGGCTAACACTGTTTTTCCAAGAGAATGCACTGGTCATAGCAAACACCCTCTTCCAAGAACACAGGAGAAGACTCCACACATGGACATCACCAGATGGTCAACACTGAAATCAGATTGATTATATTCTTTGCAGCCAAAGATGGAGGAGCTCTATACAGTCAGCAAAGATAAGACAGGAGCTGACTGTAGCTAAGATCATGAACTCCTTATTGCCAAATTCAGACTGAAATTCAAGAAAGTAGGGAAAACCACTAGACCATTCAGGTATGACCTAAATCAAATCCCTTATGATTATACAGTGGAAGTGAGTAATAGATTTAAGGGACTAGATCTGATAGACAGAATGCCTGATGAACTATGGATGGTGGTTTGTGACATTGTACAGGAGACAGGGATCAAGACCATCCCCAAGAAAAAGAAATGCAAAAAGGCAAAATGGTTGTCTGAGGAGGACTTACAAATAGCTGTGAAAAGAAGAGAAGTGAAAGGCAAAGGAGAAAAGGAACGATATACCCATTTGAATGCAGAGTTCCAAAGAATAGCAAAGAGAGATAAGAAAGCCAACCTCAGTGATCAATGCAAAGAAATAGAGGAAAACAATAGAATGAGATATCTCTTCAAGAAAAGTAAAGTCTACAAATAATAAATGCTGGAGAGGGTGTGGAGAAAAGGGAACCCTCTTACACTGTTGGTGGGAATGCAAACTAGTACAGCCACTATGGAGAACAGTGTGGAGATTGCTTAAAAAACTGGAAATAGAACTGCCTTATGATCCAGCAATCCCACTGCTGGGCATACACACTGAGGAAACCAGAAGGGAAAGAGACACGTGTACCCCAATGTTCATCACAGCACTGTTTATAACAGCCAGGACATGGAAGCAACCTAGATGTCCATCAGCAGATGAATGGATAAGAAAGCTGTGGTACATATACACAATGGAGTATTACTCAGCCATTAAAAAGAAAACATTTGAATCAGTTCTAATGAGGTGGATGAAACTGGAGCCTATTATACAGAGTGAAATAAGCCAGAAGGAAAAACACCAATACAGTATAATAACGCATATATATGGAATTTAGAAAGATGGTAACAATAACCCTGTGTACGAGACAGCAAAAGAGACACTGATATATAGAACAGTCTTATGGATTCTATGGGAGAGGGAGAGGGTGGGAAGATTTGGGAGAATGGCATTGAAGCATGTAAAATATCATGTATGAAACGAGATGCCAGTCCAGGTTCGATGCACGATACTGGATGCTTGGGGCTAGTGCAGTGGGACGACCCAGAGGGATGGTATGGGGAGGGAGGAGGGAGGAGGGTTCAGGATGGGGAACACATGTATACCTGTGGTGGATTCATTTTGATATTTGGCAAAACTAATACAATTATGTAAAGTTTAAAAATAAAATAAAATTTAAAAAATAAAAAAATAAATAAAAGCAAAAAAAAAGAAAAGAAAAGTAGGGACACCAAGGGAACATTCCATGCAAACATGGGCACAATAAAGGACAGAAATGGTATGGACCTAACAGAAGCAAAAGATATTAAGAAAAGGTGGCAAGAATGCACAGAAGAACTGTACAAAAATCTTCATGACCCAGATAATCACGATGGTGTGATCACTCACCTAGAGCCAGTCTTTGTGCCAATATCATACTATTTTGGTTATTGCAGCTTTGTAGTATAGCTTGAAATCAGGGTGCTGTTTCCTCCAGCTCTGTTTTTCTTTCTCAAGATTACTTTGGCTATTGAGGATATTTTCCATACAAATTGTAAATTTATGTTCTAATTTCATGAAAAAGTTATTGGTAATTTGAAGAATCTGTAATGAATCTGTAGATTGCCTTGGTACTATGTTCATATTTACTATGTTGATTCTGAGATGTCTCAGTGTCTCCAGATCTCTTGCCCACTTTTTAATTCGGTTGTGTATTTTCTTATTGACTTTCAAGAGTTCTTTGTATATTTCAAATATATGTTCTTAATTTGATATATATTTGTAAGTATTTCCTCCAAGTCTCTAGTTTATCTTTTGTCTTATCTTTTCAAGGTATATATTTCAATAAAAAAGCAGAAATCAGCAGCTTTATCAAAACTTGCCCTCTTTGGCTATACTATCTACATAGATATATGTCCCTGTAAACATTCCAATTTTAATTGGGATTAGATATTTTACAGAGCCATCACAAACAGAGTCTTTTCATTGTCTTTGGAAAGAGTATAATTTAGCTTGAATCTCATTCAAGAAAATGCTACATCCCAAGTTACTTAACAAAACTTTTGTACTTACCATCTATAATATTGTGGTTTATAATAAATATGTGTTTGGTCCTTATCGTTGTTCCTGGCACAGAGTTCCTAAAACCCCTGGAATTTCCTAAGGTATGAGAGCCTTTAAGGTATCTTGTTCTGTTAATGAGGTGGCTTTTGGAGCTCACCTAAGAATGGGGTCTTGTTGCCATGAGCCCCTGCCATGTGATGGGAGGATTGGAACTTGCAGTCCTGCCCCCTCACCTCTGGGGAGAGGAGATGGGCTAAGAGTTGAATCAGTTACCAATGGCCAACGATTTAATCAGTCAGGACTCATTTGATATAAAGCCTCCATAAAATTCAAAAGGACAGGATTCAGAGAGCATCCAGGCTGCTGAACACAGAGGTGCTGGGAGAGTGGTGTCCTCAGAGAAAGCACAGACGCTCCATGCCCCTTCCACACACCTTTCCCTCTGCACCTCCATCTGCCTGCTTCTGAGCTACATCCTTTTATGGTAAACCAGTGATCCAGTAAGTAAACCAGCTCTCTGTGCTCTTTGAGCTGCTCCAGCAAATTAACCCAACCCAAGGAGAAGGTCACAGGCACCCCCAACCTGTCGATGATCGGTGAGAAAAGCAGGTAACAACCTTGGCTTTGGACTGGTGTCTACATGTAGATGTGTGTGGTGCAGAGGGTAGGCTTGTGGGGTACATCCTTAACCTGTGGCATCGGATGCTATTTCCAGGTGAAAAGCATCAGAATCGAGTTGAATTCTCCGATGATCTGCTGGTGTGCAAGAGTTGTTTGGTGTGGTGACCCACGTTGGAAAGGTCTTCCTCTTGACTTACAGCAGGTTGGGAATGATGTCAGTGTTGTGAATTTTCCAGTAGCTATTTTGGCAGATGTTTTAACAGAGAATGGGCCTCCTTTTTTATTCAAGGCTTGACCCTGCCAAGTTTATCTTTCCCAGGCCACAGATCTTTCTTTTCTGCTTGGCTCAGAAGTACTTCAGCCAGTCCAAAGAAGTATCTGCTCAGTAGCTGCAGCAGATCATAGTCTTTTTAAAGAAATAAAATGTACTTGAGCCCTCTGCTTCCATTGTTGGAGGCAGGAATCTTGTGACTAAACCAGTAATCAAAGAAGTTGCTATTTCAAACACATATTTTCCCTGAGCACTGGTGTCAAAGGTGGTCATGGAAAGTTTTCCTCTCTCAACAGGTTAGATCAGGCGAATAAGATTTTACAACAGCCAGAAATGGGCTTTGTTTAGCACACGCTATACTTCTGTTTACAAATAGTTTCAATAGATCCCAGGAGAGTCCATCTGGGGGTACAAAGATTCTTTAAGTAGTCTTAAAAGTCTAGGTTTGTTCTGAGGCTGTGAGCCATTCATCAAGGTAGACCTGCGGATGGCCTTTAGCCCCAGGGCTGGGTTTCAGGGCAGTTGTGGGAGTTCTGAACTCACTTTCTAGATTTGAGAATTTGATTATCAAAAGGCCTTTTCTACCCTGTAAAATTATGATCTTAACAAGCTATGTGCTTGTAGTAAATACAATTTGTGTTTTTGAGCACTTCTATGTACTAAGAGACATGCTAGGTGCTGGAGTGGGACAGAGCAGTGAATTATTTCTCACTTGAGATGTTTGGGAGGTGGTGAGAGTAAGGGGTCTGTGACGAGTCAGCCAGGGCTTCTGCCGCCTCAAGTGCTCGACAGATGTGTGACTTTGGCCAACTTATGGGTATTTTTAAGCTTCAATTTTCTCCTACTGAAAATGATATAATAATAATATATGGTGTATTAATATATTATTAATAGTTATATTGATATAATTGTTATTAAATTATATTACCATAATAATTATTTAATAGCATAAAAAATAAAATGGGGAGGATAACCCTCATGGGGTCTCAGGAAAGACTAGATGAGATAACACTTGTAACATTTATAAGTAAGATTTGTAAAGCATTTCATACAGTGTTTGGTATACATCCAACCCTCAGTAAAAATTAGCCATTATTTCAATGGAGATCATAGTCTTGTCAAAACCATAATAAACATAGTCATTAAATAAGAAACCCATGATACCTGCCAGAGATAAAGTAAAGGTGGTGATGTCTGAGATGCTGGGAAGGATTGAAGGCAAAGGGAGACGAGGCACCAAAGGGAGAAGATGACATGGTGAGACGGCGTCCCTGCCTCAATGGACGTGAATTTGAACAAACTCGAAGACGGTGGAGGAAGACGGGCCTGGTGCGCTACAGTCCATGGGTTTGCAAAGAACTTAGTGACTGAATAACACTTCTGTGAGACTTCAGGAAGGGCAGGATCAGCCTGAGAGAGCCTTGCTGAAAGCCCCTTGTGTGTGACCGTGTCTCATCCTTGCTCCGGTCCTGGGTCAGAGTAGTTACCCGATAAAAACATGCTCAGAGGACTTGCTGCTGCTGCTGCTGCTAAGTTGCTTCAGTCGTGTCTGACTCTGTGCAACCCCATAGACGGCAGCCCACCAGGCTCCCCCGTCCCTGGGATTCTCCAAGCAAGAACACTGGAGTGGGTTGCCATTTCCTTCTCCAATGCATGAAAGTGCAAAGGGAAAGTGAAGTCGCTCAGTCGTGTCAGACTCTTCTGACCCCCTGGACTGCAGCCTACCAGGCTCCTCTGTCCATGGGATTTTTCAGGCAAGAGTACTGGAGTGGGGTGCCATTGCCTTCTCTGTTCGTTGTTTGTAGAATTCTTAAAATGTGAGGCTGTAAGGAAAGCTTGCTACACACATGTGAGACAGTGAAGAAAACTCCAGGGGTAGAAAGGAGATTGGAGAGGGGAAACCTTGCAGTATTTCAGGTTATTTACAGACACTGTTTCATTTAGCCTTCAGGGAGGTATGTCTTTCCTGGTTTCACAGGCAAGGAAACTGAGGCTCAGAGAGTGCATTAA